>NW_025336010.1:584839-686780 GCF_004798865.1 Varanus komodoensis
TCAAGAGACAAATAAGATGGTCTGGTACTCCCATCTCTTTAAGAACTTGCCGCAATTTGTTGTGATCCACACAATCAAAGGCTTTAGCATAGTCAATGAAGCAGAAGTAGATGTTTTTCTGGAACTCCCTAGCTTTCTCCATGAGCCAGCGTATGTTGGCAATTTGATCCCTAGTTCCTCTCCCTCTTCGAAATCCTTCCTGTGCTTCTGGTAGTTCTCGGTCCACATACTGCTGGAGTCTAGCTTGTGAAATGAGTGCAATGGTGCAGTAGTTTGAACATTCTTTGGCATTGCCCTTCTTTGGGATCAGAATGTAAACTGCCCTTTTCCAATTCTGTGGCCACTGTTGAGTTTTCCAAATTTGCTGGCATATTGAGTGTAGCACTTCATGGATCTTACATTCCAGGTTCCTATGGAGTATAGGTCTTTGCAGCATCGGACTCTCCTTTCACCACCAGATACATCCGCAACTGAGTCCTTTCGGCTTTGACCCAGTCGCTTCATTCTTTCTGGCGCTACTAGTACTAGCCCTCTGCTCTTCCCCAGTAGCATATTGGACACCTTCCGACCTGAGGGGCTCATCTTCCACATCATATCTTTTTGCCTTTTGGTACTGCCCATGGGGTATTCATGGCAAAGTTACGGGATTGGGTTGCCATTTCCTTCTCCAGTGGATCACGTTTTGTCAGAGCTCTCTGCTATGACCTGTCCGTCTTGGGTGGCCCTGCACGGCACAGCTCATAGCTTCACTGAACTATGCAAGTCCCTTCGCCATGACAAGGCAGTGAACCATGAAGGAGAAGCCCAAATACGTAACACCAACTCTGGTCTGCTTGCATTGCTTCTATAGGTTTCTGAGTCCAACTCAAGATATTGGGTTTTAAACACCTACACAGCTTGGGACCGTGATACCTGATGGAATGCCTCTCCCAACAGCAATCTACATGGACACCATGATCCAGGCCTGAGGCCATCTCTGCGTGAAGCTCAGTGGGTGGCAACAGGGAGAAGTGCTGGTCCCCCAATTACAGAAGCTTCGCATGGCACCAAGTTCATGATCTTTTCAGTGCCAGGCTAAGACAATCCTCTAGAACAGAGCACTCAACTTCCCTGGAAGAGCAGTGGACTGGGCACCATGCCAGCTTCCTCGGATCGTGTGATTTAACCTGTGTTAGCTATTTTAACTGTTCCAGTTGGATGCTAAACTTGATTTTTAATTTTTGTGGTGTCATTTCTATAATATTGTTATGTGCTGTCAAGTTATCTTTGACCTATATATGAAATCCCTCCAAAATATCCTATCCATGACAGCCCTGCTCAGCTCTTCTAAGTTCAAGGCTTTATAGATTCAGTCCATCTCATATTTGGTTTCCCTTTTCGTCTTCTGCCTTTGACTTTCCCTAGTACATTTTATGAATACTGTTATTTGTATTTCAAGTTGCATTTCTACCATATTGTATGTTTCTGCAAACTGCCCAAAAAGCTTCAGCTATCATGTAACATACCAACAAAACCAACAAATTGGGTATATTTCTTTCATTAACATATGCATTTCATGGTGCACTAACGTATACATTTTCGTACACATTTTCTGTGTGGGAAACTACAAACTTGAGAAAGTGAAAAAACCAAAGGGCAAGTCAAGAACTGCAGATCTGGGGACTGTATCAGTACAGGCACTTCCCTAAATTACCGGTCTGCATCAGCCCTTCCCTCAGGCCTTGCTCCTGGAGCCCACTCCATGCAGTCTGGGGCTCCCCAGGGACCCAGGCCACCAAGGGCCCTCAAGAATAACAGGCCGCAGCACTCCCCCCCCCCCACCCACCGCCTGGCTTGGCCACGAGGCACATGCAGGCAGCAGGAAGCAGGCGGGGGCAATGCGCCTGGCAGGAGGCAACCCACGCGGATTCTCGGGGGAGCCAGGCGAGTGGCTACTGGGGGCCAGGCGAGGGACTCTGCCTGCCCCCAGCCACTGCCCCAGAGAGGGTGAAGACCACAGGGGGGCCCACGTGAAGCACCCGCAGCAGCAGGGCATGGATCGCGGCTGAGGCTGGGTGTCCTGGGGAAAGCGGGGCTTGGACCCAGGGCAGGAGGCCTGCTCCAGGCCCAGGATACCTTCCGGCACGGGAGACCACGTAGGCCTCATTCCACCTGTGGGCAGAGCCCCAGAGGAAGCAAGTGCGGTTGCAGGCGTGGGGGGCTCAACGTGGCCCTCAGCCACGTCGTGCCTGCCCAGGATCAGAAGCAGGCCAGACCAGCACAGCGCCTTCCATGGACCCTGCCTTCTTTCGCGCCACAGAGCTCTTCCCTCTGGGAGGCAGGTCTGGACGTGGCCAGACGAGCCACCTCTGCGGGTGCCACTCGGCCCACAGGCAGGATCTGGGGGGGACATCAGTGCGGGCGTCCAAGGAAAGACTGGACAGCCGCCTGTTGGAGGTCGCAGGAGTGGAGCTGGCCGGAGCCGGGGTCAGACCAGAAGGCTCTGCGACTAGGTTCCCAGCCCTGCTCCCAGCCTTGGGGACCTCTTGGGAGCAGGTGGAGGCACCCACCCCTCTCCCACACCTCCCCCCCACACTGCCCCATCCCCCACCTCCACAGCCCGCCCTCCGCATGGCCGGCACAGCACCGCTGCCGAGGCCAGCGAGGCGTCCTCCAACGTCCTCCTGGGAGCCCCAGTGCATGATTTGCAGGGAGGGGCGCAACATACAGGGAGGAAGGGCGAGCGACCCCCTTTCTACCAGCCTCTCCTAGTCAAGCCATTCTTGCCAAGGGGAGCATGAGAAACACATGCGGTGCAGCATGGGGAGACCTCGTGGGGTTGGCAACGCCCAGAGAAGTGCCAATCCCACACCCCAACCCCCCCCCAAGCCTCCACTAGAGGCCTTTCTACAAGCTTTAGTGCCCACGTGTGCGTGCGTGTGTGCGCCTGCACCTGCACCTGCAAGCGCCTTTGAAAAAGCGGAGGGTGCGGCAGCCTACCTGGATTTGGCCTTTGCCCATAATCCGGTCGGTGGTCTCTCCATCCTCTTTGGGGGGCTTCACTTTGTTGTAGCACTTCTCATAGCACAGGAGCCGCAGGGTCTGGGAGCCCTCCAGCTCTATCTCGAATTCCTGCAGGGTGAGGACAGCAAGTGAGCAGTGGCAGGAGCCGAGCCGAGCCCAGTCGAGCCGCGCAGGGGCCGGCTGAGGGTGCCGACTGCAGGCCAACTCCTCCAACCCAGTGAAAGCTATGCCTGCGTCTCACCGGAGCGCTGCTTCCTTGCACCCTCCCTGGGGGTGCAAGTTACCCAAAGGGGGCCACTGCCCTCCCCCAGCAAAAGTCTGTAGGCCGGGGGGGCCGGCACAAGCCCCGCCCCACCAAAGGAAGGCCCATTTAGCAGGACGGGCTGGTTCCGTTTGGACGCTGCCCTCTGCCAAGAGAAGGCACTCACGGCATCTCCCTGCAGGGTACTCGGGGGCTGCAATGCATCCCAGCGCTCTGGACAGGCACGGACAGAAGGCAGGCACAGCGAGAGCCAGGCAGCAGCAGGAGGGCTCCCGACCCCTGGCTTGCGATGGCCCCCTCTGGCTCCTGGGTGCAGCCCGAGAGGCCTTTCGCACACCAACTGCAGCTCCAGCCTTCCGCTGCATGGGGGCAGCCTGGGGACCTTGAGAGAGCGATTTCAACCACAGGCCCGAGCAAACACTCTGTCCCTGTCCCACGTGACCAGCAGAGGGCCACTTTGTGGGGCAGAACACCTGGGCACAGGAGGGCCTCTGTTGCTGGCCCCAGAGCCGGACAGCCGAGCAAGTTTAGTTCTGAAGCCTCTTCAAGTGTGAAGGGTTGTTCTGAGCACCTCTGCACAGACGGCCCCAGCAGGAGAAGCCCTGCTGCTGCTCAAGACTTTGCCCTCCCAGGTGCGGCCACACTCGGCCAGGAAAGCGCTTTCTGGCTGCAGAAACACGCCAAGGCCCTGCCTGCAACTGCTGCACGCACCTCGTTCCAGTTCGGCTCCGCAGTATCTCTGTAGACTCTGGTTTTTGCCTTGTTCACAAAGTACCCAAAGGAGTCCACTTCTAAGGTGCAGTACAGGTCTAGGAGAAGATGAGAAAGCAGCAGAAAGGTTGAACAGGATCGGCTCCAGGACAGAGCCCTGGGGGACCCGCTTGTCACTGGCTGCCATCCTGATGTTTCCCCACTAACGGTTACCCTCTGCTTTCGGTCAGTCAACCATGCCCTAATCCACCAGACAGTGCTTTGGTCTATCCCAAAACTCCTCAGTTTCTCCACCAGGATATCATTCGGCACTTTGTCAGAGGCCTTGCTGAAATCCAGGCATACCACATCCACTGCATCCCCTCCATCTAGCCACCTCGAAACCTTGTCATAGAATTCCACAAGGTTCATCTGGCAGGACCTGTTTTTGCGGAAGCCGTGTTGTGTGACTGTCTTTTGCAGAAACCACATTGCGTGGCCACCAACCTCCTTCTCTGCCTAGCATCACTAGATCTCTTGCTATTATGAGCCTTTCCATTGTCTTTCCCACAATGGACATAAAGCTAACCAGCCTGTAATTCCCCATGTTCCCTTTGCTACCCTTTTTGAACACTGGGACCACTGAGGCCACCCTCCAGTCCTCTGGAACCTCACCTGTTCTCCACGAGGTCTAAAAAGTGGAGGCCAACAGACGAGAGTACTCCCGCCAACTCCCAAAGTACTGGAGAGTTGGAACGTCCAGTGCCCTGAGGAACTCCTCAACTTTTAGGGGGGTGACTCTAATCTGTCCCCCTAAATCCCTGGCCTCATCAGGCCCATGTAGACCTCCCTCACTCTGCTTTGGAGAGAACATGGAGGCAAAATCACCATTTTGCATCGGTGCCCATTCCCTCGCACCAGTCACTGGATCCCCTTCCTCCTTCTATTTACATGCTGAAAGAAGCCCTTTTTGTTGCTCTTGATATTCTTGGCAAGTCTCAGCTCGTAATCAGCCTTAGCCTTGCGAAGAATCCTTCTGCAATAGGCCTCCTACTCGTGGTATACCCTTTTGTCTATTTGCCCCAGTGCCCATTTCCTACAGAGGTTCCTCTTACATCTAATCCAGGGGTCCTCAAACTTTTTAAACAGGAGGCCAGTTCACTGTCACTCAGACTGTTGGGGGTTGGACTATAGTTTGAAAAAAATATGCCCTATGCACACTGCACATTAAAAATAATTAAAATTAAAATTAATTAAAATTAAGATTAATTTTAAAAAATTAAAAATAAAAATGTTTGCTCCGCTCACTTGGCTTGCAGCAGAAGCCCAAGATGAGGTGGGAAAAAGCATGTCCATATTCAAGGGACATAACTCCAATGTCCACGACCGTGCTGGGGGAGAGGGGGAGAGACGGGTGCCATCGGGCTGGGGCATGGCAGGGGGGGAGACAAATGTGATCGTGCTTCTGCAGGAAAGGCGGGTGCAAGCACGGGCATCTCCCCCGCAGGCATGACCACGATCACACCCATCTTCCCTGCCCAAGCGCAACCGCGATTGCCATCTCCTCACTGAGTACGCCTGCGCCGGCTCAGAGCTTTTGGACTCGCTTGGAGATCGTTTTCACTGAGCGAATCCAAACTGTCTGAAGTGGGCCAGGTAAATGGGCAAGCTGGGCTGGATGCAGCCTGTGGGCCGTAGTTTGAGGACCCATGATCTAATCCATCCTGTCACCTCTTTTTGCATCCTTCGCCTCCCCACATTGCTAACTAGAGGTATCGTCAAGGCTTGAACCTGCAGGACCAAGTCTAGGATGTTGCCCCTGTTGTCTCTTGGACCCTCGGAAGCAATGGGACCGGACCGCCACTGCCAAGTGTGTTTCCCAACTAATATCAGGGAAGCTGAAGTCTCCCATTATGACCATTCGCCCCCTGGGATACTTTTCCAAACTGGTCTATCAGAACCTCGACCAGGGTCTCAGCCGGAGCTGGTGGGTGATCACATACCCCCACTACCGGATCCCTGGCCACCACCAGACCCGGCAGTCTTCCCCAGATCGCCTCCACCTGCTTCCCTTCCACCCCCGCTCCTCTGCACCCAGCCCCTTCCTTAACACGCAGAGGGAGGGAGGCCACACCTTCCCCCTTTCCCTTCCTCACAGAGCCCGCCCCCTGTGCCGACATCCCAGCCCCGTCTGTCCGCCCACCATGCCCCCCTCACAGCATGAGCGCCGCTGCAGCTCACAGAGGGCCACACCTCCCCAGGCTGCCTGGGGGTCTCTGCCGTGCAGGCCCCTCCCGGAGCACGGAGCAGGCCCTGCAGTGGGGGCCCAGTGGCTGCACAGCAGGCCGGGCCCTCCCTTCAGCAGCCGGGCCTGGAGCCAGGGCTCCACGGCCACGCAGGCCCCACAACACTCTTCTCTTGCGACCCCCAGCATGAGGTGGGCATCTGGTTCGAAAGCCTCTGTCCCGGCCTGTCTGGGAGGTGTGGCGGGGAGAAGGCTTGGCACCGCCTGGCGCGCAGGACTGGCTTGCGCCACAATCGCCCAGCAAGGGCCCCTGGCCTGGACCAGCCCATCCACCAGGAAGCATGCAGCAAGAGTGGGGGCACCCTGTGCTGGCAAGCAAGTGGCCCGAGCCCCCACTGGCCGGATGCCTCTGTGCCTCCCCCTGTGGCCACGACTTGGAGAAAAGGGCCACCAGAACTCTTCTGTGCACAGCCAGAAGAGCGGAGTCAGGAACAGCAGAGGGGAAAAGCTTCCAGGAGCCCACAGAGCAGAAAGTTCCCACACCTGCCCCCCACTGCCATGAGCCCAGAAGGGGGCATCCGCACGAGCAGCTGGGACACCGGGGAAACCCATGTGCTGGCGGCGGCAGCCTGCTCCTCGCTGCGGCATGCAGAGGCACCCTGCAGACGTGCGCACGCGCCTCGCTCGCCCCGGGGCCACAGCCCCGCGGAGCAGTGCTCACGAGCGAGCCTTCCGTGCGCTCGCCTGCCAGAGGGCTCTGCTTGGAAAGGCTCCCGCATGCTCAGCCTGAGGGCTGCGTGGGGCCGCCATCCCGCGCGAGGGGCGGCCCGTCCTCGTGGCCGTCGGGCTGCCACGGCCGCTGCCTCCTCCCAGTGGCACACACGCCTCTCCCGTGACCGCAACTCACTTGAGCTCTGCTTGAAGCCCGTGGCCGAGTGGACGATGACATTCAGGAATCCATAGAGGCCGGGTGACTCGTCATCTGTGTTCAAAGCAAACACGGGTGAGACTGGCTCTGGAGACGCAGCGGCAGGCAAAGGGGTCCCAAGGCCTCTCACTGGGCACTCGGTCTGCATCCACAGGCTGCCAGGAGCGCAAGTGCGCGCTCGACGCCTGCGGGCGCACTGCGCCCACATCCGGCAGCGTGGCGCGTGGGGGCCGGGCCTTGGGAGCAGCTCTCCACGCGGCGGGGGAGCAGCCTCGCGAGGTTGCAGTGTTGGCACTGTAAACACAGCACATTCTCCCACGGCGCTCCCAAAATCCAGAGGGCAAGTTAATCCCTCTCTGTGCCCGAAGAATTGTCCCAGCTCGATGAGGGATGCTCAGGGCCCCACCAAATGGCATCCTGCCAGCATGGTCTGGCTGCTGCAGGTGCCTCAGGTAGAGGAACTCAGGGCCCAGTGCCCTCCAGCACCATGTGGGGCCCCATGGCTCAGCCTGTGCAAAACGGTGAAGCCTTCCAGGCTGCGGGGGCTGGACAGCTGCACCCTCAGCCTTCTGCACAAGAGGGCACCTGGAAGAGCCCGGCTGCGGTTCTGCCGTGAGTGCCAGCCTGGTGGCTGCAGCCCTGGCCTGGAGGGCTCCCCCGCCCAGACGAGCCCCGAGCAGCCGGTCAGCACGGTGACCTTCGCCCACTCCTCGCAGCCCAGATGCCCCCAGCGGCCATGTGCCCCATAGGAGGCATCTGATTTGCTGGCGCTGCCAGCACTGGCTCCAGAAAACAGCATCAGCCGTGACGCAGGCAAAGCAGCAGGGCAGCACTCCCATTTCCAGTGCGTGCCCTGCCAGTCCCCTGGCCGGCTGGCTGGCCGGGCAGCAGCAGCCACCTCCTTGGGCTTTGCCGGCTGGGGAGGGTGCAGAGTGGAGCGGGGCAGAGCCCAGCCCAGCCCCTCACACGGGCCACGCAGCTCCCTCCCCAAGGTGCAACGGGTGGAGAAGAGGCTCTGCTGCTCCACAAAGCTCGAAAGGAGAAGAGGAAGGTGTGCAGGATGGGAAGCCTGGAAAGCGCTGTGACCCCCGCCTTCCCTGCACCCCAGGGAGAAGGGGTGGCCATTCAGCACCACCATTCACACCCGTCCTCACGGCCCCAGATGAGCAGCTCCCCCCGAGCCCCAGCCACTCTGGGCCAGAGGCCCAGGGCTGAGTGAGCCACTTCAGGCCGGACCCGCCAGCCCCACACCACACGGGGCGGCACTGCAGTGCGGGTGCCCAAAGGCGTGAGTGAGGCAGGGCCACGAGGCCACGAGCCATGCTGAGTAAGCCCAGCCCAGGAAAGGCGGCCTGCTCTTCTGGGCCAGCCAGTGTGAACAAGGCAAGAATGAACGGCAAGAACCATGCTGGGATCCCTGCGACAGAAAGATGCATCCTCTCAAAGAGATTAGGCAAAGCGATCCTGCACGGGGGTGTCTGTCTTGAGACACCCGGAAATTGACTATCAATAGCAGTCAGCACACAGGGAGGAAAAGCTCATCTTTTCACCTACAGAAAATAGGCATGGCTACCATTAGACAGTAACAGAAGCAACCAAGCACCCATCCATAATTAGCATATGCTGGGGAAACCTCAGGAACCCCCCCCCCTTCCCCATAAAGGCAAGTACAGAAGGAAATAGCATAAAGACTCAGCAAACGGAAGGGGGCGAACTGGCCAGTATTCTGGCGCCCCGGCCTGGGCACTCCTGCACTCCTCCCACCCACACAGGACCGCTGTCTCCCTTGAGGGACACTTAATGGGCTCTCTGCCTCTCCTTGTCCGTAAGTTTCTTCCTGTTCAAACAGCTGTTCACCATGAGGCTCTTTATCTCTTCAGAAATAGAGTACGGTTGGGATGCAGTAAGAATATGTGCTGCCTAAAGGTAAAGGTAAATGTTTCCCCCTGACATTAAGTCCAGTCATGCCTGACTCTAGGGGGCGGTGCTCATCTCCGTTTCCCAGCCAAGAGAGCCAGTGTTTGTCCGCAGACAGTTTCCGTGGTCGTGTGGTCGGCATGACTAAATGCCAAAGCTCACGGAACGCTGTGACCTTCCCACCAAAGTGGCACCTACTTATCTACTTGTGTTTGCATGCTTTCGAGTTGCTGGGTGGGCAGAAGCTGGGACAAAGCAACGGGGGCTCCCTCCATCGAGCCGATTCAAACCGTTGACCTTTCGATCAACAAGCCCAGCGGCTCAGCGGTTGAAATCAGTGTGACAGCCATGTCCCCATCTGCTGCCCAGACAGCATCAAATGAAACGCGCGTGCCTGCTGTGTATTTTCTGCTGAATAAACTTCCCTTGGCTTTCTAAGAGTTGTATGTGTGCGAATGTGAAACTGGGGCGTGGTTCTTGCTCTGGCAGTGTGCATGACACCCCAGCAAGAGTCCCCCAGTGTCTGAAGCAGTCCGGCAGGCAAGCACTTCCTGTTCAGGCGTGCTGCTCCGCAAGATTACCTGGCATGACAACACTTTCTGGGGATAGGGAATTTCCTGCTTGCCTTTCCCCCTGCCACCAGGTTCCCAATGAATGCAATGTGGGAAGTGCAAACAAGACATTTGGGGCAGAAGTTTCAACAGCAATTTCCCTTTGCTTTCCCCCCACTTCATCTCCTGCTGTTGTTCATTTCATTTCATTTCAAGCTTTTATATCCCACCCTTCACAATGTTTCGGGGCAGTTCAAGGAGGTAGAGGGCAAAGCTATGAACCCCTCCTCTTTTGGATCAAACACTGACAACAGGGAGGTCTCGGGCCTCCCTTCAGGTGGCTTTTGTGCTTGGAGGCAGCAGCCAAGGCAGAACGACCGCATGGCCAGCGCTGTCACCTGCCAAAGGCCGGGTGGTGGACCCAAAGGCAGGACAGGCAAGGCTGTCCAGCCCGGAGGTCTCACCTTCCTTGTTTATCGTGAGGGGGATGTGATGCACAGTCTGAAGTTTCACACAGGAATTTGTCAGCATCTGCAGCTCCACCGATGTGAGGGAGAAACTCTTGAAGCCTGCAATTCAGAGAGAAAAAAATCAGGTTGCTTACTTGTAAGTGTCCTTCTTTGCGGGCTCACCTGTGCATTCAAACACGTGGGCTCTGCGCATCGTGCAGCCTGCTCGGGGAAGGTTCCGCAACTAAGATTGACTTGGTGGGAGCCCCTCTCCCCGGCCCAGGTGTGGGGGGCTCCTGCCCAATCCTCAGTGAGGGACCCAAGACAGGTATTGCAGGAAGTATGAACAGCTGCGCCTTCGGAAGGTGGCTCTGGGGAGGGGTCCTGCGAATGCACAGCTGACTGTTCAAAGAACGGTGGTTGCAGATAAGCAACCGGCTCCCTCCTTCGCAGGCTCTGTGCACTGCACAAGCGGCAAGATGGTGGCGTTGCTGCTCGAGGACCAAGGACGGGTCCACGCTGCCAAAAACACCCTCCGCTCTGGCAAGAAGGCAGCAGCGCTTCACGGAGCTCAGCTGTTCCTCTGGGTGGCCGCCTTGCAGAGGGGCGCCAGTGCAGAGCGTCGCTTGTGCAGCGGCCCCAAGGGTCAAAGGCCTCACCGTGCACGGGCCAGGGAGATGGGCTGTTCTTGCACCTCGCAAGCCGCTGCAAGATACTGGGAGGCCCCTGCGACCGCATGACGCTTCTGCGAGCGGAAGGGCTTGGCCCTGGAGGTCGAGGGAGTGCAGCGCTCCTTCTGCCAGGCCTTGTGGTTAGCAAAGGAGGCCAGCAGGAGGATGACTGGACTGAGCACGCAGGCAGAGGCCACTCCGGGGAGGAAGGAGGCCTGGCCAGAGCCCGACCCTGTCCTTGTGGAAGATGAGGGACAGCGTGTTGCTGGAGTGGCAGGTCAAGGTGATTGCCACCAGAGAGGCTGCTTTCCAGGAGAGCGGGTGGAGGTGCTTCAGGGCCACGGGCTCGAAGGGCTTTCTGAGGACCCAGAAAGGGTTCCAGGCTGGTGCGTGGGCCAGACCGGTGGGGTGAGTTCTTGAGGGCACAGAGGAACTGGTGAGGAAGGGGCAAGAATGGAATATTGATGGATCAAGGAGGGGAACAGATGCCATCTTGAGTCCATGTTGCAACAGGGAGTGGAGGAACAGGAAGACTTCTTGTATGGGGCAGCTAGATGGGTTGAAACCATGCTGTGCCACCAGTCTGAGAAGACTTCCCACTTAGCCTAGTGGGATTGCCTAGTGGTGGGCTTCAGGACCACTTCTAGTATAGGGTGGAGGTGGAGGCAGGTTGGACATGCTCGGGGTAGGGCTGGATTCTCTAGATGGTGAGGTGGAGTGTATGGACTTCTGGATGGAGAACAGTTTCTTGGTCCCAAGAGATGGCACTGGATGGCACTGCGTTCAAGTATGAGGTGAAAGGAGGTCTGGTTGGACAGCTATAGTAGGGTGCCGAAATTCAGGCTGCCTGCACCTTCATGGAGTGATGAGGATATAGTTGGTCTGGTCCTGATGGATCTTTTCTAGGACCTCTGTGGCTGGAGAGAACAGCAGGGAAAGGTTGTGCAGTGCCCTGACCAGGTATGTAGGAAGGAGTACCATGGGCAACTTGGATCCAGTCTTGCTTGGACCCAGAAGGGCTGGCATGGGGTTCTGTGGCAGGTTGCAAAGAGGTCCATCCGTGGGTCCCTTTGGCTCGGTGGCTGAGTTGCCACTCATGACACTCTGTGGCCAGGAAATTGCTGGTGCCAGAGATAGGGTGCCACTCCTGTCAGTGAACCAAGCCCAGATCTTCAGTGCCAGTCAGTTTACGGGGATAGACCTGGTTAATAAAAAAACGGCCATTGCGTTGTCCAAAGAGATCTCAGTGTGGTGGCCCAGAGAGGCGTTCTGAGAAAGCTGTGAGGCATTTCTGCACTGTGAGCCTCTCCAGGAGGTTTCTGTGCTTGGTGGGATTGTGGGCATCCCACTTGGCTCGCATCACTGGACAACTGTAAGGAGCTCCCCAGCCAGTGAGGGAAGAGTTCGTCGTGACTGTTAGACTCGGATCCAGAGCGCTTCCTGAGGGATAGGCAAAGCGAACGTCATCCGCAGGGGTTGGCTTTGGTGCGCAGTGAGCACCGCAGGACTGGTGACAGTGCGGCTGTGCGCCTCGTCTCCGAGACCCAGGAGGGTGCGTGCTCGGGCAGTGGGCACGAGGGGTGCTGGACCTTGCCCTGTGGGGAGGCGGCAGCCGGGACGGCCACATGTACGCGCCGGGCCTGGCAGGTTGGACGGAAGAGGCCCGGGGACCGATGGGCCTGGAACGTAGCCCTGGCATACCGAGGCTCAGCACGCTTCCTGTGGCCCTTGGACTCGGCCGGGACTGCCATTTGGCCACCTGGGCCTTCCTGGAGATCTCGACAGGCCGGTCCGGGATTGGCAGGGTGTCCCAGGCGGATGCTGCACCCGTGGCGGAGGCAAGTGGAGACGCTGGGGCACCCGAGAGGGATGGGGTCCGGTGGGCGTGGGCAGGACGACTTCGTGGAGGGCCCTGCGGCGGCCGGCCCTACACTCCCCGGTCGGCCTGGCGCCGTGCCCGGGCCTTCACCATGTGGCTCACGCCAGGCAGGCGAGGCAGCGTGAATGGCTAGCCACTGCGGGCAGGAAGAGCTCGGAGGGAGAGTGGAGAGGGCGGAGAAGGGGCCCGGGGGCTGAGCGAGGTTTGAGGGAAGGGTGGGAGGGGGATGGACGTAGCACTGCAGTTTTGGCGGGGGCGGGAGGAGGCAGGAGCAGATGTCTAGGCTGGAGTCAGGAAAAAAGCAAGGGAAGAAGGAAACAAGGAAAGCAAAACAGCGATGCACATGCAGGGAAGGAACTTCCCACTGTGCCTGTGAGGGGGGAGTGGAGGCCTGGCCGGGGTTGGGGAAGGCTCCTGCCCAATAAATCTTAGCGGCCGCATCTTCCTGATTCTGCAGGTGCCGTGCACGCGCAGAGTGCAGTGTGTGACGCACAACAGCATGAAGACGACAAGGCTTTCTGAGCCGTGCACGGACTGCCCTCTGTACATCTGGCAGCCCGGAGAAAGCAGCCAAGGACCAAGCCAAGGCCAAGATGCCTCGCCCCGCTGCGCCAGAAACAGCAGCCACAGATGCCCCACATGGCTACTCGGGAAGGAACAGCACTCACGGGCCGCACGGCAGGCTCTGCCCAGGTGGTTCTCCACGCGGAGGAGCCCCTTCTCCTGCGGGGGCCACGGGGGGGGCTCGCCCCACCCAGAAGCCCTAGGAGGCTTTTGAGCCACCCTGCGCGGCCGCTTGGCCTGGGGCCCGGAGGGGGTCCTGAGGCGCCTCCTCCTGCACATCCCTTCGGTCCATGGCAGGTCACGAGGCGGGGCGCCGAGGACAGTGGGGACGGCCGGCAGCCCCGCCCTGCCCCAGTCACGGCCCCCTGTGCTGCCGGGGGTGCTGCCGGTGTGGCCTCCGGCTCCCGCAGAGGCAGGCAGCTCAGCCCGGGTCTGCGAGATTGGCTGCGGCGCTCTCAGCCGGCAACAGAGCAGCTTGGCATCAGCGCCGAGGGTGCCAACGGAGCGTGACCTCCGGCCACTGCTGTCCCACCCATCAGCCTGGAGGGGCTGGCGGACGGACGGACGGACGGACGGCGTTCGCTCCAGCCAGCTGCGCTCCGCAAGTCCCTGCTGCTCCTGGAGGCAGCAGTGCGGAGCGGGGAGCGGCCTCCCAGCGGCTGCCGCGACAGCCTGTTCCCCGCCCAGCCAGAGGAACAGGGAGCTGCCGCTGTGCTGGGAGCACCAACAGCGTGGTCCCTGGTGGCAGCAGGGGCCACACGTGGCGCCTCGGGCAGCCCCCGTGCCTGCGAGGGCAGCACTCCGCCAGGGCCTCTTGCCGGCGAGGGCAGCAGGCCTCCTTCCGCCCGGGCCAGGCGCCCTGCCGCAGTTTGCGCCGCCCCGGACTTGGCACGTCACCTGGGCTCAGACGAAGGGCGGCTCCGGGGCGGCTGGGCTGACAAAGCACCCTGCCAATGAACCACAGCAGGCTCAATGGCACGAGGGGCACCCCCAGCTCGTGTCCCCCGTCAGCGGGGGCCGGCTTGCCTGCCTGCCTGGCCACCCACCCCCTCCGGCTGTCTTTCATCAGGGCCCCCCCAGCAGGGCAGCCCCGTGCCTGTCCTGAGGAAATTCGGCAGCCCTCCACCACAGAGATGCAGAACTAGGCCGGGAGTCCAGCGGCAGGACACGTACACTTCTTCTGCTGCTCACGGATGATCTCTCGCCACTCCGCTCGCTCGTAATCAGAAGAGATGAGGAACGTGTAGCTCTGAGTAGCCGGGAGAAAGCAAGAGCAAGACAGGGGCCTTAATGTGAGTGTCTCTCAGGGCAGCTCACGGTGCAGGTGACACACAGAAACATCGGTCTTGTTTAAAAATAGGACCATGCAAATGTTACAGAGGTATGCATTTTTAAAATAACAACAACATAAAAGCACAGCAACAGAGTAAGTCAGCTGGGGCCTCCTGGGCCATCTAGTCTGACCCCTGGCTCCAGCCAGCTCTGCTCATGACATGTCAGGTGTGGGGCTTGAACCCGAAGCCTTGGCTGGTTCAAGAAGAAGTTTGCTGCACAGGGTGCTGCAGGTCAGTGCAAAAGGCCATGAGGAGGCAGCTGCCTCTTCAGCACCATCCATGACCAGTTTAGAAAAGGAAAGATTAATTTTGAAAATACCTTGGAATTGCTTAGTAAACTTGACATCCCTTTTGATTATGTTCATGCATTTTTAAGACAAATGATTTTCTGAAGTCTTGATCTATTACTATAAAGGATTTTAGAGGAGTTTATTGGGCTATAGTACACAGATATGAAATTCATGAACTTGGGAACTCACATTCTGAACCATAAAATCCTGCTATTAGAAAATCTAGTGGACTTTCTCTGAAATGAACCATTTTAGCCTGAAGCTGAAATGAAAGAACAGCTTGGCAACTGATTGCAAAATACAAGCCCATTGAAGAGGTACACTAGATCTTTAATTCTGTAATTTTTCTTACATAATTTTATGGTATTCCTAATTCATCGATAGTTTAATCTTTGAATACATGCATACTTCAGCGTAATCATATGTATATTTATTTGGAATAAACCCTGGTACCCTGGTAAGCTTGGTAAAGGCAAAAGCGCATGTGAGTGCCACCTTATATGACTTGTGTGACATTATATCTAATTTGTTGTTTCAACATAATGTATGAAATACAGAAGGAAATAGACCAACTACAGAATGGAGCAGCTGCCTGAACAGTTTAGCAGGAGGCCCAAGACATCCTTCTTAAAACACAGGGTGACCTGCAGTAGTTTTTAATGCAAACCATTCAGAAAGCCTGTGGCTAATTAAGGACAGCTATATAAACACATAAACAAACAAGCAGTATTTTCCTGAGCCAAAAATAGTAAGGCCCAGAGTCTTATCTCCCCTCTGCAGGTTTTGCCTCAAGCAAGAGGATCACAAGTGAAAGACTAGAAGAGCTTGATGCGCAGACACTGAAGCGGTTGCAGAACTAAACTGAGACAAAATTCAGTGGCCTGTGCATTGCCTGTGGATTTTTATTATTCCACTCCACTGTTTTACAGACATTCCTGGATGTCACTGACTCTAAATTTTTCTTCATTGTGAAGGAAGTACTAGTGGGAAAGAGGACTCATCCCAGAGTTGCCTCCCACTGCAAATGCCACCAGTTTCTTAAACTTGCTTCTCCATCATTCCAAAACACAAACACTGCAATGTTTTACAAGAAGAAAAATCAGGATATTCAAGCCATGAAGGAATCAGAGTGAAGGATGCATGGTCATCACCTCCAACATACTCATGGCTTCATCTGCTAAGGCCAGACTGGCAAGTAAAGGCAAATCTGAAATGCAGAGCACCCGGGCATCTCTGCTTGAGTCAGAAGAGTGCAGAGACGAAAAACAGGAACCCACTTTGAGGAGCTAGCGCCCTTGCATGGCCCTCGCCCCAGTGCGCTGGGCATCATGTGCTGTGCAGAGGCACTCAGTGCCACTGGGGTCTGCGGCCCCACCCTCGGCTGCTCCACGCACTGCCCCCCACCCCCCGTGCACAACACCTCTGCCGCAACCTTCCTGCTCCCGCAGCCAGCAGCACACGGCTGGATGTCGCACCCCAGCCAGTCAGGCCAGCCGGGGCTCCCCCAGGGACTACTGAATGCCTGCAAAGTAGCTTCAGCGAACCCTGGCATATTGGGGCACACCCCAAACTTGCAGGGCACAGTACACAGCCATTAGTTAAAACAGTTGAGGAAGAAACTTCACAAATGGAGCGCTGGACCTGCATGTTTCCTCATGCACAGGAAACAGCGTTGTTCTCCGCATGCTCATCCCACCCTGTGCAAGGCCAAGGACCCCCCCCCACCACCACACACACACACACACCTCTGGGAGGAGAAGCGGGCACAGACACCTCCAGAGGCATGTTCCTTTCTGGTTGGGGCCACTCTTGAGCTCGGCACCAAGCCTTCTGGCCCCATCACCAGAGTTGGCATGACACACAAGCCCCCTTGGGCTTAGAAACCTGGTCCCTCACCTTGCCGTTGCGGTTATGTACTCGGAAAGCCATGTTGGGAGACATCAGCAGAAGCAAGGACTCCTGTTCCGAGAGCTTCTTTTTCAACCTCTCCACATTCTTGCTACCCTTATTAGCTCTCTGAGAAAGAAAAAACCCAAGAAGTGATTGCTTCCTGCCCCTTGTTTACAAACTGCTGGATGCAGGCATAACAACTTCTCCCCTCTCATCAAAGTGAGGCCAGGGGATTCCGGCTACAGTTAAAGCAGGTCAGCCAGGGAGAACTTTGCAATAAAACAGGCTACTGTAAAGCTCCTTGGAAAGAAGCTTCGCTAAAGCTAATGAGCCTGCTAACTGTGGGCTGAGCTTTGCTTGTGCCACAAGTTCGTTCCGACGGAGCCCCTTCTCCCTCTCCCTGCCAAATGCAGTTAGCTCCACCCTTACAGAGACTTGTGCTGCTTGGGACTGGCTGGGCATAACAAAGAAACAGAGAAACAGCGAGTCAGACAGGGCCTCCCAGGCCATCCCATCTAACCCCTGGCTACAGTTGGCTCCACTCATGTAATCCCTTGTGGAATTCTATGACGAGGTTTCACGGGGCTAGACGGAGGGGACGTGGCGGATGTGGTTTACCTGGATTTCAGCAAGGCCTCCGACAAAGTGCCCCATGATATCCTGGTTCAGAAATTGAGGAGTTTTGGGATACACCAGAGCACTGTCCGATGGATTAGGGCATGGTTGACAGACCAAAAACAGAGGGTAACCATTAGTGGGGAATCATTGGGATGGCGGCCAGTGACAAGTGGGGTTGTCCTGTTTAATCTTTTCATCAACAACATGGAAGAAGGGGTGAACACTCTGCTGATCAAATTTGCAGATGATACTAAAACCGGGGCAGTGGCCACAACTGAGGAGCAGGTACTCAGGATCCAGAAGAATCTGGACAAACTATGGAAGTGGGCCAGGAAAAACAGGATGGCGTTCAAGGTGGATAAGTACAAGGTCTTATCTACATTGAAAGGGTGTGTTAAGTACAGGTTAGGGGACAAGTGGCTGGAGAGCAGCACTTGTGAAAGGGACCTCGGGGTGCTGGTTGACTGCAGGCTAAACATGAGTCAGCCGTGTGACGCGGTGGTCAAGAGGGTGAATGTCACCCTTGGTTGCATAGCCAGAAGTGTGGCTTCTAGATCGAGAGACGTATTACTACCACTCTATACAACTCTGGCGCACCCGCAAACTGGACTATTGTGTTCAGTTCTGGGCTCCACATTACAGGAAGGATATAGCCAGGTTGGAATCGCTGCAGCGTAGGGCCACAAGGATGGTGGCCGGATTGCAGGGAAAGCCTTATGAGGCGAGACTGAGGGAACTGGGTCTCTTCAGCCTGGAGAAGAGGAGACTCGGAGGGGATCTGTTGGTGACATACAGGTATGTGAGGGGCTGTTACATGGAGGTAGGTAGGGACCTGTTCTCCCCTGCAGAGGAAGACAGGACGCACTCCAATGGAACCAAACACACGGTTCAGTTTGGATGCCAGGAAGTACTTCCCGACAGTTAGGACCCCTTGTGTATGGAATGGGCTTCCATGGGAGGTGGTTGAGGCCCCATTGGTGCGGGTGTTCAAGGACAGGCTGGGCATGCTCATGGGAGGCATGGCATGAGTGAAGCGGGCTGGAGCTGGGGGTCAGACTAGATATCCCGGGATATCCCTTCTGACTCACTGTTTCTGTTTCTATCTCCAACATACCCAAAGGTCCCTTTCACAAGTGCTGCTCTCCAGCCACTTGTCCCCCATCCTGTACCTGTGGCACCTATTCCTGTGTCCCAAGTGCAAGACTAATTCACATTGCATGCCATCCTGTTGTCCCCAGCCCACTTCCACAGCCTGTGCTCCTCCATTGTGGCCATCGCCCCACTTTGGTATCATCTGCAAATTTAGTCAGCAGGCCGGCCACCCCCTCCTCCTTGATCAAAAGGCTGAACAGAAACAGAACACAAGCCGCTCTTGGCTGAGCCACTCTTTGACCTGAGGACAAACCACAGGGCTCTCTTCCTCTGACCCGCCCTGTTCTGCCATTTACCCCCTGAGCCAAAAGCGGTCTGGTTTGCACCAGCCACCTGGCTCTCCCCGAGGCTTACTGGCTTTGGCATTTCATCTTTCGACTTTCTTCCAGTCCAGATTTGGAACCTGAAGTATGCATCGTGGAAGGCTGCACCTTTGGGATAGGGCCTTGACCTCAACATTTACTTTACTATTTAATCCAAAGGTCAGCTTGGGGCCTGGACCCTGTCCAAGAATTGCCAAAGGTATTCAGCTGTACCTTTCACCCAGAGCTCTCCTGCCTGGAAAGTATACCTAGCAGGGCTCTCATCTTCCTCAGAACCAAGTTCCAATACACTGGGGAAAACCCCCTTCTCAGAGCCCCTGGCAGCTGGGGTGTTGCCACTGAAGCAGAAGGGAATCGTAGTTCCATCACAGAGTGAGCAGGCATCAGGCCCAACCCCCTACTCAGTGCAGGATACCAGGTTATGCCACCCCTCTCAGATGGCTGTCCAGTTGCATCTCCAGTGCCTCCAGTGTGGGAGAGCCCACCACCTCCCCAGCTCATGGGTAACATTGCCGTACTGCTCCAACAGTCACAAAGTTTGTCCTGATGTCTAGCCAGAACCCGGCTTCCTGTAATTAGAGCCCATTATCCCCGAGTCCTGCACTCTGGGATGATGGAGAAGGGATCCCGGTCTTCCTCTGTGTGACAACCTTTCAAGAACCTGAAGAGCGCTATTATTTCTCCCCTCAGTCTTCTCTTGAAGCTAAACAAGCCCAGTTCTTTCAATCTCTCCTCATGGGGCTTCCTTTCCAGTCCCTGGGTCGTCCTTGATGCCCTCCTTCCAGCTTCTCTGCATCTTTCCTCAACTGAGGTGCCCAGAGCTGGACGCAGGACTCCAGATGAGGCCTGACCAGTGCTGAGTCAAGGGGAACTAGTACTTCTCTGGATTCGGAAGTGAAACTTCTATTAATGCAGCCTAAAAGAGCATTTATCCTTTTTGCAGCCACATTGTGCTGCTGACTCACATTCAGCCTGTGAACTGCAACAATTCCAAGATCCTTCCCGCTTGCGTACGGTTGAGCCAAGTATTCTCCTTGTGGCAATACAGTTTCCGTTCCCCACATGCCCACGTTAGACCATTGAAGAGGGACGGTTTAACACAGAGTCCTGCCCTGAGCAGGGGACTGGACCCGCTGGACTCTTCCCACTCTATTGTTCTGCGACTACCTTGCAACCTAAATTTTCTACAGGCTACTGAAATATTTGTTCATGTGTCCTTGAAAATTTTACACTGCCATGCAAAGTTGTGTATTATCAGTACTATGCATCATCACCATCCCCTCCTCCAGCTTTACTTTTTCTCGCTGGATGTCACTCTTGAGCTGGGTAATCTTGATCTTCATGGCATCCAGCTCCTCGTCCGGCACAAGGGGGATGTTGGGGGCAGCCTCTGCATCGTCCACCACCTGGAAACTGAGGTCTGGCAGCGGAATGTACCACTTGCAGTCGTACTGCTGGCTCCTCCTGTGTGGGGGGGGGGGGGAGGCAGCGGGTTAGCCAGCAGAGAGGCGGAGGGGCTGCGGCTTCCACACACGGGCCTTCGCAGACGGTCCCCACAGCTGGTCACAGCAATCCGCTGCAGATCTTTAGCCGGGAAGAGGAACCGAGTCTGAGGTCTCGGCACTGGGTTCCTCCCTCAGGATCCAGCTGTATGCAGCCTCAGGAGTTGAAGCAAAGCACCTGCGCGCACGCAGAGGGCCTTCTCGCACACCGCCTGCTCTGGGGAAGAGCGAGAGCAGACCGTGGCCACATGCAAGCACCCTTCCACCCGCTGGTCCAACCCGTCCTGCGCCTCCCCCCCACACCCAAATGCCGTCGCGAGGCCTCCGCGTGGCGCGCCGTCCCAGGGCCCTTACCCTCCAAGGTGCTTCTTGAGCTTGGCACACAGGAACAGGTCCGTGAAAAGGAAGACGTGGCGCAGCTTGCGGGCTCCTTCCACGAGCTCCACCATGAAGCGGTCCTTCAGAAGCTGCCGGTGCTGCCCAAGAGAAAGAGGTGGCTTAGTTAAGCAGCAGCCCAAGACTGAGCTGGCCTGCTGTGGCGGCAGCGCCGGTCTTGTGAGGCAGTGGAGGCGGGCGCCCAGCCGGGGGATGCAACAGCGCGTTTTACAAGCATTACGCAGACTAGCGTGGATTTCCTTCAGCCAGGCTTACTGGCCTCTCTGTCACCCACATGTTGTTTGGGGGACTACTTGGCACGTGCAGGCCGGGAAGAGCCAGGCAGTCACGCAGGAGGAGTGCGGCTGAGAGGCACGAGGGAAGGCGACTCTGCCCAGGTCCCCCATCCCAGGTCCTCATACTGAGCCTCCCACCTTTTTCCTATTGAACCCAGTGGAGTATATTGATGGGGAGAGGGACACAGGACTGTGCTATACCTGAAGCTGTTAGCCTTAAGTGCTGGGGGGTGGGGGTCAGAAGAAAAATCAGAGAGAAAGGCACACAAAACAGATACAGTGAGGCCAGGAGCTGCAAAGGGTGTGCACAACAACGCAACCGCGCAACTGATGCTCCACCAAGCTGCGTGCTAACATGGCTGGGCAGGCAGGTGTGCCCCTCAGTCTCAGTCTATGCTGATACCCAAGCGCAGTGCTGGCTGCGAGTGTTTAAATGGGGGAAGCCGGCAAGCCGCCACCAAGCAGACAGCTGCAGAAGGCGCGTGGGCCGGGTCAGGCCTGAGGCCGTGCGCGTCTCCTTCCGCGGGACAGCGGCCACGCGGCGTGGGGTGCACTGGCGTGGCACGCAGCGCTCACTGCCCTGAGCGTTGCGTGGGGAAGGACGGCTGAGGATCAGAGGAATCGCACCATGGCCGCTCCCACAAGCCAGCTTGTCCTCCTGCTCGCGTCAGCCGGAGCGCCGACCCTCCCGAAGTCGGTTCCCAAGCCCTCCATGTTCTGCCCCATGATCACCAGACTTCTCAGAAGAAGCCCCTTCCACCTCGAGAAAAGCCGCCCCAGGGGTGGCCAGCTCTGACACCCGTTCCGCCCCCGTAGCCTCTCCCTGCAGGAAGAACCAGCTCAAAATCCCGGAGGGGGCTGGCGCTGCTGCTGGCAGGGATCCTGGGGTCCCCAGGGTGGGGGTGCTCAGTTTCAGGCCATTCCCGTTGCCAGCCCTGCAGAACGCAGTTCTGTGAAGAGGCTGGGAACCTTGGGGGAAATCCTGTCACATCTTCCCTGATCTTCCACAATAGGAGAACACCAGGGCGAGTGAGAAGAGGCAGGAAGCCAGCCAGTTTTCTCTGCAGTGATTTGAGCAGAGCTTCCTGCACTTCCCACCAATGTCCACATTTGTGGGCCTCTCACGCCTGGGAGAAGGAGGCCTTGGTGAGCCCTCGGCTGCCACAACAGGGCCCCGCAGGCAGGGGCCACTCGTGCGGCAGGCAGCCAGGGGTCAGTGGCATCCTTCAGGGCAGGGGCTTTCAGGAACAGGCTCCTGGCTGCTCTGACGGTCCCCACGCAGTCACCCACGCATTCGTGGTTCCCACGCCCTGGGCTGCCACGGCAAGGAAGCCCATGCTCAGGCCTCTGCTGTCCTGCCAGCAGGCAAAGGTGCGGCACGCAAACCGATTTGCGGGCGAAGAGGATTTTTTTCCTTTTATTCCAGTGTTTTTAATAGAGCCATTTATGTTTTAACCAGCATTCTACTTTTACCAATACGTCATTATTGCGGCCGACCTCGAGGGTCAGTTCTGGCAGCAAGGCAACACAGAAATCGCACAAATACAGGAAGCGGTTCTGAGGGAACCTGCCACCCACCTGCATCCTCTTCGTGCGGCCAGCTTTGCCTTTCCTTACAGCCACTCTTAATTCCCTCATGCAGGCAACTCTTTGTATTTACCATGGGGCTGGGGGGTGGGCGGAACATGGGGTAAGTTTGCTGCCAAGCTTCCAGAGGACCACCAGAGGGCAGCAGCCGGCTGGCCGGGCCAGCACCTCCCAGGACCCTGCGAGATGGCAAAGAGGGCCTCGCCTACTTCTGACAGATGGCGTCACAAGCACCAGATCCTTCCAGCTGGCACCCCAAAGGCACAGCTGAGGGATCCCTGCAGCAGAACGAGGCGTTCCAATTTCCTAAAAAGCTCTTCTCCAAGACGGGGTTCAGGAAGGAGGGGGAGGCGCAGGCCAGAGCAGAGCTGCTTTCAGCCAACTTTTGCTCCCCAGCAGCGATGCCGTGGCAGCTCAGGAGGAGTTCCATCCACGGCCCTCCTGATGCCGGGGCCACCGTGTCCGCCATGCCTCACCCTAGCAACGCCAGCGATGGCTGAAGGGAATCGCAGCCCAGCAACACCCAGAGGGCTCCAGCAGGCCGGATAGCCATCATAAGGAAAACTCATCCCATCCCCCCTCACAGGTGGCTGCAGATTTCCCAGCTGCCGTTTGTTCCATGGGCAGGAAGGACTGTCTCCAGACACCTTCTGGACACAAATGCGGCGCCCCGCTTCTCTCTGAAGGTCCCACAGGCATGGTGTCCTGGGGCCTGGGAGCCT
This sequence comes from Varanus komodoensis, assembly GCF_004798865.1. NCBI lineage: Eukaryota > Metazoa > Chordata > Lepidosauria > Squamata > Varanidae > Varanus > Varanus komodoensis. The sequence goes on from NW_025336010.1 coordinate 608,088, forward strand.
CCAGACCGAACAGTTTTCACCAAGCAAGGCAAGCACATGCAAGGGGGCTTCAGCTGCATGGACCTTCCCTTAGTGGATGGCGGCAGCCCACGAACGAGGCCAGGCTCCCTGCAAGGACCAGGGGAGTGCATTCCCACATAAGGGCCAGCCACTCATTGAAAGCGTCCCCAGAAAGAGCACAGCGGGTCAGCTGGCAGCAGCCACAAAGCTGGCCAAATAAGTGAGACAACCTCCCAAGTGGACAAACGCAACACTGTGGACATAATCTACCTAGACTTTAGCAAAGCTTTTGACATAGTGCTCATGACATGCTGATAAGCAACTTAGCAAAACCTGGACCAGATGGAAGAACTACTAGGTGGATCTAAAATTGGCTGCGAAACTGGACACAAAGAGTGCTCATCAATGGCACCTCCTCAAATTGGATTGAGGTAACGAGTGGGATGCCACAGGGTTCAGTCCTGGGCCCAGTGCTCTTCAACAGCTTTATTCATGATTGAGATGAGGAAGTACAAGGAACGATAATCAGATTTGCAGATGATACAAAACCGGGTGGAACAGCAAGCACCCTAGAAGACAGAATGAAGGTCCAGGGTGATCTTGATAAACTCGAACACTGGGCTCAAACCAACAAAATGAGATTCAGTAAGGACAAGTGCCAGGTCCTCCACCTACGAAAAAGAAACCACATGCATAGATACAAGATGGGGAATACGTGGCTCAACAGAACTGGAAAAGATCTTGGAGCAGTTGTGGACAACAGGCTAAACGTGAGTCAACAATGCGATGCAGCTGCCAAAAGGGCAAATCCTCTTTTGGGATGCATTAACAGAAGTATTACTTCCAAATCACGAGAAGTAGTAGTTGCTCTATACTCCTCACTAGTCAGACCACACCTGGAATACTGTGTCCAGTTCTGGGCACCAAGATTTAAGAAAGATGCAGGTAAATTAGAAAGGGTCCAGCAGAGGGCATCAAAAATGATCCAGGGATTGGAAACACTGCCCTATGGGGAGAGACTGAGAGAACTGGGCATGTTCAGCCTTGAGAAGAGAAGGCTGAGGGGGGACATGATATGCCTCTAGAAGTACCTCAAGGGATATCAAGGGAAGTATCACAAAGAGGAAGGTCAGGATCTCTTCTTGCTGATGCCAGAGCATAGGACATGGAATAATCAATTCAAGCTGCAACAACCCAGATTCAGGCTGGGCATCAGGAAAGGCTTCCCCACTGTCAGAGCAATAGGGCAGTGGAACCCACTGCCTGGAGAGGTGGTGTGCTCTCCCACACTGGAGACATTCAGTAAGAACCTGGACAGCCCTCCGAGTACAGCAGGGGGTTGGACTCAATGGCCTCCATGGCCCCTTCCATCTCTTCTATGATTCTATGAGCTAATATGCTCTGAATATGCTGTATAGAATCATAGTGGAAGGGGCCAGAAGGCCATGGGGTCCACCCCGCTTCTGTTGCAGGACACCACGTTACACCATCCCACTCAGATGGCTGCCCAGTTTTGCCTTGCATGCCTCCAGTGTGGGAGAGCCCCCCACCTCTCCAGGCAGCCGGTTCCACTGCCGTGTTGCTCCGACAGTGAGGAAGCTCTTCCTGAGGTCCAGCCTGAATCTGGGTTGTGGCAACTTGAACTGATTATTCCTTGTTCTGCTCAGCTTTGCAGCAGCAACATGGACCTTTGCAGAGGCACTCCTGGCCCGGCTTCCAGTCATGTGCCGTCCCCAGCAGTGCCTGGACCGCTCCTGGCTTGGTCCCAACCTCACTCTGATCCCCTCTGGCCCAGGGCTCTGCCGTGCCATGCCGTTCCTGACCTTCCCTGGCCAGCAGCAGACCTCGGTGTGCATTTCGGAATGGCTCAGGCGCCCTGCCAAGACCCCCAGCCCACTTGCTCTGGCACCCCACCCCTTGCAGGCTGGTTCCAGCAGCCAGCCTGGCTTGTTTTAGCAGCCACAGGCTGTGGCCATGCAAGGGCAGTTGTGCCCCCGACCTCCTTGCAGCCTCAAAAGCCGCCAAGAAGGCCGGGAGCTGCCCGGACGGGCCGGTGCCCCTCCTGCTGCGGGCGTCCACCAGGCCTCCAGACCCACAGCTGCCTACTGCCCGCATGTCCTAGAAGCGGCTCCGAGACCCGCACAGGCTGCAGCTAGAAGCGCACGCTTTGCCAGAAGTGGGACGGCCCGTTAACAAAGAGCGAGGGAAGGGCTCCCGATGGTCTGGGGACACGCTGGCCCCAGGCGCACCGCCACTGCACACGCTGGTCCAGCTCACCGAGAAAGCGAGGGGCAGCATCGAATGCTCCTGGGGAAGGGAGCGGCCCGGAGCAACCTGACGAGAGGGAGCGCCTCCGCAGCCCACGCGGCTCCTGCCAGCAGGCCCACCGCGTGCCTCAAGGCACAGCAGCCTGGGTGGACTCTCCACAGCAGCAAGGAGAGGCAGCTTCAGGACCCCCATGCACCCAGACAGGCTCCGTGAAGAGACTGCCACTGCCACTCGCAAGGCCCCCCTGCAGCCATGCTGGACGCTGGCCCTCTGCGCCCCACGCCTCCAACTGGGCTTCTCCTGCAGCGCCACTGGCACCCCTCCACTCAACTTTCTGCTGTGTCAGCCCCAGGCCGCCTGCCGCTTGGGAAAGCCCTGCCAGGCGGCCCGGAAGGGGGAACCAAGCAGGTCTTTCCAAAGCGTCGGCAGGGCTCACCGCCTCTTTGCAGACTCCTGGTGAGTTCGGCCGAGTTCCCTGGCCTGCGCCAGCAGCCTGGCTGGCTCTCAACCTGGCAAACTGACAGAGAAGATTGCCCTGGTGAGGAAGACCCCGAGTCAGCGACGTGCACACACTGACTCGATTGTGGTTTCCTGTCCTGGCCACAAGGAGCAACACCTCAAGTGGCCAAGGGAGGAAAGGAGAGGAAGAGGGGGGGGATAAAAGATGCACCAGAGAGAGGGTGGGGAGGACATGCAGGAGAGTCTACAGCATCAGTCCACAAAGTCTGGGACGTGAAAAAGTACAGCAAAGGAAGGAGAGCAAGAGAGGGTGTGACTGGGAAAGACCGGGAGCAGGGGCATGCCTTGCTCATGGCTGGGGCACAGAGCCCAGTCAGCAGCTGCCTGCCTGAGTCCGAGTCCAGTTACAGCTGCCTAAGTCCAACTCCCCGAGAGGAGAAAAGCCTGTGCAGGTCCCTTTTGCTGGCAGACCCTGGGCAGGTTTGAAGAGTCCGCTTGCCAGCACTATTCCTAAGAGACAGGAAGATGGGTGGCTTGAATTGGGCTTTCTACTAGCCATTTTCCCAGGACTGACTTACTATAGGACAGTGGGTATTTTGAAGGGAGGAGAAGATCCCTGCCATGATATATACAGCCTGGCTCATTATCGTGTTTGAGTAGTGACTCCTCTTTTGTTGGAGTGTAACTGGATGTTTTACAGGAATGGGTGAATTTAATTCAGATGACCATCAGGTATGCTACTGTGGGCAAGAATCCCTGCAAAGAAATGGAGTAGCCTTCATAGTCAATAAAAGAGTAGGAAAAGCAGTACTGGGGTACAATCTCCAAAATGACAGAATGATCTCAGTTCGAATCCGACGCAAACCATTCAACATCACAGTAGTCCAAGTCTATGCCCCAACCACTGGTGCTGAAGAGGCTGAAGTTGACCGGTTCTATGAAGGCCTACAACTCCTTCTAGAATTAACACCAAAAAATGATGTCCTTAACATCATGGGGGATTGGAATGCTAAAGTAGGAAGCCAAAAGATAACCGGAATAACAGGCAAGTTTGGCCTTGGAGTACAAAATGAAGCAGGGCACAGGCTGGTAGAATTTTGTCAAGAGAATATGATGCTCATAGCAAACACTCTTTTCCAAGAACCCAAGAGACGACTCTACACATGGACATCACCAGACGGTCAACCAGTTGGTGTGAGCTTAAGTGGACTCCGGGAGATGGTGGAGGACAGGAAGGCCTGGAGGAATGTTGTCCATGGGGTCGCGATGGGTTGGACACAACTTCGCGACTAACAACTCCAACAACAACCGGATGTTTGGTGTGTGTGACCAAGAGGCAGTCAGAAAAGTATTTCAAACACCTTGACGCGTGGTCCTGCTGATGGAAGCACTGGCGGCCCTCTTCCTCCAGACCCAGTGGCGGCCTGGGCAACTCCACTGAGCATCCCCCAGCAGTGGCCATTCAGCCAGTCCCAGGCAGGGCTGGCAGTTCAGAGAAGGCCATGCATCGAACTAAGAGAGACTCTGAACAGGGCCCGGATGAACCCTTTTGAAATCTGTCCCTCCCAGACACGCAGACTTCCTCTCGTGCGCAGCCTCATCGTGCCACATGAGCCATGCCACCAGTCCGCGGATGCCCTGGCCCGGCTGCACGACCAGCAGCACTTCCTGCCAGAGGCGGCTGGGAGGAGGCTGCTGCAAGGGTGCGCACCATGCGACGCTGCTCACTTGCTCCTGCAAGGCACAGCCACAGCACGGAAGAGCCACGCAGAATGCCTGGCGCCTTTTGCAGCAGCCGACTTCTCCAGCGGAGGAGCCCCTCTGTGGGGCTCTGTGCTTGGTGAGTGCCCCACAGAGCCCAGGTGCCCTCACCAGGAACTCGGAAGCTGGGTAGAGCGGGCTGGAGTCTGGCAGCTGAGCCCAGGGATCGAACTGAGTCCCACCCCCAAGCGGATTCCTGGCGCATCCCTAGAACTGACGGTGGAGGAGAGCAAAGGCACCCTGCTACCTCCTGGGCCCAACAGGCACCACCAAGAAGCCACTGGCCAGACACAGCACCAGCCACAGTCAACCCAGGCATGACATTCAGCCTCTGGGGCCTTCCTCCAAGCACCTTCCCCACGGGAGGCTCACAGGGTGGAAACACAGGGTGGCCTTTCCTGAAGTGGCCCCCCCTCTTTGGAATAGCCTCCCTGCTGTGGCCCACCTGGCACCAGGTCTGCCTTCTTTTCAGGGCCAGGCCAAGACAGCCCTCCTTGTGGAGGCCTCAGGGGAGCCCCTTGGTTTTTCAAGGGCCTGGGGAGAAATGATTCCTTTTCTTTGCTGGGCCTTTTTACTGATTTTTTGCAACTTTAAGCAATTCTAAATTGATTTTAACATTGCTGCTTTTATAGTATTTTATTGTTTTGCTTTATACACTGTTGTAAACTGCCCAGATTGCTTCAGCTACAGTGGAGAAATGGGATTGCTCCTGACACTGCCGCTACCGCAGCAGGCGAGCTCCGCAGCCATCCTGCGAGGACCTGCCAGTGACAGGCGCTTGGGGACAGGAGCCCACTGCCCACGAGGGTAGCACCTCGCCCCCAAGACTCACCCGACGCACTGCCAGGCGGCGCGGCGCGGCACGGCACGGCACGGCGGCCTGAGCATCACAGCATGCAGTGGATCGCCCTTCAGGCTCCCTCCGCCGTGAACAGGTTGGAGGGCTTTGGCCGCGGGCTGGAGCAGAAGCGCCGCAGCCAGTGAGTCGACACAGGGCAAGTGGGGCTGCCGGCGCTGCACACTCCCATGCACGCATCCATGCGCACAAATCACATGCGCTGCGAGCCCCAGCAGCACATACCTCTCCTCGCTGGACCGTCATGGATTGTCTCCTGGGCGTGATCTCCTCATTGATGCTGGACAAGAAGTTCTGGGAGATGCGGAGGGCGTCCTGCAGGAGCAGGCAGTCAGGGTGGCTTGGCGGCGTGTGCTTCAGCAAATCCTGCACCAGCAGAAGGGAGCACAGCAAAGGCAAAGCTCAGGAGGGCAGCGGCTGCCGGCCCTGTCGCACCCGCCCCCCCACGTAGGCAAGCCCCCCACCCCGAGGGCGGCACCAGTGCGCCGAGCGGCCCAGCGCGGCCTCGCGTGGGACTCGGGCTGCTGCTGCACGTGCCCCGCCTCTTCCGCAGCCCTCCGGCCTGCCGCCTCCTGCTCTGCCTGTGACCAGCTGCAACCCCCAGGCCCTTTCCACATGCACTGCCCCCAGCGAGGGCCGGAGTCCAGGCCGCGCAAGTCCCAGGACCGTGCTCTAAACCGTGACACCACCCCGGCTCGCTATGCGGCCCAAATGTGCAACTGCACAAGCCCACTTCAGAAATGGCCATCCTGGGGATCAGGAGGACTGTAGAAGGCAATTCCCCTAAGGAAGGGCCACTCAGTGGGAATAACGGATCTGTTTGTACACGACTGCTTCTTGCATATTTTTCCAAGTATTTTGACCCCCTTGGCTCTTCCTGTTGTGCACAAACATCTCGGCCACCGGATGCCTCCCAGCCTGCCCACCGAGGCGCCGCACTGGCCCTGCGCAACTTACGTGGAGCACAAGCGTGCTGCGCGTGACGCGGTCCACGGGCTTGTAGAGGAGCGCTGCAGAGAGCAAAGACGGGGGGAAGTCACGCGACTGCCGCGGGGAGGCAGCGGGCCTTCGGGGGCGAAAGAGCCCGCAACTGCAGGGACTCCCCCAGGGCGGCCTGCAAGCCAGCTGAGCAGCCCCAGAGGGCCCCTTCCGACCTCTGCGTGCAGCAGAGCGCATGGCCACAGGCCCCCACTCAGGCCGCAGCACAGCGGGAGGTGGGGAGCACAGATCCTCTGCTCGGGGGATCCCGAGCACTCTGGCCCAACTGCTGAGACTGGCAGCCAAAACGAAAGCGCCACCCCAGCGCCTAACCCGGCGGGGGGGGGGCGTGACACAACAACCCGGCATGTAGAAGGACTTTGAGGGGACAGTATTTTGACCAACAAGCCACCCTGGCACCCCACAGCTTGTTCTGGGGTTGTCCAACCCACCACGAGCCAGTGGCATGCCTGCTCCCGGCCCAGGCCCACAAGTTCACTGCGTCTGGCAGGGTCCGGCTAGCAGGCTGCTTGGCACGGGTGGCAACGCCCGTTCTAGTCACCATGCCCCCCACACCTGTGGCAGCCCTCTGCTGCAGCTGCTGCGACACACGTGCTCAAAACAGAAGCACAAGAATGGGGACTGCGAGAGAGCGCCTTTCATTCTGGAGCAGCTGAAGATACAGAGAAGAGCTGGGCGACTGGAGGACACTGGGCACTGCTGTGCTTCCTTCCCCCTTCGCCGCTTCCCCACTGCACTGACCAGCGCTTTTAATCTGACAGCTGGCAAGGCGGCCCTGGCAACAGCGAGCGGGCACGGGCTTGTTTCCTGCTCCCTTTGACAGCTGAAACTGACAAGGAAACTGACCAGGCAAGACTGAACATACCAAATGCCCAACAAACATTAAAGAAAATAAAATTGCAAACACAAATGTACAATTTTCTGGGTTAAAAACACCACGGCCCCACTTGTATTTCTCCAAAGGAAAAAGGGCAGCCTTTGGAGTGGGAAGCTGGAGACAGGTCAGCTTCTAGCCCCGAGGACTCGAGATGCCCCTAGTGGGCGAGGGAGGAACACGGGGAGGGCACCCTGCATTATGTGCTCGTGGGTTTTCCACCAAAGGATCCATGCTACGTAGCTTCTCTCCGGGGAGATGCCTGCACAACAGGGGTGCCTGTAGTCCCCTCAGAGGAGCAAGAGTCTGTGGCTGAGCCAGCAACCCAGTTCCAAATCCAGGAGTTCCTTACTCACTTTCCAAAGAGTATTTCGTCATCTGGTCTTTGGAATCCCTGGTGCTCCTCGCTTTGAGATTCTACAAAAGGGAGGAAAAAAATGACTTGCAGTTCACAGTCTGCCAAGTGTCGCACGGAACTACAAACTGCTCCCCACGGGACTTAAGTGCACGCCTTGGTTACGTACAAAGAACATGCCACATCCGGACGTGCCACACGCTTGGGAAACAGCAGCCCAGCAGCCCAGCCCCTGCTTGGTTGCATTACAGCGGCCTTTCCTGAGGGCACAGACCGTGCCTCAGCCTTACAGCCCCCTCACCCAGCAGCCCTCCAGCTGGGGGAGCAGAGCCTTCCACTGAAGGGCGGGAGGCTGTCCATACTGGGCCTCCCCTCTGCGATTTGGGCTTGCCCATGATCAGGCGGGTTTCCCTGCAGAGGAGGCGAGAGGCCGAGGCAGCTGGAGACAGCCTGCTTGGGGGCACAGGGAGGAGTGTCCACTGCCACATGCTCCCCTTGCGTCCCCGAGAAAAGGGCACCCGTGTCACCCGCCTGTGCTGGGGGAGGGGCTCAGCCCGGGATGCAGCTGGGGGAGCTCCACATGCTGAGGACTTCTGGAGAGGAGTCGGGGAGCGGCCAGCTCAGCTGCAAGGCAGATGCGGCCCCTGGGGATGACCCTGACAAAGTTCGTGCATGGGTGAGCAGCACTCCCCGTATGGCTTCGCTCATCCCACTACGATGGCCGAGAAAAAGAAGGACCTGGGGAGGCTCAGCGGGGAAGGCAAGTCCATGTCAGCCCCCGCTCTTCTGACCCTGCAAGGCCACCCTGAGCCACGCAGGTCGGATCTGACATGGGCCTGTGGTGGCTCCCCCGGGCAGGTCTGCCACAGATCCAGCTCCCCCGCCAGTGCTACAGGGACGGGTGGCCACAGCAGCAGCTCGCCGGGCTGCCAGAGTTGCAGGAAGCGGCATCAGGGAGGAGGGGAAGGAAGGGCCCAGAGCAGGGCCACGTGGTTCTCGGCCCCAGGGCCACCGGGGCCCCAGGGCCACCGGCAAGAAGCAGAAGGCGCCATCCCACCCCGGGTGGCTGACACTTGGATGGTCCTGCACGGAGAGGTGGTGGCCATGCCGGGCCCTCCTCGCGGATCCCGCACGGCACTCTGCTGAGGCGGCAGCAAGAGGAAGGGGGGCCTCAGCACCACGCACAGAGCAGACGTGGCCCGGGGAAGGCCCCGGCAGGCCCTGCGGGGACCAGCACCCGAGCCCACGGCCACTGGGGGAGGCAGGGGACCGCATGGCACCCCGGGCTCTGCTGGACACCCCCGTCCATCTGGCCACCCTGCCCACACCCCCGGAAGTTACCTCGGAGATTTCCGCAAACTGAGCGTTGGCCTGGCAACACTTCTCTGCTGTCTCCATGGCAACCTCGTAGTTGTCCACAAAGGCCCGGTACACGCCCAGCTGGCTGGCCTGCAGGAAGCAAATGTGAGCGCGCCAGGAACCCCAGATGGGGGCCCTTTGCGGTTCTGCTGCGTGTGTGAGTGCAGGACATGAGGACAGCCCTGCCGGATCAGGCCGGCGGTCCGTGCGCACGGTGGCGGACCCGCTGCCCACAGGACCCCTCCGGCAGGACGGTGCGAGGCCGCGCAACGGGTGCCGCAGGAGGCCGCCTCTGGGCAGGGAGGAAGCACCGAGCCCGCAAGGCCGCCCGCCCCGGATGGCCTCCTCCCTCCCTCGCGAGTCCGTCCGGTCCCGTTCTGAGGCCGTCCAGACTGGCGGCCAGCACCATTTCCCGTGGCAGCGGATCCCACAGTTGAACTATGTGCTGTGCAAGGGCGTCCCTCCTTTTATCTGTCCTAAGCCTCCCAGCAGGGAGCTTTGTGCGGTGACCCCGGGTTCAAGTGGTAGGGGAGAGGGCGAGAAAGGCCTCCTGCGCTGCTCCAAACCCTTCTGGCTCGGCTCCCCTTTCGCCTTCCCTCTGAGCCGACAGCCCCACGGGGGAGCTGCTCCAGCCTCCCCCCCCCCCCCGATCATTTCTGTTGCCCTTCGCTGCACTTTCTCCGACTCAGCGATGTCCTCTCTCACGTAAGGCAGCCAGAACTGAACACAATAATCCAGGTGTGGTCACACCAAAAGGGAAGCAGGATTTTGGCAGTTCTGTTTTCCATTCCCTTCCTCATGTACCGTCTTCACAGCAGCCTGAGCAATTGACCAACATTTTCCTCATGCTGTCCCAGTGGAGTGCTTGAAGTTGGAATGTCCCATCAGTGCGTGCTTGAAGCTGGGATGTTTTTGCCCCTCGATGCGTTACTCTGCACTTGCTTTTTTTGAAGTCCATTTGCCTTTTTGGCGCCCATCCCCCCCAGCTTGAAGGGACCCTTTGGTGCTCCTCACCATCCCTTTTGCCTTTAGCAGCCCTCAAAAGTTTAGTGCCCTCAGCAAACTCGGCCACTTTGCTGCTTGCTCCCAAGTCCAGATCATTTCTGGACAGGCTGAGCAGCGCTGATCTCTGCACAGGGCCCTGGGGCTCCCCTGGAAGGAGCTGCCACTTGTGCCCACACCCTGCCACTCGCTGGGCACAAGGCTCTGCTGCAGCTGAAAGGGAAAGGCAGAAAGGAGTGCAGGCGACGGGCAGCAAGCCCGAGGACCTGAGGAGAACGAGGCGGCCTCTCCGGCAAGCCAGAGCAGCCGGGAGGACGAGGCCACCGGCCTTCCACAGAAGGGGCCTTCCGGCTTACTCCTTTTTCCAAACAGCCGCCTATGCATCTCTGCCTCCCAATCACTACCCTGAGATCACTGGGAGAAGCACACGCTATTTTTCCGAAAGGAACGTGAGCACGGTCCTATTTGCAAACTCCAACCACGCTTGAGCTCTGCCGACGCACCGGGCCAGCCGGGCAGGGGCTGCCGACGCACCGGGCCAGCCGGGCAGGGGCTGCCGACACACCGGGCCAGCCGGGCAGGGGCTTCTGAGGAACAGATGAGCCCTGCCCAACCAAGAAAGGGCTCGCCTCTCAATCCACCCGCAAACCTCAGACCAGCCCAAAGCAACAGGCTAAAGGGGGCGGGGGCGGCCCGACCTCTGACCCCACTGCAACGCGGTGGGGGACACAATGCCCCAGCGGCCTCCTGGAGGCACGACGCCTGCCTGGCTCCCACCGCTCTGGAGGAGCGAAGGTGCTCGCCGCTCGCCGCACAGTCCCACCACAGGCATGGCCATCCCCACCCTCCCGCCCGGGGCACGTCCCCCGGCGGCTCCTCCTGGAAGCCTCTGCAACTCGCCCTGCACAGTCCAGCTCACCAGCTTCTGGAAAAGGTCCCCCACACGCTGCTGGTGGCTCCACTGCTGGACACGCGGGCAGAGCCGGTCGTAGAACTCCTTGTGGATCTCGAAAAGCTCTGGCACTTTGAAGAAGATGGTCTCGATCTGCTGGCTCGTCAGCACTGGCTGGGAGGTGGTGGCAGCGGCTTTCAGAGGCTTCATGGGCTGCAGGGCAGAAGCAGCAGAGGGCTCGGGAAGGCGGCCTCCCGCCGGCGGCAGGCCTTCCTGCCTGCCCTGGGGAGCATATACATCCTCGGCTGGCCCGCCCGCACCCACTACAGTCCTTACCAGCAGCAGAGCCTCCAGGTGGCTTAAATACGTTTCTTCACTGGCCAGGATCCCTGACAGGACCCACTTCCTCATCTCCAAGCCCTTCTCCAAGTCCGGCTCGCCCTAGGGAAAGCGAAAGAGCAAAGAGACATGGGGAGGCAAGGGAATCGAGTGCCAGGCTAGGCCCCGCTGTGATGCTGCTGAAGGCTTCAGAGCACGCACAGAGGGCCACAGAGGCCTGCTGGGGTGGCAGAGAAGGGCTCACCCAGGAACAGGTGAGCTGCACAGAGCTGGGGAACAGCATGTGGGCGGGAAGCAGGCTGGTTCACGCGTGACTTTGGGCAGCCACACTTGGACTGCACTTCTCTAGCAACCTTCTCGGACGGACGGACGGACAGACAGAGACACCATCAGACCAAGAGCAGAAGTAGAAAGCAAGAGAAAAACCAAGCATCAACATCCCACGGGAGCAGCCTCTGCGACATCTGTGCCACCTCCTTGCTGGGCAGGCATCATCTTTCCACAGCCTGCGCCAGCTGCAGCCCCACATGGAGGTCCCGGGGCCAGCTGGCCAGCACGTGTTGGGTGCGGTATCGGCCAGCACCCTGGGCCTGACTCCTGGGTCCTGCTTTGCCCTCCACAGATACCCTTCCGCTCAACACACAGACAGATGCTCGGTTCCCCAAGTTATGCCCTGCCCATTTCAGGGAGGCTTCGACACCCCTGCACAGTTCTCTCGCTCAGCCTGCCCGATGTGCCTGCACTGCTGACCGCCCCCTCCCTCTCCACGGCAGACCATCCTGGCCTTTGCCCACCCCTTCAAGGACACCAGGCCCACCAGCACGCCCCTCCGTCTTGGGGCCATCCCCACCGGCCTGCACAGGGGAAGCAAAGGCCGCACCCCAAAGCTGGTCGGGGGGCAGAAGCCCCCACCCTCGGGGCAACAGGGCCTGAGGTGAAGTGGTGGGCTGCCCCACCAACAACTGCAGCTGCCAGCCAGTACTGCTCCGGGAGCCCGGCCTAGGGCTGGCCGCTGCCTGACACAGGCTGAGAGGCGAGAGCCCACAGGCAGCTCTGGAGAACTCTTGTCTTGTCTTGCCCTGCCCTTCTTCAGAGGAGGCCCCGTAGCCCCAGTTCCACACGCGTGGAACTTTGTCTGGCGCGCCCCTTCTCACGGGCTCCTGGCACCCGCTGGAGTGGGGCAAGTGGCAACTGGAAGAAGCCACTGTGCCCTGCACAGGCCACCTAAACGGTGGGTCAAGAGCTGCAGGTGCCACCCAAAGCTGCGGGGTGGCCTCTCAGGCCTCGGGGGTGATCCCCGAGGGCAGGCTGGGGGCTCTCGTTGACTCGTTCTAACAGACAGAAGGGGCTCTCCTGCTGCGTGAATCGATTGCGGGCAGCAAGGAAAAGGACGGGAGCCGCGGCAGGAAAGCCCTGGCACTGTGAATGGAAGGCGCCATCACCGGGAGACCCCCCGCCACAGCCTTCTGTGTGGGGGGAGCGGGGGGGCAGACTGCGTGCCGGGAGCCTTGTCCGGAAGCGGCCTGAGCACAAGGGATACAGAGGTCAGGCTCCATCCAAAACCCTGCCAAAGGGGGCTGCAGCGTCCACCGCTGCCCTGCCGCAGGATGCGTGCAAGCCGGGGGAGGCAGTGCCGGGCCACCTTGCTGGCTCTTGCTCGCCTGCTCACACGTGGGGACCAGAACCCCGGCAGGGCACTCAGGAGTGCCCTGGACCGAGTCCTTGCTTGCGTGGCTGCTTCCGTGGCATGTCCAGAGTGGAGCTGCCAGCCAGGCGGGGAGACGAGCTGCCAGCACCTGGCCACAGCAGGTAGGTTGGCAGGCAGGCGGGCAGGCAGGTGGGAGGCCAGCCACCTGCCCCACAGGGCCCGCGTCTTCCAAGGTGGTGGCTGCACGATGTGCCGCTGAGGCCTCTTCTCGGGCCGAGCTGAGCAGGAATGTGCCTCGGCAGCGCCAGCCAGCCCTGCTTCATGTGGCGAAAACAGTCACTGCTATTCATAAGTGCTCAGTGGGGTACGTGCCAACATTCACTTGGGAAGGGCTTCTGCTCTCAGGCACAGCCATCGGAAAAGCGGAGGAGGAGGGTAGGAACAGCCGCTCAACAAGACCTTGGAGGGAGGCAAAGGGACCGGCAGAGGGCAGAGGGGCCATGGCGACCGGGGCTGCCAGTGTTTGGCGAGCGCTGCGTGAGGGCCCCGTGCTCCCCAGCCCAGGCACATGCACCTGCCCCGACAGAAGCCCAGTGGAACCACAGACACCAGTTTCAGCAAGCCGCCTCCCACCAAAGTTGCCAGCTCCGGGTTCCAGTCACTCCCCAAAGGCACCAAAAGAGGTGGAGACGTGGCTGCCCCCGTGTACTCCCCTCCCCCCTGCCAGCCATGAGTCCCTGGGTCTTGGACAGGGAAGTGCTGTGTGTGCAGGGGCGGGCGAGGACGCAGAGCTGAACAGGCTGGGCGTGGAGGAGGCGGGGGCCAGAAGCAGAAGGGCCTGCTCGGGGGTCTCCCAGGCTGCACCAGAAGCGATCTGAGGGGTGCCATCAACACAGACATGGAAAGAGTGAGTGAGATGAACCCCACTTGCGGCCATGCCACTTGCTCTGAAAGGACTTCTCCATCTCTCTCTGGACATAATCCAAGATGTAACTTGCAAATCCTTCATCATTAGACTGTCTCCCTCAGAGACAAGGTCTCCCAGTTGACAGCAGCAAGGCCTTTCCCACAGTGGCCCCCTCCCTAGAATGGGCACAGCCTCCCCAATGTCAAGACCAAGGTAGCTTGAGGGCTCCCTCTGCTGGCTAAGGGCTGGTGGAGCAGCCCTGGTAGTTGCAGGATTCTGACCTCAGCCCACTGCAGCTGCCAGGGCTCTCATGAGTCCACCTGGGGAGCCCTGGAGAAGAGCTATAGAAGAACCAGCTCTTCCCCTCAGAAGGTGCCTCAGCAACAAAGGCCTCCTGTTGTTGGCGCAGCCCTTCCTGGTCTGCTAGACCTGGAACTCCATGCCTGCGTCCTTCATTCCTCCTGCCTGCGTCCCTGCGTCCTGCTTGCACCTCTTCTCTCCCTGACTGGTCGGCCTTCCTCCGTTCTCCGACCCTTGGCTCACTTTGGACTATGCTACCTGTCTCTACGGACTTGCCTAGGATATCAACCTCCAGCTTGACCTTGGACTGTGTACTGGACTTGCTCTTGCCACGCCCTGCCTGCCTGGGTCCCGGTGCCTAAACCCTGTTAGTCAGCTGCCCTCGCCCTGGACGCTCATGCCTGGCTGTTTCCAGGAGAGGTGTCAGCAAAGCTGCAGAACTTTCCCTGACCTCTAAGCCTTCAGAAATGCTGAGGGAGTGGCGGCTCTTCTCCTTTCCGGCCACTGGCCAGAGCCAGGGCTTCCGGTTGTGCTTTCCCCACCAGCCTCCTCTGGCTGCCTTGCCATGGTTTGTTACCTTTTGGAAATGGTGGTGCCCCTTCCAACCTCTAAGCTGTCTTGACAGTCACTGAGTGGAATAATAGGGCACAGAAACAAGGCCAAGCTGTTGTCACTCAACGTGGGCCTCAGTGATATGCCAGGCTCAAGGGGGGCCACCTCCAGCCACGGCGAAAAGGTTGAGGCCCCACGGCAGCCCCAGATCACTGCCAGCTCCATTTGTGCCTGGCAGCTTTGCTTTGGCTGCATCACACGCTGCATTCTTGCTACTCTTGGCTGCCAGTTTTGCTTCCTTTTTATTTGTGTATCAATCACGCATAGATAGAAAGTGAGTTTGTCCTATGTTATTTCTTTACATGTATGCTACAAAGACAAAGTCAAGTTTTCTTACCTATAAATGTCGTTCTTTGAGTGGTCATCTGTGCATTCGCACATATGGGCTCTTTCCACATGCGGGGAGCAGTTTTTTAGGATGATTCCAAAGCTGATTAATTAGTATTTGGCAGGAGCTCAGCCCCTAGCGTGGCGAGTGTGAGGGCAGGGCTCCCACTGAGGCCTGAGTTCAAGCTGAGACCGCTATCCTCATTGCATCATTGACACAGAATAACCCATGTGCCATGACAGAGATGGGATGGCAGGTGGGTATTTGTGAATGCACAGAAGACCACGCGAAGAACAACAGCTACAGGAAAGGAAACCTGTCTTTACTCTTCGTGGTCTCTGTGCATCACACATATGGGCAACTGGCAAGCTTTCCTCAGGAGGAAGGTGGTGTTGCTGAGTAAAGTAATGCAGAGAGGACGGATCTGCTGAAGGCGCAGTCCTCTCTCGATTTGACATTGAGGCGGAAGTGTCTAACGCAGGTCGACGGATTCGCCCATGCTGCCACCTTACAGAGCTCAGTCAGGGACACTCCAGCATAGTGAGCAGGGGAGGTGGATGCAGTTCTAGTCCAGTGAGCTTTGACAGGTCCAGGAAGCTGAAGGCCAGAGAGGTCATAGGCCAAGCATATAGTATGGACGATCCACTTAAGAGAGCCTCTGAGGAGATACTGGGCTTCCTCTGCATGGTTCACGACAGAGAACAAACAGCCTTTGAGTGTGCCTGAAAGACTCGTTTCTTGATTTATAAAAGGCAAGAGCCCTTCTGACATCCAGGGAATGTAGAGTGGTCTCTATAGGAGTAGACAGATTCTGGGAGAACATGGGCAGAATTATTGGCTCACTGATATGACGCAGACATCAGACCTAGAATGCGTTGGATCGTTGGCAAAGAGGTGTCCATCAGGGATGCGACCTCTCTGGACATGGTGAACAGTCTGTTGTGGGAGAAGACAGCTTTTGACGGTATGGACTTGAGTCTGGATCCGATGAATTTGACTGAGAAGAAGAAAGGTGAGATTTCGTTGTATTGATGTAAAGCCCCAAACTGGAAAGGAGGGAACAAGTGAACTGTGTCACTTTTAGGGAGGCTTCACATGAGGGAGCTACTATAAGGCAGTCATCAAGGTAAGGAGATACACATGAACGCCACAGAGACGGAGATATAGACACACCACCGACATACGGGGTGCTGTTGCTAACTCAAAGGGGTAGACTGTAAATTGGAAATTTCTGTTATTTATCTGGAAGCAGAGGAAGCATCTATAGCAGGGGTCGGCAACCCGTGGCTTCAGAGCTGCATGTGGCTCTTGAACCCCTCTGCTGCTGTTGCTCAAAACACGCCAGCACAGCCGCTGATCTGCTCAAAGCTAGTAAATCAGCTAGTCAAGTAAATCACTACATTCCTCTGCTAAACAAGCTTCCTGCAGCTCTCATGTTACTTTGATTACTCATGATTCTCTTTGTCCCAATGTAATCTCCTTCATCTGAATGTTAAAAGCTGTGCTTGGGACCCCTCACAATTCACAGCACTTGACTGTTTATCTGCTAATCAGTCACTAAACAAACACACCTGTAACTCCCCATAGGCCAACCATGGATAGATCGAAAAGTTTCTGAAGAAAACCGAACGTTTAATGATATGTGGGTAGATTCATTTGCTTTTACTGCTGACGAACTTATGGGGTTTGCTGTTTAATGCATGCAGCCCTTTAGCACTGACTTTGACTCTTCAGGAAACTGTTCTCCTATTCAAAATATATGCAAGGAGTCCTACTAGTTTATAATGTAAGATTAAAAATAACAGTTTTTAGTGACTGAACAAGAGCTGCAGCTAAATCATAATGAAGCTATACATAGCATTAAGGTAAAAAAATGATATATGCAGTGTTATCTTCATTTTAGATGTCAAAAGGGGTTTGCGGCTCCCGGTGTTTTCTTTTGTGTGGGAAATGGGTCCAAATGGCTCTTTGAGTGTTAAAGGTTGCCAACCCCTGGTCTATAGGATTCCTCAATTGTAATATAAAGGTAGGCATCTTTTAGGTCAACCAATGTGAACCATACACTTTCAGAGTAGAGGAAGGATGAACTGGAGGGACACCATCCTAAAGTGCTTGGGTTGAATAAATTTATTAAGAGAGTGGAGGTCCATGACTGGATGAAGCCTCCATCTTTCTTTGGAACCATGAAAAACCTGGAGTAGAATCCAGGGGTTTGTGGTGGTGTGGTTCATTAGCTCCTTTATGAAACAGGGAGGAAATTTCCTGTTGAAGTGATGGTGATGCAGCAGTTTGTTTTGGTACCGTAAAACAAGGAAGTGTATGGAACTCAATACGGTATCCGAGGGCAATGACGGAAAGCACTCATGAGTCTAAGGTGATGGCAGCCTAAGTGTGGAGAAAGGGCTGGAGACAATGATTGAAAAGAGGAGAGCCAATATGAAATGTTTGCAGGAGTCACAGATGCCTCCTGGAATTCTCCAGGTACCTACGAGAAGGTTGGACCCATGTGAGGGGATCCTGGTGCCTAGGCTGGGTGGCCATACGCTGCCTTGGAGCAGTGGTGGCAGGAATCCTGGATTGCTATGTATAGGAGGATCTGTGACACTTACATGAAGCATTTTGCTTTTGGGGCATTGTTTGATTGAGCCCCATATGGCGTAAAGTGTTTCTGGCCTTCTGAATCGAGTCATGGAATAAGCCAGCACCATTGAATGGCATATCTTCAATCCATTCTTTGGCTTCACCTGACAAGCTGGAAGATCGAAGCCATGAGAAGCGGCAGAGACCTATTGCTCCTGTCATATTGCATGCGCCACCCTCAGCCTGGTGTCACACTGTGAGGATCTCCTGTCTGACCAAGTGAGTAGCCTCATTCTTGATCTCATTTGCCAGGTCTTGAGCATCTTTTGGTAGTGAGGAGCATAGGGATGCCATTCTATCCCAAAGCATAATATGATAAATGGCCATGGTAGCTTGGTAATTGGTCATTTTTAGAGAGAGAGCTGATGAGGAATAGAAGCGGCAACTGATAGGGTCAAGGTGCCTGCCTTCTTTGTTGGATGGAGTGGCGTGTTCCCTCCTGGAGTGCAACTGGGCAGACTCCACAATGATAGAGTTGGGCCAAGGATGTTGAAATAGGAATTTGGAGTCTTTATCTTGGACCCAATACATATTCTCAAGGCAGTGAGGTGGTGGGGCCACCAGTGCTGAGGATCTCCATTCATGATGGATCTCATCAAGCAGAGTTGGCAAAAGTGGAATAGTAACAAGTCTAACAGACTCCGTGTAAACAGCCTCAAAGACTGGGTCCTTGGATCTAGAAGGTTCTTGCCTAGGATTATGTCCTGGGCTGTGAGCCATCCAGAGGACTTGGGATGCAAAAAATCCAGTGTCCTCAAGTGGTCGGAACAGATCAGAGAAAGTTGTTGCAAGACCTGGTGGAATGTCGGACAGACAGTCAGGTGAGGATGCCATCGAGACTGAAGGATATTATCCTCATTAGGAGACATGTTCGGTTCTATCTGTCTGATGGCTGAGTAAAGGGAACAGATGTCGTCTATCCGTGAACCGTAATATAGTAGCAGGGTCTCGAGCAGGTTGTTGTAGTGCGCTGTGAGAACTAGGACTGGGTAAAGGATCATGGTCTGAGCCCGATGGACTCCAGTGCGAATCATAGAATAGTACAGTTGGAAGGGGCCATAAAGGCCATCAAGTCCAACCCCCTGTTGTTGCAGGACACCACGTTACACCATCCCACTCAAATGGCTGTCCAGGTTCTTTTTGAATGTCTCTGGTGTGGAAGAGCCTACCACCTCTCTAGGCAGCTGGTTCCAGTGTTGTATTCAAGCTTTTCCCTGATAATCCTGAATTTTGGTTGCCGCAACTTGAATTGATTATTCCATGTCCTACATTCTGGCATTAGCAAGAAGAGATCTTGACCTTCCTCTTTGTGACAGCCTTTGAGGTACTTATGGAGGGATATCATGTCCCCCCTCAATCTTCTCTTCTCAAGGCTGAACATGCCCAGTTCCCTCAGTCTCTCGTCATAGGGCAGTCCTTCCAAACCCTAGATCAATTTTGTTCCCCTCTGGTGGATCCTTTCTAATTTACCTGCATCTTTCTTAAATCTTGGTGCCCAGAACTGATCAAGTATTCCAGGTGAGGTTTGACTAGTGAGGAGTATATAGGAAATACTACTTCTCATGATTTGGAAGTTATACTTCTGTTAATGCATCCCAAATAGCGACTGCATTTTTGGCGGCTGCATCGCATTGTAGGCTCATGTTTAGCTAATTGCCCACAATTACTCCAAGATCTTTTTCTTGTTCAGTTATGTTGAGCCAAATATTCCCCATATTGTATCAATGTCTTTGGTTTGTTTGTTTTTTCTCTAGGTGGAGGACTTGGCACTTGTCCTTATTGAATTTCATTCTGTTGGTTTCAGCCCAGTGTTCAAGTTTATCAAGATCGCCCTGGATCTTCATTCTGTCTTCTAGGGTGTTTGCTATTCCACCCAATTCTGTATCATCTGCAGATTTGATTATCTTTCCTTGTACTTTCTCCTTTAAATGATTAATAAAGCTGTTGAAGAGCACTGGGCCCAGAACTCAATCCTGCAACACCCCACTCATTACCCCCATCCAATTTGAGAAGGTGCCATTGATGAGTACTCTTTGTGTCTGATTTAGCAGCCAATTTTGGACCCACCTAATAATTTTTCTCTCTAGTCCATTTTTGCTAATTTGCTTATCAGAATGTCATGGGCACTATGTCGAAAGCTTTGCTAAAGTCTAGGTAGATTATATCCACAGTGTTCCCTCTATGCATTTGGGAGGTTACCCAGTCAAAGAATGAGGTTAAATTAGTCTGACAGGATTTATTTTTGAAAAATCCATGCTGGCTTCTATTAATCACTTCATTTTCTTCAAGATACTTGCAGAAAATTTTTAAATAATTTGCTCCAGAATTTTTTCAGGGCTTGACGTCAGACTAACTGGTCTATAGTTCCGAGGTTCATCTTTGTTCCCCTTTTTGAAGGCAGGGACAACATTAGCCCTTCTCCAGTCGTCTGGCACTTTTTCTGTTTTCCAAGATTTACCAAAGATAATTGCCAGTGGTTCTGAGAGTTCCTCCGTTCGCTCTTGTATGACTCTGGAATGGAGTTCATTGGGCCCTGGAGATTTGAAAGTGTTTATTCCACCTAGGAATTCCTTGACCATTTGTCAGTCAATCTTGGGCTGCCATCTCTCACTTCCAGCTAGAACTTCCTCTTGATTGCAGATTTCCCTGTGGGGGAAGACTGAAGCACAGGACGAACTGAGAGTCTCTGCCTTTTCTTTGTCATTTGTTATCACTCTGCCATCCACTTTAAGTAGCTGGACACCCTTCTCTTTCTCATGTCTTCTACACTTTTTTCTTGATGGAATTGTTTGTAGTTGTGCTTGGAGAATCTTCTTTTTCAAGATTTCCCTTTCCTCTTAGACACCTTTCCCCTTAAGGGTGTGTTGCCATGGCACTTTGCTTATCATTTTTCTAAGTCTGTTAAGTTGTCCAGGATGCTAGTTGGCTCAAGAAAGCATCATGTTTAGCCTGTTGTCCAAGATCTTTTTCTTGTTCGGTTCTGTTGAGCCACACATTCCCCATCCTGTATCGATGCCTTTGCTTTCTTTTTCCTAGGTGGAGGACTAGGCACTTGTCCTTACTGAATTTCATTCTATTGGTTTCAGCCCAGCATTCAATTTTATCAAGATCACCCTGGATCTTCATTCTGTTTTCCAGGGTGTTTGCTATTCCGCCCAGTTTTGTATCATCTGTGAATTTGATTATCTTTCCTGCCAGCAAAAATCCCCATCGTTCCATGTAGAATTCAGAATCGAAATCCCCTTGGCGTCTTGGGGGAGATCGATGTTTCTTATGAGGAGTCTGAGCCAGGGGTGATCAAGAACACTGTCTAACACTCTGTTGATCAGGCTGGAGAAATATGCTTGGTACCGAGGGTGATGGAGAGGCTCGTCTCTGTACCAATGGGTGGTCTGGTTTAGGAAGCCGAACCGGTGACTCCCGAATTTCTCCTTCGGACACTGAAGTGCTTCTTGGAGGGTGAAATGGTTCTAGGGATTATCCTGGTTTTTTCTGGCTTCGGGGAGGCACCGCGTCTCCAGAATATGGGAGGCCACTAGGTGCCGATGACTCAAGAGTGTTTGGGTGCTTTTAGCCCTCCCCTTCTCTTTAACAAGGGTGAGCAATTTTGGTGGCTTTTCTTTCTTTTCTGCTTTTTTTTTGTTTTTGTTTCACCACCTTAGGTATTTTTGCTGGTGGAGGAACTGGCGAGTCATCCGGGTTGTGAGCTGAAGCCCAGTGAATGGCTGAGGGTCTTCAGCGTGTAAGGTGCAGCTCCAAAGTTCTGCCTTTGAACCGTCAGCCCGATGTTTCCTTGTCTGCTTCATAAAAGCTTGGCAATGACAACAAGACTAAACAGCATGTCACTCTCCCAAGCAGAAAAGATGAAGGGAGCGAGCGTCAGTCGGAGGGGTTTGCTACCACACGCAGTGCAGTTGCAAAGAGCGGCCTTAAGCGCCAACTTGTCTGGCTGACGAGGCATGACCAAAAGACCTCTGTGGTAACCACTGTAGCGTGTAATTAACTTCTTCTCTTTTCCCTTCCCTTTTCCTTCCTTGCTTTAAGCAATAGGGGAGAAGATGAGAGACACCTGACCCAGCAGGGGTTATCTCATGCAACTTGTGAGGTAAGTTGAAGACAAACTTCCTGATGCACTTCTGATGGCAGCTGAAGAAGAACTGAGGTCTCCCACCAAATATGAATTAATTAGCTTTGGAAGCTTCCGAAAAAACCACTCCATGCATGTGCGAAAAGCCCTATGTGTGCTGCACAGAGACCACGAAGAATAACTTTGGTTATTGGGGAATCTACCTATGTGATAAAAAGCTAACTGACTCATGGCTTTTGCCCTGTCTCCATGCTGGCCCCTCAAGAAAGCATGGGGGACAGGAATCATTCAGGGGCTCTACCAATCCTGGGGTGACTCACCTCCTGCCAACTACTGAGGAAGCCGAGGAGCCTCTCTTGCCGCAGCGCCCCCGGAGGCTCCCAGGAAACCTCCCGGGGTGCTGGGGGCGCTTCAGCGCATGGAAATGCTGCTTGCAAATTCCCTGCTGCTGCCCCATCACGGAGAATCGGGCTGCAGGGCAATCGGGAGCCTCACCACGTGCGAGCCGCTGCAGCAGAGGGAGCACACAGCCGGACGAGCCACGGAAGCGGTGCACTGCAGGGATGGCTTTGGGAACTGAGGCATGTGCAGAGGGCACCGAAGCTGAAAGAGCAGTTCAGCCCGGCTCTCCTTCACCGCTGAATGGCGAGGAGCGCTCAACCCGAAAGGGCGGGGTGGCAGTCTCCTCCCGCCGCTCCTCCACCTGCTAATGGGGGCAAAGGGCCGGCTCACAGGTGAAACGAGCACACTCCAGGCAGCACCCCGCCCCCGCCACTCACACGCTGAGCCCAGCAGGATCAGTCCACAGCCAAGGACTGGGCCCCGTCGGGCGCAGCCCCCCCCCAGACCCACAGGCACGAGGCGCCCCATGCGAGGCTTGCCGCGGAGCCCCCATCTGTACCGAGCCAAGGTACACATGCGCACGCACATGTGAGAGAGGGCGGGGTTTAGAGAAAGAGTGCGCCACCTGGGAGGAGGTGGCCGGTGCCTCTGGGCCAGCGGAGACAAGCAGAACTGGGTCCCCACCCTGGAGGGACCCGAGTGCAAGCACTTGCCCTGACGGAGAACACAGCGAAAGGCCCTGAGCACCACAAACCCCAGAAGCGCAAGCTGTCGGAAGAGGGAGCGGCTCCAGCTCTTTAGGATATGGAGCTTTAATCCGAACAGCCAGCAAATCCCAATGATCCTGATGGCCACTGCCACCGCCTGTATCACTAAGCCTGCCCTGAGCACAGGGGGTCTCTCCCGCTGCCCCATCTCTCTGGCTACCTCAGCATTTCTGGCCAGGTTCACAGGATCACTGTCAACTGCTGTGGCTTTTCATACCATGGGGCCGTGGCACACGGCAAGCAACTTCTGCAACTTTTCAAGCAACAACTGAGTCTCCTCATGTCAGCCAAAATGAGTGCTGGTGAATTCTTGGCTGTCTTGGAGTGGTGGGTGGTCTCTTTAGTGCATCCACCACTCGGCTCACTAAGCCTGCCCTGAGCACAGGGGGTCTCTCCCGCTGCCCCATCTCTCTGGCTACCTCAGCATTTCTGGCCAGGTTCACAGGATCACTGTCAACTGCTGTGGCTTTTCATACCATGGGGCCGTGGCACACGGCAAGCAACTTCTGCAACTTTTCAAGCAACAACTGAGTCTCCTCATGTCAGCCAAAATGAGTGCTGGTGAATTCTTGGCTGTCTTGGAGTGGTGGGTGGTCTCTTTAGTGCATCCACCACTCGGCTTCAGCCCATGTAATAAGCTGCTGTTGCAGCCCCCACCCCATGGCTGAAGTAAACAGCCCTCTAGCCAGCTCTCTCTGCTCTGACACACACCACTCCCGACCATCTGTGACAATCGCCAGTAGAAACGCTCGGGGCAAAACGGTCTGCCTGGATTGGTTTATTCTGGAGTGAAGCACAGGAACGAGGAATGCCACGTCAGGCTGCGTCTCCCATAGCAGTGGAGGCCCACGTGTGGATCTCGGGGCACCGCTCCATCCTTGGGATGCAGAGAAAGGCCAGGCCGGGCCAGACTGGCCTCCCTCCCTCCTTCCAGCAAGGCCGGCAGCTCTGCCCATGAGGGGGCCTGTGCTGGAGCCCGGGGCTGATGGGTGCCTCCAGACAGAGCGCCAGTGTCCCAGCTGACCCACGGCAGCCGGCGTTCGCCTGTCCAGCACCTTCTGCAGAGCCTGGGACGGACAGGCTGCCCTGCAGCATCTTCCGGTGAGCAAGTCCCCACTGGGCAGCAAGCCCCTCGACTCCAGCCCTGTGCTTCCCCACTGCACTTACTGACTTGGCAGACTCCAGTGATCCCAAGGAAAGGGCATCTCGGCTGCCTCGGCACTTGGAGCCGAGGTGTGGGGAAGAGGAGGGTGAATCATCGATGTAGGGCATCAGGTCATGGTGCCGCTGCTGCTCGTCAGCTCTATCCGCATCATAGGTGTAAACAGGTGGAAGGACGTCTGTAAAGGAAACAAGCTGTGAGGAGTGCCCGAAAGCCTGCCCTCCACCCTGAAAGCCATCCTGCACAGACCGTGCAATACCCCTTTATTACAGACCCCTTTTCCTTAAGTCTTGTCTACTGGAGACCATCAAAACACCTCCCAAACAGGCCTTCAGAAAAAGGCAGGTTGCTTACCTGTAACTGTCATTCTTCGAGTGGCCATCTGTGCATTCACACATATGGATGCTGTGCCTGTGCAGTGCCTGTAGCCAGGAAGATTTGAAAGCTGAACAGTTTTGGTGGGAACTCCGCACCCCTCCCCTACACACAGTGTAAGAAGGCAGAGTGCCTGCCATTTCCTCTGTCTACTGAAGACCGACCGTTCACTCCCAAGCGGAAACAAAGAGCACTACACATCAAGTGTTAAAAGTGTATGTAAGACACACCAGGTAAGTATCTATGTACATGAAGATACACCCTACGGATCCGTAACCAAGTGGAACACGGTACCATAAAAACCCAGTCACCAACACCGAGTGGGGCCGGCAGGTGGGTTGTGTGAATGCACAGATGGCCACTCGAAGAACAACAGTTACAGGTGAGCAACCTGCCTTTCTTCACCGTGGCCTCTGTGCATCACACAAATGGGTGATTAGCAAGCTTGCCAGACCCGCAGGAAGGGTGGTGTCATCACTGAAGAACAGAAGAAAGGACTGTGAGACCAAAGGAGCACTCCTGTCTGGCACGCACATTGAGGTGGTAAGGTCTGGCCAACGTGCAAGGGGTAGTCCAAGTGGCCGCCTTGCAAATGTCATGGAGCAGAATTCCAGCGGAGGAAGCCGCGACGGCCTTCGTGGAATGGCCTCTGGGCATGACGGGAAAGTCTAGTTTAGAGAGCTGATAGGCCAGCTCAGTGGTCTGGACAATCCACTTCGAGAGTCTTTGGGACCCGATGGGGGACCCTTTGTCATGTTCGGAATCCTTGATGAAAAGGCGTCTGGTATAGTGAAAAGATTCTGTGTGAAATCTGTAGAAAGCAAGGCAGCACCAAACGCCAAGGGAATGTAGCAAGTGCTCTACGGGCATAGACGGAATAGGAAAAAAGGCTGGTAGATAATGTCCTGATTGACATGGAAGGGTGACATGACTTTTGGAAGGAATGCCAGATCAGTACACAGAACAACATTCTCCTTGTGGAAATTAAAATAAGGAGGGTCTATACGGAGCACACAGAGTTCACTGGCCCTCCTAGCTGATGTGATAGCAATGAGAAAGGCAGTCTTCCATGACAAGAGATGTAAACTGGTAGTCACCAAGGGCTCGAAAGGAGGTTTGGTGAGCGCTTGAAGAACAACAGAGAGGCTCCACATCAGAACAATTGACCTAATCAGTGGCTGGAGATTCTGTAATCCTCTAGGGAATTGCCAAATAAGGACGTTAGAGAATACCAATGAGCCTGCCACCGTAATGAGAGATTGCAGCAATATAAACTTTGGTGGATGAAGATTTCGGTCCAGTCTGGTGTAATGATAAAAGAAATTGAAGAATATTTTCAATAGAGGCTGAATGAGCAATAAAGTGGTTGGTTCCAGCAAAAGATGTGAAGCGTTTCCATTTAGCTGCATACAAGCGACGAGCTGTAGGTCTTAGAGCAGACTGGAGAATGAATTGAATATCAGGATGCAGAGCACTCGAATCCGATGGAGCATTCATCGGTATCGAGGAAGGGTGAACAGTTGTTTCCGGACACCACCGGGTCAGTGTCGAGATCGAGGGAGCCGTCAGTGCTGAGGGAGTAGTGTGACTTACCGAATAAGCCAGGCTGTTAGATTGAGCGAATGAAGGTCTGGGTGGCGTACCGCCCTGTTCTGTTGAGTTATGAGATGCGGTATGAGAGGCAGTCGCTGAAAGGTGTTGCCGGACAGATGGAGAACGGTAGGAAACCATGGCTGGCAAGGCCACCAGGGAGTGACAAGAATTCCCTGAGCCTCGCTGAAGGTGATGTTGGAGAGAATTCGTGATGAGTGGTATCAGAGCAGACGCATAAAAGAATGTGTTTGTCCATGGGATCATTAGAGCGTCCCCTCTCAAACCCGGACTGATGCCCACTCGGGAGAAATAGGCATCACAGACCGTATTTGTGTGAGTGGTGAAGAGGTCTATGTCCGGAGGGCCCCAGGTCTGAAAAAGGAGGGCCCCAGGCCTGACGATCCAACTCCCATTCGTGGGTCGTTGACATCAGCCTGCTGAGGACATCCACCTCCATGTTGTCAGTGCCAGCGAGGTGAACGGTGAGGAGGGTGATTTCCCTCAGAATGCACCAGTCCCAAAGTCTCAACGGTAGATGAGCCAGGGAAACAGACTTTGTTTCGCCCTGTTTGTTGATATAAAACACAGTCACAATGTTGTTGGAGGCTACTTGAATAACTTGGCCCCAAAGAGTATTCTTGAATGAGTGAAGGGCTTTGAAGACTGCCAGCAGCTCTAGATAATTGATGTGTTTGGCAGCCTCATGATAGTCCCAAGTGCCTTGAGTGCAAAGGCCAGCACATAGAGCTCCTCAACCGGTGAGGGAGGCATCGGTGAACAAAGTCCGTGCTGGATGAACTGGGCAGAATGAGATGCCAACAGACAGATAGCTTTGTATAGTCCACCATGACAGGGTCTGGAGAACAGAGGCCGGGAGATGAAGAAGTTGGTGAGGTGAATCTCGTTGAGGTTGGAAGAGGCTGTTGAACCAGAGTGGGAGGGGCCTCATCTGTAATCTGGCACATGGTACCACAGAGACCATGGAAACCATGTGTCCGAGGAGCTTCTGTACCGACAGTGCTGGAACAGTTCTGTCCATGTGGATTTGCCGAATGGATGCACGAAGCTTCTCTTGTCATCCTTGAGGAAGGAAGGCTCTCGCAATCGTAGGATCAAGACGGACTCCGATGAAATCGTTGATCTGTGAAGGAACAAGGCACGATTGTTCATAATTGTTGTTGTTAGTTGCGAAGTCGTGTCTGGCCCATCGCGACCCCATGGACAACATTCCTCCAGGCCTTCCTGTCCTCCACCATCCCCTGGAATCCACTTAAGCTCACACCAACTGCTTTAGTGACTCCATCCAGCCACCTCATCCTCCGACATCCCCTTCTTCTTTTGCCATCTATTGTTCCCAGCATTTGGCTCTTCCCCAGGGAGTCCTTCCTTCTCATTAGGTGGCCAAAGTATTTGAGTTTCATCTTCAGTATCTGACCTTCTAAAGGGCAGTCAGGGTTGATCTCCTCTAGGACTGACCGGTTTGATCGCCTTGCGGTCCAAGGGACTCGCAGGAGTCTCCTCCAGCACCACAATTCAAAGGCTCCAATCCTTTGGCGCTCAGCTTTCCTTATGGTCCAGCTTTCACAGCCATACATTGCAACTGGGAAAACCATAGCCTTGACTATATGCACTCATCTAGCACCGCCTTTCTCATGATGTGCTCTGCATATAAGTTAAATAGGCAGGGCGACAGTATACAGCCTTGCCAAACTCCTTTCTCAATTTTGAACCAATCAGTGGTTCTGTGTCCAGTTCTCACTGTTGCTTCTTGACCCACATACAGGTTTCTCAAGAGACAAATAAGAAGGTCTGGTACTCCCATCTCTTTAAGAACTTGCCACAATTTGTTGTGATCCACACAATCGAAGGCTTTAGCATAGTCAATGAAACAGAAGTACATGTTTTTCTAGAACTCCCTAGCTTTCTCCATGATCCAGAGTATGTTGGCAATTTGATCTCTTCTTCCTCTGCCTCTTCGAAATCCTGCCTGTACTTCTGTTAGTTCTTGGTCCACATACTGCTGGAGCCGAGCTTGTAGGATTTTGAGCATCACTTTGCTAGCATGTGAAATGCGTGCAATGGTGCGGTAGTTTGAACATTCTTTGGCATTTCTCTTCTTTGGGATCGGAATGTAAACTGACCTTTTCCAACCCTGTGCTCACTGTTGAGTTTTCCAAATTTGCTGCCATATTGAGTGTAGCACTTTTACTGCATTGTCTTTTAGGATTTTGAATAGCTCAGCTGGAATACTGTCACCTCCTCTAGCTATTTTGCTGCTCAGACTTCCTAAGGCCTGTTTCACTTCACATTCCATGATGTCTGGCTCGAGGTCACTGACCACCCCATCATGCTTATCAGGAACGTCAAGCTCTTTCTTGTATAATTCTTCTGTATAATCTTGCCATCAGTTCTTAATCTCTTCTGCCTCTGTTAAGTCCCTGCCATTTTGGTCCTTTATCATGCCCATTTTTGCATAAAATGTTTCCTTCGTATCTCCAGTTCCTACTTTAGCATTCCAATCCCCCATGATTATAAGGACATCATGTTTTGGTGTTAATTCTAGAAGGTGTTGTAGGCCTTCATAGAACTGGTCAACTTCAGCCTCTTCAGCACCAGTGGTTGGGGCATAGACTTGGACTATTGTGATGTTGAATGGTTTTCCTTGGATTCGAACTGAGATCATTCTGTCATTTTGGAGATTGTATGCCAGTACTGCTTTTCCTACTCTTTTATTGACTATAAAGGCTACTCCATTTCTTCGGAGGGATTCTTGCCCGCAGTAGTATACCTGATGGTCATCTGAATTAAATTCACCCATTCCTGTCCATTTTAGTTCACTGATTCCTAAGATGTCGATATTCAATCTTGTCATCTCTTGTTTGATCATATCCAGCTTGCCTTGATTCATGGATCTTATGTTCCAGGTTCCTATGGAGTATAGATCTTTACAGCATCAGACTTTCCTTTCACCACCAGGAAACTGAGTGTCCTTTCGGCTGTGACCCAGCTGCTTCATTCTTTCTGGTGTTGCTAGTACTAGCCCTCTGCTCTTCCCCAGTAGCATACTGGGGACCTTCCGACCTGAGGGGCTCATCTTCTGACGACCTATCTCTTTGCCCTTTAGAACTGTCCATGGGGTTTTCATGGCAAAAATACTGGAGTGGGTTGCCATTTCCTTCTCCAGTGGATCACGTTTTGTCAGCGGTCTCTGCTATGACCTGTCCGTCTTGGGTGGCCCTGCACTGCATAGCTCATAGCTTCATTGAGCTACGCAAGCCCCTTCGCCACGACAAGGCAGTGATCCATGAAGGAGCTCATAATTAATACACAGTCCCAAATCATCCAAGAGGGTGCATGTAGTCTGAATCGATGATTGAAGGCCTTCTCTAGATGACGAGACGATCAATCAGTCCTCCTGGTAAGGGTATACTTGAATTTCCTGGAGCCGGAGATGCGGACACACCGGGACCATGCATTTAGTAAAGACCTGTGGAGCAGTAGCCAGTCCAAATGGTAAAACATTGTGTTCAAACAGGTCGGAACAGACCGTAAACCAAAGAAGACGCCTGTGAGACGGGTGGATGCTAGTATTGAAATAAGCATCCTTCAAGTCCAAAGAAGCGAACCAATCCTCTCTCCTGAGCAACGGAAGAATGTTTTGAAGGGTGGTCATCCGAAATTTCTTAGTTGATGCCACGTAAGTCCAATATTGGATGAAGACCACCGTCACATTTCAGAACTGTGAAATACCTCGAGTAGAAACTGTGTAACCCCTTGGAGTGTGAGAGTTGTTGGATTGCTCCATTACGAAGAAGCTGCTGAACTTCATCTTTGAGAACCGATGACAGAGACGTATATCGGATCAGTCCCAATGGGGGTACAGTATCAAACTCTAACCGGATATTAGTTGGGAGACTCACTTGGCGGTGACAGCCAGGTCACATCGCTTCCTAGAAGCTATAGAGGGAGGGTTTTTCACACAGAGGGTCCGAGAGGTGACGAGGGGGGAAAACATCCTTGACTTGGTCTTGACCAATAGAGAGGAGCTGATAGATGAAGTTCAGATTAGGGGAGCTCTGGATGCGAGTGATCACTCCATCCTTTGCTTTGAGATCAGAGGACTGCGGACGTGCAGCAGGTCGAGCACTAGAAGCTGGGACTTCAAGAGGGCCAACTGAAGGCCAGACTGGGGAAAGTCTTCTGGGATAGGTTACTGGAAGGTAAGCGAGTTGAGGAGGGGTGGATGGCACTTAAAAGGGAGGTTTTGGAGGCGCAAGCTGTGACGATACCTCTAGTTAGTAAGGTGGGGAGGCGGAGGAGAGCGCCGTCATGGATGCGAAAGGAGGTGGTTAGAGGGATTAGACGAAAGAGGAACCTCCATAGGAAATGGGTACTGGGGCAAATAGACAAAAGGATATACTGGGAGCAGGAGGCCCGTTGCAGAAGAATTCTTCGCAAGGCTAAGGCTGATTACGAGCTGAGACTTGCCAAGAATACTTGCCATGACTTACCAAGTCCTGGAGAATGACTGCCTGGCGACGGTGACACACACGCTGGTAACTTCCTGATTAGATTTCTGTAATGCGTTCTACGTGGGGCTACCCCTGAAGATGGTCCGGATACTTCAATTGGTGCAGAATAGAGCTGCCAGGTTGCCAACGTGGACTGGGCGTTGTTCTCATATAACCCCAGTTCTCTGTCAGCTCCACTGGCTCCCGATTGAGGTCCGGGCCCAATTCAAGGTGTTGGTTATGACCTATAAAGCCCTCAACGGCTTGGGACCTGGATATCTAAAGGAACGCTAGAGCCCATATATGCCCTCCCACCCCTTGAGATAAGCAACGGATGCCCTTCTCCGGGAACCCTCTGTGAATGATATTAGGAGGGTGAGTACCAGGAGGAGGGCTTTCTCTGTGGTGGCTCCCCATCTATCGAATGCGCTCCCCAGAGAGGTCCGCCTGGCGCCGTTGTTATTTGTTTTTCGGCGCCAGGCTAAGACCTTTTTATTTAAAACTTATTTTAATTGTTAAATTATTGAATTAATTAGGATTTTAAAATTTTTAGCCGAGAATGCACCGGGGGTTTTAAATGATTTTTTTTAATTGTTATATTATCATTATGTATGTATGTATTTATGTATTCTTTGTGAGCCGCCCTGAGGCTTTGTTGCGATGGGGGCAGCATAGAAATGTTTTAAATAAATAAATAAATAAAATAAGAATATCAAGAGCAACAAAAAGGGCTTCTTTCAGCATGTAAATAGGAAGAGGAAGGGGAGACAAGTGGTGGGACCACTAAATAAGGAGGAAGGAGATCCAGTGACTGATATGAGGGAACAGGCACAGATGCTAAATGACTATTTTGCCTCTGTGTTCTCCCCAAAGCAGGACGGGGGATATTCGCATATGAGATTAGATGAGGCTGGGGACTTAGGGGCACAGATTAGAGTCACCCCCCCTTGACGTCGAGGGGCTCCTCAGGGCATTGGACATTACAAAGACGCCAGGCCCTGACGGGTTACAACCGAGAGTACTTAGAGAGTTGGCAGGGGTTCTCTCATGCCCTCTGGCCTCCATTTTTGAGGCCTTGTGGAGAATACGTGAAGTTCCAGAAGACTGGAAGGTGGCATCAGTGGTCCCAATTTTCAAAAAGGGTAGTAGAAGGGACATGGGGAATTATAGACCGGTTAGCCTTACGTCCATTGTAGGAAAAACAATGGAAAGGCTCATAATAGAGAGAGATCTAGTGATGCTAGACAGGGAAGAGAGGCTGACAGCCACACAACACGGCTTCCGCAAAAACAGGTCCTGCCAGACAAACCTTGTGGAATTCTATGACAAGGTTTCAAGATGGCTAGATGGAGGGGATGCAGTGGATGTGGTATACCTGGATTTCAGCAAGGCCTTTGACAAAGTGCCCCATGATATCCTGGTGGAGAAACTGAGGATTTTGGGATACACCAAAGCACTGTCCGGCAGATTAGGGCATGGTTGACCGGCCAAAAAGCAGAAGGTAACCATTAGTGGGGAATCATCAGGATGGCGGCCAGTGGCAAGCAGTGTCCCCCAGGGCTCTGTCCTGGGGCTGATCCTGTTTAATCTTTTCATTAATGACATGGAAGAAGGGGTGAACAGTCTGCTGTTCAAATTCGCAGACGACACTAAAACTGGAGCAGTGGCCACAACTGAGGAGCAGATACTCCAGATCCAGAAGGATCTGGACAGACTATGGAAGTGGGCAGGAGACAACAGGATGGCGTTCAATGTGGATAAGTGCAAGGTCCTGCACTTGGGGCATAGGAATAGGTGTCATAAGTACAGGTTAGGGGACAAATGGCTGGAGAGCAGCACTTGTGAAAGGGACCTCGGGGTACTGGTCGACTGCAGGCTAAACATGAGTCAGCAGAGTGATGCGGTGGTCAAGAGGGCGAACGCCACCCTTGCTTGCATAGCCAGAAGTGTGGCTTTTAGATCAAGAGAGGTATTACTACCACTCTATATGACTCTGGCGCGCCCGCAACTGGAGTATTGTGCTCAGTTTTGGGCCCCGGATTACAGAAAGGATACAGCCAGGTTAGAGTCAGTGCAGCGTAGGGCCACAAGGTTGGTGGCCGGTTTGCAGGGGATGCCGTATGAGGCGAACTGGGTCTCTTCAGCCTGGAGAAGAGGAGACTCAGAGGGGATCTGTTGGCCACATACAGGTATGTGAGGGGCTGTCACATGGAGATGGGTAGAGACCTGTTCTCCCCTGCAAAGGAAGGCAGGACACGCTCCAATGGAGCAAAGCTCAGGGAGCCAAAGTTCCATTTGGATGCCAGGAAGCACTTCCTGACAGTTAGGACCCCAAGGGTATGGAATGGGCTTCCATGGGAGGTGGTTGAAGACCCGTCGGTGAGGGTGTTCAAGGATAGGCTGGACGTCCACATGGTGGGCATGTCTTGAGCGGAGCTGGCTGGTGCTGGAGGTCAGACTAGATGGCCCGTGAGGCCCCTTCTGACTCGCTCTGTTTCTATGTTTCTGTGTTTCCATAATGTCCATATGGTGCACAGTCGTCCCATGGTTCACGATGGGCAGATCCATGTGGCTCTTGCATCCATTCTCCAGAGGGATGGCTAGAGGCACGCTGCTGATATCACACCTGCTGAGGTGGCGCCCTCAGGAAAGCCTCAGGTGAGCTGCAGTGTAGGCAAGCATGCCATCGGAGGAGCCATCTGTGGACAGTGCCGGATCTCTGTCAGAAATCGATCCCAACATGGCTGCCTCCTGGTGTTCTGGCAAGGACAAGATGAAAGGCACGACCCATCACAGGGACCCTGGTGGGGTCACCTGCATTGCCAGTTGGAGAGCTGGTCCGGTTGGTGTCAGTACTGAAGCAGCCGCTGGGACCGACGGAGCAGACGAACCTGAATCACGGTGTCGAGACTGATCGACTTTCTTGGTTTTGTGAGCCGTCTTGTCTGCCTTGTCCTCCTTAGGCTCCTTAAGGCCCGAGGACTTGTCGAATCCCCTGTGCTTCCTCTTCTCCTTTTGTTTGTGAGATTTAGAGGAGCGCTTGCCCTCCGTCAGAGTAGCACCATCAGACGATGGGCGGGGCGGAGGGGCAGCTGAAGAGCAGGGCTGCACAGCGGAATGGGCCGCCAGTTGGTCAGACTGAAGCAGGGCCTGGTCCCAGGGGAGTTTGCGCAGGAAGTTCTCTTGGTTTTTCCGCGCCTGCTTGGTAAAGGCCTGGCAATGGCTGCATTTATCAGTCCTGTGCCCTTCTCTGAGACAAAGAAGGAACAGGTCGTGTGGACCAGTAGGAGACATCTTAGATCCGCACTGAGAGCACTTGCGGAAAGCCACATGCTGAGCCATCGAGAATGAGAAAAGAGAAGATAGCGAAGCCGAGAAATGTAAGAAGAGAATTTTGGGGGGGGGGGGGGGAAGGGGGGATGTGAAGAAAAACTTCTAACAGGGAGGGATGAGTAACTTAGAAATCTTAACGAGAAAGCTAAAAGAACGACGTTTAAGGGAGAACAGGATACACAATATAGCTACGAACGGAGAGGCGAAAGGCTCGAGGTACAGCAAATGGTCGGTCTTCAGTAGACTGAGCAAATGGCGGGCACTCCGCCTTCTTATACTGAGGGGGGGAGGGGTGCGGAGTTCCCGCCAAACCATTAAGCTTTTAAATCTTCCCGGCTACAGGCACTGTGCAGGCGCAGCACCCATTTGTGTGATGCACAAAGGCCACAGCAAAGAAAGGCAAGTTGCTCACCTGTAACTGTTGTTCTTCAAATGGCCATCTGTGCATTCACACAACCCACCCGCCAGCCCCACTCGGTGTCGGTGACTGGGTTTCTACGGTACCGTGTTCCGCTTGGTTATGGATCTGTAGGGTGTATCTTCATGTACATAGATACTTACCTGGTGTGTCTTACACACACTTTTAACACTTGATGTGTAGTGCTCTTCGTTTTCGCTTGGGAGTGAACAGTCAGTCTTCAGTAGACTGAAGAAATGGCAGGCACTCCGCCTTCTTATACTGTGGGGGGGGGTGCGGAGTTCCCACCGAAACTGTTCAGCTTTCAAATCTTCCCGGCTACAGGCACTGTGCAGGCGCAGCACCCATTTGTGTGATGCACAGAGGCCACGGTGAAGAACCTTTCCAGAGAGCACATCATTGTTGTGCTGAGCGGCAACTTATTTCAACATTCCTTGGCACTTCCAGACTTCCAGTCCAAAAACAGCACAGCTATTCTGGCTTTTCCTCATCGAGAGATTTGTAGGAAAGAAAAAGATGGATCAGCAGGAAGCCCTGGGTGGCTTACCAAGAGGATGTCTTCCGCAGCCAGCTCTCTCCCCCAGCATCAGGGAACAGATATTCCTAACTACACGTACCCTTGGCATGAGCAGACCAGGAGGCCTGGAAGGGTCTGCAGGGCTGTGGCTCGGACCCTGGGGCCACCACGCTTGGGCTCTGCCTGCCATGACTCTGGAGAACCACATGGCCAGGATACTGCGGGGTCATTAACCAGTGCAGTGTGGCTTAAAGCAAACTGTGGCCTTCTTCAAATGTGAAAAGGGCCAGGGAGTCATGAGAGTGCTGCCACCCTTTGCACGAACTCCTGTGGACAGACCCCCAGAATGCAAAGTGGGGGGCGGCCAACTCCTCTCCTGCCCCAACTGTCCCATGGGCACTGCTGGGACTGGGGGACTGACAGCCACTGCAAGGAAGAGGCCACGCCAGATGGGAGGCATAGCAGTGAGGAGTGAAAGGATGTGTGGCAGGCAGGCAGAGCACTGGGAGGTTTGTGGACCAGACGGAGGCTCAGCTAAGGAGAAGCAGGAAGCATTGCAGAAAAAGATCCTTGATGCATGCTTCCTCCCACAGCCACCTCTTTCCTCTAATATATCTTGCAATCCACTGAATGTTCCGATTACATGGAGTTACAGCAGAATCTGCAATTCTAGAATTAGAATTTTAGGCAAGCCTTAATCTAAAATGTACAAGACAGGTGCTATTTTTAGGAAGGCGAAAACTGTTTGCAGAATCTTTGAATACATGTGTATGAACATCTAGTTTGGCAGCAGTGATTGCACAGATCTGGTTTACTTGATTTTGATCTAGGAACACAAATGTTCGAATCTACAAACCACTGCAGACAATGACTGACAGCATCAGAGAAGAATCCCAGTGAAGGGCCCTCATCTTCAGAAGCATTTCTCCACCCAGAAGCAAGAAAAGGGAGGGACTTGCCTACATGTGCCTGGAAGCACACAAGAGAGACAGGTGGTTCTCTTCAAACGCACATGCAGCAAGGTGGGGAAGGGACGCCCCACCCTCCCCACAGCCTGAACTCGGGTAAGGAGGGTTCTAGACTTCTGCAAGAGGCAGAGAAGAGCTTCCCTGGTGCTGAACGGGGAACTACTGCCTGGGAAGTGCTCAGTGCTCACCCCACCTTCCCCAAGTCTCAGCAGCCTGTGGTGTGTGACTGGAGGAGAGCGTGGGGCACACCAGGGGAGGTGACCAGGGCTCGGCAAAATGACCCCGCTGCTCTTGAGATGGTTGACAGTCTCTCTCCAGCCTTCAGGAGATTTATCCACTAAGGCAGCGGCTCAGAAGGCACAGCGAGAGCCACTGGGATGGATCCGTCCGTCCATCCGTCTCCTCCTCCTCCTCCTCCTCCTCCTCCTCCACAGTGGCATGGCACAACCACCCAGATCTCCCAAGTCCCACCCCGACTCTCGAGCTGTTGTGCCCCATGAGCTGCACAGGGGGCGGGTGAGCGGGCAAAGCCCTGTGGGCTGCCACATGCCCTAAAAAGGCAGCAGGCGTTTCACTGCTTCCCCGGCCTGCAGCCACAGCACTCCACCCCAAAACTCACGCGCCCCTTCCAAGAGGCTGCTGCGACGCTGCCCTGCAGCACAGGGCGTGTTCTGCCGAGCCCATGATGCTGGCCACCGGTGCCACACCGCCACCTCCTGGCATCCCATTTTGAAGCTACCTAAACTGCTGGCCAGCAGGCGTGTGCCCAGCCTCTCTGGAACCCGGTTCAGCCACCCACCGGACTTCTCTCTCTGTGGACGCGAGCCAAGCCTGGAAGGAAGCCTGGAGCGCCTGCCGAACCTCGGCTGGGCAACCAGCGCCTCCCTCCCATGGCCACCGGCCTCCTTCCCCATTTGATGCTCGTGGAAGAACGCTGCCGCCGGCACAGCGTGCGGGACTGGACTCTGGCGAGCACCCCACGGACCCCGGGCATCCGAGCCAGGACTGAGGATTCTGGGCTGCTGCAAGGCAAGTTGGAGTCCAGGGAGCCGAAACCAGGGGATGCCATGGATTCTCGGCCCAAAGCGGGCTCCTCACACATCCCTCGCCGCCACTGAGTCATGGAGCAGTAGGGCTGAAAGAGCCGTGAAGGCCACTGGGTCCGACCCACCGCTGCTGCAGGCCGCGGGCTACACCATCCCACCCAGAGGGCTGCCCAGCCTCGTTCGGAGCGTCTTGTCAACCCACTGGCTTCCCCCCAATTTTTTTGGTGCACCTAAGGTGCCAGCACAGAGATGGGAGGGGTAGCATACAGTAGGTCAAGGACCACGGCCACAGTGGAAGACCACAGCGCGATTTCTGCCATCTTCCAGAGATGTGCCAAGTATCAGAATGCCGCACAGCAGTCAAGTGGGGATAAACCGGGGGGAGGAGGGGCATGGGGGTTAAAATGCACTTTCCTGAATTCGGGATGGTACAGGAGATGACACGCCTTCACACAATCCCCTCGCTTTCCAGTTCCTCTAACAACTCCCGAAGCCTATGCCACTGTGGTGGGAGCGACCCTTTCCGCGCCGCCGCCCCTCTGCAGCGGCTGCCATTCCGTGCCGCAAGGAGCCTTGCAGGCACAGAGCTGCCCCCCGCCCCCCAGGGGCACTCTGGAGGCCTCGGGCTGTGCTCCCTGTGACTTCCAGCGCACCATGCTGCCCCCGGGGGAGGCCAGCACCTCCACAGAGCACCGGCTTGGGAGGCCCGCAGCAGAGTCACTCCCATCTGCAGACGCCCTGCAGCAGGCAACGGTCGCCCTTGCTTCCAAGGCCTGGGGTGGGTCACCCCGGCACGGACGGCCACACCCCTCCCAGGACATGCATTCTCCAGTTGTCAGCGCGGCTGCAGAGGGGTGCCACGTGGGGAGGAGCCTGGTGCGATTCCTTTGACTGGGGCAGAAATGCCTCTGGCATCCTATTCAGCATTAGGTTCAGGCCCACTGAGGCTCAGCGAAGATCTGTCCCCAGACGACCTTCAGCCTTCCTGCGTTGTGCCTCCGGGGGAGACATGGTCCCTCGTCTTCTCCAAAGGTCTCTGACCACAGACCACCACCTGGGAGCCCAGCCAGCATCGCAGGGAACCCAAACTGGAAAGCAGAGAAGCAGGGATGTGTGCCAAGGTTCATTCCCGAGCACCTCTCCCTGCCCACCTTTATACTAAGATATTCACCACCACATTCCTAGAACAGGCCATTACAACATGTCTGCTTAACGCAAGGCTGAAAATCATTGCACACATCTGGATTTGCAGTTCTGTGCTCAACAGAAGGCTGGGCAATGAAAACACGAGGACAGTGTGCCTTCACTCAAGGGCCATCTCTCCAGCTGTGCCTGCCTCGGGCTCCTCTGCTCAGGGTATCACCCTCAGTCAAGGAAATTGGCAGGTGCAGTTTGAAAACCAGGCAGATTTGGTTTTTAAAAGTGAGTTATAAGAAAGGGAACAGTGGGTGACAGACGGAAATCCAGGAGAAAAGCCATGATCGCATAGACAAAGTGGGACAGTCTTCAGAGCATGCCTGAAGCAATATGGGGGCCCCCTGGCCAATCTCCCAGGGGAGTGAGCTTCGGAGTCATGGCCCAGCTCTGGTCTTGGCAGATGCATGGAGCTGCAGGGCTCCCACAACCAACTTTCCAACATGGGTGGGGCAACATTTGTTCTGAGTGCATTTCCTGCCCAGCGAGCATTTCCTGAACCAACATCCAGTCTGAGCAACAGTTCTCTCTTGCTATTCCCTCCTCTCCAGGTTTTCCAATGCCATTCTTTAACCAGGAAATACTGACAAAATGCATATTACAGCAGAGTGCACACAAAAACGTGTTAATAAAAATATATACAAAGATGAAGAAATATTGAAGAAAATTGCATACAACATGTATGCATTAGGAGAAATGCCCAAACTGAATCTGAATTTTCATGCACACTTTTTATTAAAACTGTTTTTAACAGCTTAAAACCAATATGCAAACAGGTCAAAGCCAATTTAAGAGCAGGAAAATGAAACACTGGCACTCACAGATTTGTCTAGATTTGTTAGAAGCCTTAAAAATTTTAAGACCTGGTTCACCTCACGAGGATGGGAAAAGTTCCTTCAGAAATGCTCTGGCGAGCTTTGTCCAGAAGACTTTTAACTGAGCCGGGTGGGGGGAGGTTCAGGCCCCCCAGAAACGTGTCTGCACTGGACAAGTGTGGGGAGAGGATCAGAGCTCTGGGACCAGGATGTTAGAGGTAATGCAGGGACTGACAGGACTCCTACAGAGAGGGGCCAGGTATCAGGGAGGATGGGAGGAAGGAGGAGGCTGGGAACTCCAAGGAAAGGAAGTGGTGGGAAAGAGTTGAGGTGCATGTACACCAATGCTAGGAGCATGGGTAATAAGCAGGAAGAGTTTGAAGCTCTCCGGGGAATAGGAGGGTATAATCTGGTGGGGATCACGGAAACTTGGTGGGATGAAAGGCAAGAATGGAATGTAAACATAGAGGGGAATCACCTGTTTAGAAAGGACAGGATGGAAAGGGGGGGTGTAGCTTTATATGTCAGGCAGAGGCAGTCTGGGTGAAACTTAGGGGGTTTGACAGGGAAGGGGCCTGACAGTGGGGGTATGTTATCGCCCTCCAGGTCAACTTGAGACCCTGGATGATGGCCTGACAGACCAGATTCTGATATCTTGGGGGAGAGACACAGTAATTATGGGAGATTTCAATCTCCCAGATATTACTTGGGAGACTCACTCGGCAGTGACAGCCAGGTCACGTCGCTTCCTAGACACTATAGAGGGAGGGTTTTCCACACAGAGGTCTTGACCAATAGGGAGGAGCTGATAGATGAAGTACAGATTAGGGGAGCTCTGGATGCGAGTGATCACTCCATCCTTTGCTTTGAGATCAGGGGACTGCGGATGGGCAACAGGTCGAGCACTAGAAGCTGGGACTTCAAGAGGGCCAACTCTGGCCAACTGAAGGCCAGACTGGGGAAAGTCTCCTGGGATAGGTTACTGGAAGGCAAGGGAGTTGAGGAGGGGTGGATGGCACTCAAAAGGGAGGTTTTGGAGGCGTAAGCCTTGACGATACCTCTAGTTAGTAAGGTGGGGAGGCGGAGGAGCATAGGAATAGGTGTCATAAGTACAGGTTAGGGGACAAGTGGCTGGAGAGCAGCGCTCATGAAAG
Source organism: Varanus komodoensis (assembly GCF_004798865.1). Taxonomy (NCBI): domain Eukaryota; kingdom Metazoa; phylum Chordata; class Lepidosauria; order Squamata; family Varanidae; genus Varanus; species Varanus komodoensis. The sequence goes on from NW_025336010.1 coordinate 647,969, forward strand.
AGACCTCGGGGTGCTGGTTGACTGCAGGCTGAACATGAGCCAGCAGTGTGATGCGGTGGCCAAGATGGCGAACACCACCCTTGATTGCATAGCCAGAAGTGTGGCTTCTAGATCAAAAGAGGTACTACTACCACTCTACACAACTCTGTGCGCCCGCAACTGGAGTATTGTGTTCAGTATGTATTTATGTATGTATGTATGTATTTACATGCCGTCTTAAATTGCAAAAAGCCTCAGGACAGCTTTCAACATGAAATAAATAAAATCCCCGGCTCACACTGGCTGCAATTAAAAACATAGAAAAAACCGTATTAAGATTTATTAAAATATCGCTGAAATAAAAAGGTCTTAATCTGGTGCCGAAAAACAAATAACAACGGCACTAGGCGAACCTCTCTGGGGAGCCCTTTGTTACAGGAAGGATACAGCCAGGCTGGAATCCATGCAGCAAAGTGCCACAAGGATGGTGGCCGGTTTGCAGGGGATGGGGTATGAGGCGAGACTGAGGGAACTGGGCCTTTTTAGCCTGGAGAAGAGGAGACTCAGAGGGGATATGTTGCCTCCATGTCACATGGAGATGGGTAGAGACCTGTTCTCCCCTGCAGAGGAAGGCAGGACGCACTCCAACGGAGCAAAGCTCAGGGAACCAAGGTTCCATTTGGATGCCAGGAAGCACTTCCTGACAGTTGGGACCCCGAGGGTTTGGAATGGGCTTCCATGGGAGGTCGTTGAGGCCCCATCGGTTTGGGTGTTCAAAGAAAGGCTGGACATACACATGGTGGGCATGTTGTTAGCGGAGCCGGCTGGAGCCAGGGGTCAGACTAGATGGCCCAGGAGGTCCCTTCCGACTCACTCTGTTTCTATGTTTCTATTTTCAGCCTATAGCCAAAGATCTGGATGGTCCACAGCAATAAATAAAAGAACCTTCTTGAACATTAATTACAAGAAGTCCATCATTATAACAATAAACAACCCAAACTATTTATTTCACAAACACTAGCATACAGTCCTTTCAAATGAGCTGCGGAATTGGCAAAATCAGTAAAAGAAATGTATTATCCATTATCATTTATCAGTAATGTGTAAACCAGGATGAAATACACCTCATAAACCTTTTCTGTGCACTGACATTAATGAATAATTCAAACTCCAAACCAGTGTGGCTATCATACAATAATAAACAGATCTTTGAATTTTAAATCAGATTTTTAAATTTAAATCAGTTTTTTATTTAAATTGTATTTTTAAATTAAAATGTTTTTTGAGAAAAAACTATCTAAATATAGTTTTCTATTTAGGATACATTGTAGTCCAAAGGTTATTAATCATGAAATAAGGATTCATTTTTAATTATGTAGCATGGGGCTGTTATTCATGCAGTGTTTAAATTTTTTGGTCAATTAATTATATTGATCCATTCACAATAGCATGCTCTTCCAGAGGTTTTTGTAAGATCACTAGGCATTTTTTCTATCTAGAAGATATTGTCACAGATGTTTGCTTTTACAGTTGTCAAAACTGTGAATTTGTGCCTGGAGAGATCACATGCTACTTCTTCACAGCAAATATGTTAAAAATAAACATACAGAGTTGAGAAAAAGACCTCAGTCCCATTGTTCCTTTGCAAATCTATGTACAATGAATCAACCCCTTGCCTCTTGCGAGCCAAGTTTCAAAAAATTAAGTGAACAGAAGAAGGTTGCTGGTCTTCTGCACAAGAAGTTACATGTGAGGAGGGAAGGGCAAGCGGTAAAAGTGAAAGCAAAGCCTTATGAACAGAATACGCCACAGGAAAAGAGCTTTTGGATCACTTTGGATCTTTTTGTGCTTGTGTGAGAAGCAGAAGATTACTGTGACTAACAAACTAGAACAGGTAAAGCTATGGATCACTTAGTGATTAATAAAGGTATTGTGATTAACGGACTAGAACGGGTAAAGCTATACAGATCACTTAATGATAATAAAGCTATTGTGACTAAAACAAACTAATAGGATGCATATTAATAATCGGTAGACATGGCATTAAACTTTTGTACTTCGAATCCAAGGTATGGCTGCATAACAAGCTAATGCATATTAGTGGTGCCTCCTGCTATGACTCAGAGGGTTATTAGCATGAACATGGGACGTATGAGCAGGTGGCGGTAACATACCAAGGAGTGGTATGATGAAGGCGGACGGGAAGAGTGTGAACTCCCAGTATCCCCCCAAGGGGAGGAAGGAGGCAGGGACTTTGCGTGTGAAGTAGGCAATAAGAGGCTGTGCTAACTGCTCCCCAGTGCACCACCTCCGGGGTGAGTGGCCGGTCTGGCCAGAGCGTATTGAATGGTTGCTGCTTGGTACTTTGCCTCCTGTATCATCATTGTTCGGATTCCATTCCTTACAACTGGGGGTTCGTCCGGGATAATGGCTCATCCGGAGTGAGTATTTCTCCAGCCTGCACCAGGGAGACGTGTCCTGCCGATTTCAGCGGCCTAGGTCAGGTGGAGGGACCACCTAGGCGCAGCTCTGTTTAAAATTTTGGACGAAATACGGGGACAAAGAGAAGCAGCCGGGAAGGAGCTCTGTTGGTGGGACCAACGGATGGGAGCCAACGCCGTGGTCGCCAGCAACTCTGTGCACGGACCAAGGGAAGAAGCGAGTGGGACGCCCAGTACTCCCTCAGTGGTGAACAGCGGGGAGGAAACCTCTGGGGAAGGAGGGAGGACCGCCTGCGTGAGGCTTGAGAGAGAGTGATTGTGACGCGCAAAGCAGTACGAAGCGAGTGTGGAGCCTGGGCCTGCGGGTCCCATCCTCTGCAAGGAGGGCAGCTGGAGAAGGACGAGGCAGATGCATTGGCTGGCTGACTGGAAGGCTCAGGAAAATTACTGAGGGTCACTAGCGAGTGTTAAGTCCACTAGGAACGAGAACAGGTTCCGCTCCTGACCTATTAGGGACTAAGAGATCTGAAAGACAGGCATGGGATCCCCAGGATCCAAAGCCAAGCCCGAGGAGGGCAAGAACGGGGGCAAATTACCCCAAATTCCTCCCAACAGTCCCTTGGAACGGATGTTGAAACATTGGGAAGGACTTCCCTACACCCCTGGAAAAAGTAGGGAAAAGATGATTAATTACTGTTGTTTTGTTTGGACAAAAGAAAGTATTCGACCCCCAGCAATATTCTGGCTCCGATTTGGGGCAGATGAGGGCTGGTTATGTCAGGCCCTAAACATTTATGTAAATAATAAGGACCCTTTCTCTCAAGAAGAATCTGACTATGCTGATTGTTGGTTACAAGCAGCCTCTATAGGAATCTAGGTGGGGCACTTTAAACAGGAGTGAGCTGAGGGGAGAGGAGAGGTTGATTTCTCTCATGAATATGGACAAAATTAGGAAGGTCAGGGGTCTCCTTATAGGAGGACCCACTGGGAACCTTTGATAAATTTGAAAGTGGGACCATTTGGGAAAGGCATGGCATTTATGGTAGGCTCTGGAGCTACCTGCTCCACAAAGAATATGATTCCAGATGGAATGAAATTGGGAAAAGGGGAATTGATGAATTGATAGCTCAAGGAGTGGGAGGTAATCTGGTAAAAGCAAAAATATTTGAACCTGCTCAGGTAAAATATGAATATGGTGCAACCATTGTGTGGTGTGATTTTGTACTGGGGGAGGAAATTTGTAACTCAGCAGGGAGAGAACTCCTAGCTGGACTGAGATTTTTGGTAGAAGGTATTGGAGGGGAGGTAGAGACAAAGCTAATGAGGAGGACCGATACTGATTTATTTCTAAAACCACAGGCAGCTGGTGCTTGTGAGGCCTGGAAGGAAAACTGGAACACTTTGTGGAGAAAAAAAAGGGGAGGGGTGCATAATGCCTCTCCCTGCAAGAATTGATTGCATTGGACTCGAGCGTAAGCAGGCCATAACTTAACAGCAAGAAAGGGCAGATGCCACTGTGACAGGTTCTGCCTGGGTTTGTGTTTATGTTTTTGTGTGTGGTTAACAACCATTTGCCACCTCTGAGTTGTATAATTAAAAGAATCAGAATCCTAGTTTGACCAGAGGATTCTGAAAGGTGATAAGTTTGTTTCAAAGCACTAATTGGACTAATGCCTGAAGGGCAGGCTGCGTTTCAATAAAACAACATTCCAGGAACTAGGTTTCAGGTTAAGTGTTAGAAGATAATCTCTGAGAGTCAGGAACCCCTAGAGAATGGGATGGATTTCATGGGAGGTGGTTGAGGCCACTTCTCACACTTCTGACCTGAAGTTCATCATCCTGTTCTTTTCCTGGAAGAAAAAATCTGTAATGGCAGCAGGCCGTAAAAGAGCCCCAGTCTGGGAATATTTCAGTCAAGTTCCTCTACCTACGGGTAAGGCAGGCATGTGTGTGAATCATGTAGAAAACCATGATTTAAATCTAGTCTTACTGGATAATGATTTAAAGCATGACCTAAATTGATTGTAAACAGCTACCCGAACAGTACACAATGCGGAAAGGGCGATCTATTTCCAAAAGTGTGCAGCAGCTGCTCTTTCTGGTTCCCTGCTTTTGAAAGATTCAAGGAATTTTTTGCTGCTGCGCCTGATGTTACAAGGTGCTCCTCAAAAAGGCCGTTTGATTTCTCACAGATTTAGTTTTATTGTTTGTACACTGTCTCGTGAGCTTCAAATGCATCTAGTTATCTGCTTTAGGATGTGAGGAACCGGTTGCCTGTAACACACACCAATCCCAGTTCTGCGCATCACGTTATGGAAGGCAGCCGCTGGCTGCTCACCCCCACCTGGCCGCGAGAGAGGCTGCCTGCAGACGGCAGCGCCACAAGCGCCAAGGGCACCGGTGGCAGCCGCGGGCATGCAGGAGTGCCACAAAACGGGTGTACTGCGGCGATACTCTCCACCGCAGTCCTGCTGCCGAGGATGAAACTGCCAGGCTGCCTCATGGATGTTGCAAGGACTTTCCCCACTGGAAAGCCTCCTTCTCCAACCTGGACCCTCCCGACTGCAAGGCCAGCCCCTCCAGGCAATCCCTCGCAGCCCACCCTTCTGGCTGCAGAAGGTTGCTGGACATGCGCCAAACAACTGCAAATTTTGTCAGTGCAGGAGAGCCCCCGACCCAACGGCCTTGCAGTGAGGCCTGTAGCAGCTTTGGCCTGCAAGCGCAACCAGCCCAGCCCCAAAAGGAGGGCGCGGCCCAGCCGTGGCACCACCACCAACTGCACCGCCACAGCTCCACGCAGGAAGAGGACACCCACGGCAAGGCCCTGCTACCCAGTCCCCCTCCCCCAGGCACAAAAGCCCGCACAAGCAGAAGCGCTTCCGGAACTCGTCCTTTATGAAAAGAGAAGGGAAAGAAAGCCGGAGAGAAAGTGGGAAGTGCCCCGAGAGCCTGTCACCACAAGAGGCGGCTGCAGCTGCTGGGCCCTTCCATACGCACGCGTCCGGGGAAGCAGGGCAAGAGCGCCCACACCGTCCGTTTCATTTCCACACCGCCCCCTGCTGAAGCTCTCTGGGCAGTTTACAACAATCCATAAAAACCAGACGCTGAAAATCAGCAAGAAGACTGTAAATCGCAGAGCAGTGCTGCTGGAAGGGAGTCCAACTCCCTGCCCAGCGCAGGACTCCAAGTGGATGAGTCCCTGTCAGTGGCCGTCCTGCTGAATGCCTCCCGTGTGGGAGAGTCCACCACCCGCCCAGGCCTGCGGTTCCACCGTCAGCCCAAGGGTCGCTGCCGCCCGGAGCACTCGCTTGGAGGAGTGGCCGAGGTCTCGGGGGGGTCCTGGTCCATGTGCTGTGAGCTCACCTGGCGAGAAATCAGCAGGTCACACGCGGGGGCGAGTTGGAACAGAGGGCAGCACGGTGGTGCGGCAGGCGGCAGGGACTGGGGCCCTGTGCAGCTTGGGCTGGTAACAGCCCTCCGGCAATGGCACCAGGCCAACTGGGCCACTCTCCTCAGAGAGGCAGCAGAATGGCGGCATCGGCCCCCTGTAGGCCTCCCAGGCCTGGATCAGTGGCGAGGATGTGGATCGCCCCCTCGGCCAATGGCTGGAGGAGAGAGACAAGGCAGGGAAGGAGCCAGCGATCTGGGGAGGGGGACAGCTGCTGGTGCTGAGCCCGGCAGAGGCCTCAGAGCTGGCTGCTCCCAGTGCAGGGAGAACACGGTAGATGATGGAGAGACCACTGGCTGGTGGTGGCCGGGGCAGGGGGACAGCGGGGCAGGGGCCCCCCGATCTTCCTTGCATCCCCACAGCTCCATCCACAGGACAGGCCAACATGGAGCCGGCAAGGGCAGATGGCCCTGTGGAGAACGGTGCCCAGGCCACCTCTTGCGCTTGGCCATCCACGCCTGCTCCGCCTTCCCGGCCTTCCTGGCCAGCTCCTATGCCTGGTGGGCCTTGCCCTGGCGCCCAGGCATGGACAGCACGGATTGGGAGGCTGGTGGAACCCCAGAGCCCCAACAGAGGGTGGGAAGGTGGAGTGGCCTGCAAGCCAGGCAGGTACTTGGGCTTCGCAGCTGCAGCCGAGCCGACAGCCATGCGGGCGCAGCTCCCACATTCCCCTGGGCCTGTGGCGCGAGCGCCTGGCAGTGCGGGTGGCCTCCGCGCCCTCTCCACGCTGGGGCAGAGGCAGTACAGCGAGCGCTCGTCTGTGGGAGGGTGAATTCCACAGCAGACACACTTCCCAAAAGGCACCTGGAGCACCATCAGGAGAAGAGGGAGAGTTCCAAAGAGAACGAGGATGGGGTGCGCGTGGGAGGCATGGATGCACATATCAGAAAACTAGGGATAAAGCAGCGTTTTCAAAAAAGAAAAACCAGCTAGTGAGAGAATGGGTTGGGAAAGAGAATGCGACAAAGGCTGAAGAAAAACTGTAAGGAAGTACAAAAGATGCCAGAGGGGCAAGTCTCGAGGCACCCACAAAGAAAAGAACTGGGAGGAATGGTGGGAGCTGGGGAGGGGGGAGCTCCCGCAGGGACAAGCCCAGTGTGAAAATCCTCCTGACGAGAGGCCCCGTTCCGGCACGGCGCCCGCACGTGCAGAGACCCCAACAAAACAGAAAAGCAAAGAACTCCAGTAGGTAGGGGCCACTCTCCCTCACAGGCTCCACAATTCCACGGCATCCATTAAGTTATCCCTACTACTTGGGATTAATTCCAGGATAGCTGATCCTCTGGTTCAGGGCTCCTCAAACTTTTTCAACAGGGGGCCAGTTGAAAGGTGGTGGTGGCGGGCACACTCATGCAGGAAAGGCGGGCGCGATCGCAGCCGTCTCCCCACTGAGAATGCCTGTGCCAGCTCAGAGCTTTTGGTCTTGCTCGGAAATCGTTTTCTCCAAGCGAGTCCAAAAGCTCTAAGGCAGGCCAGATAGATCAGCATGACAGGCCAGATCTGGCCTATGGGCCATAGTTTGAGGACCCTGCTCTAGTTCCTTCCTCCACTTTTTGCAGAATAAAGTTATCAACCATGCATGACAATTTCTTGGAGCGGCCACTTTTGGCAGAAATTGCCTCCCTACAGATACCAGGATAATCGAAGCCCCCCCCACCACCACCACCACATCACCCTCCCTTGCCGTGCAGGCACTCTGCTTAACCGAAGTGCCATGCCCACCTTCTCCTTGGTTGGATGGTTGGCCCATAGACCCCAACTATCATGTTCCGTTTATTCCTTAACCCAAATGCTCTTGTTGGGGTTACTGGGCTCCAATGCACATTTAAACATTTTTAACAGGTAAAAAGGAACAGCGAAGAATGACCCTAAAAAAGCCCCTGGGAGGAGTCACCCCTCAAGCCCCTGAGTAGCCCAGTGAGTCTTTGAAGACCTTGGCAGAAAAAGTTATCTTAATCTGGCACCCAACGCTGACAGGCCAAGGTCAGGAGAGTCTCAGTGGGGAGGCTGCTCCACAGGTGGAGGAGCACCAGAGAACAACCCCCCCCCCCGCCGAGCCTCCTTCTGAGTGGGCACTGGGAGGAAGGCCTGAGAGGCTGTGTGGGGTCCAAGAGGGCTGTGACTTGGAGGGTGCTCCACCGGGGAGGGTGGCGCCAAGCCATGCAGGGCTTCGTAGGTTAAAACCAGCACCCTGAAATGGGACGGGAAGGATACAGGCAGCCACCGCACCTGGGTCAGAACTGGTCTGGCACGTTCAGGCCTCTGGGTCCCAGGTAGAGGCTTGGCTGCTGCATTTGGCAGCAACTTTTGAACCTCCCCAGATAACCCCTCTCTGGCACCACCTGCACTGGCCATGCTAACATCCCAAACCACGGCAGGAGAGTCGAGGCATTTAGGGCAGCCTCTCCCAGCCTGGGGCCCTCCGGGTGGGCTCCACTGCAACTCCCACAACAGTCCAAGGCACCTGGAGGGCTCCAGAGCACAGGCAGCCGACTGAGGGAAGCAGAGCCTTCCCTCCATTTTCACGCATTTCTCTCTGGCCAGTGAACTGGCACTTGGGGTATTTAAGAATATTTCAGCCCCTGAAACATCCAGAACAAACAAATAGGCAGCCAGGGCTGGGAACACATAAAGTATAAAAGGTTGCTTGTGCAGGAAGCTAAATTTAGCTGGGATTTTTAAAGAAAATTGCTGGGCCGGCTTTGCCCGTGCTCTGTTCAGGGCTTGCGAAGATCCAAATTTGCAGGTTGTTCTTAAAATCAAAGTGCCTTAAGCAGAATCTGACCTACTGCACTGCGAAGCCCGAGCGGGTCATCCCTCCAGAGCAACACGGGGACGCTTAAGAGCAGCTGCTGGTGGCTGCGCCAACGGACTCAGGAACTGCGAGCACAGGCGGCAGAGCAGCTGCTTCCTCTGCAGAGTCCATGGCATGGTCCTGCCAGCTCAGGGCACGAGAAAAGCCTCCCGGGAGCCCTGCGGGGCCACAGCTGCCGGTCAGTGCCAACAATACATAGAACCTAGAAGGGTATCACCTTTGTGAACATGGAAGGGTATCACCTTTTTAGAAAGGACAGGAAGGGAAAGAGGGGTGGGGGCGTGGCTTGATACGTCAGGGAAGGGATAGGATGCAGTGAGACAGAATGCAGCACAGATGGGGATTCGGCAGAGGCAGTCTGGGTGAAACTTAGGGGTTTTGACAGGGAAAGAAACCTGACAGTGGGGGTATGTTATCGCCCTCCAGGTCAACTTGAGACCCTGGATGATGTCCCGACAGGCCGGATTCGAAGGATATCTCAGGGGAGGGACACAGTATTTATGGGAGATTTTGATCTCCCGGATATTAGTTGGGAGACTCAATCAACGGTGACAGCCAGGTCATGTCCTTTCCTAGAAGCTATAGAGGGAGAGTTTTTCACACAGAGGGTCCGAAAGGCGACGAGGGGGGGAAACATCCTTGACTTGGTCTTGACCAATAGGGAGGAGCTGGTAGGTGAAGTTCAGATTAGGGGAGCTCTGGATGCGAGTGATCACTCCATCCTTTGCTTTGAGATCAGGGGACTGGGGACGTGCAGCAGGTCGAGCACCAGAAGCTGGGACTTCAAGAGGGCCAACTTTGGCCAACTGAAGGCCAGACTGGGGAAAGTCTCCTGGGATAGGTTACTGGAAGGCAAGGGAGTTGAGGAGGGGTGGATGGCACTCAAAAGGGAGGTTTTGGAGGCACAAGCCTTGACAATACCTCTAGTCAGTAAGGTAGGGAGGTGGAGGAGAGTGCCACCATGGATGCAAAAGGAGGTGGTTAGTGGGATTAGAAGAAAGAGGAACCTCCATAGGAAATGAGTACTGGGGCAAATAGACAAAAAGGTATACCGGGAGGAGGAGGCCCGTCGCAGAAGGATTCTTCGCAAGGCTAAGGCTGATTACGAGCTGAGACTTGCCAAGAATATCAAGAGCAACAAAAGGGGCTTCTATCAACATGTCAATAGCAAGAGGAAAGGGAGGCAGGTAGTGGGACCACTAAATAAGGAGGAAGGAGATCCAGTGACTGATATGAGGGAACAGGCACAGATGCTAAATGACTATTTTGCCTCTGTGTTCTCCCCAAAGCAGGACGGGGGATATTCGCATAGGAGATTAGATGAGGCTGGGGACGTAGGGACACAGATTAGAGTCACCCCCCCTTGACGTCGAGGGGCTCCTCAGGGCATTGGACATTACAAAGACGCCAGGCCCTGACGGGTTACACCCGAGAGTACTTAGAGAGTTGGCAGGGGTTCTCTCACTCCGCTGGCCTCCATTTTTGAGGCCTTGTGGAGAATGCGTGAAGTTCCAGAGGACTGGAGGGTGGCATCAGTGGTCCCAATTTTCAAAAAGGGTAGTAGAAAGGACATGGGGAATTATAGACCGGTTAGCCTTACGTCCATTGTAGGAAAAACAATGGAAAGGCTCATAATAGAGAGAGATCTAGTGATGCTAGATAGGGAAGGGAGGCTGACAGCCACACAACACGGCTTCCGCAAAAACAGGTCTTGCCAGACAAACCTTCCCTATCCGGAGGTCAGACTAGATGGCCCAGGAGGCCCCTTCTGACTCGCTCTGTTTTCTGTTTCTATACACGATTTGGGATGCAGGTCACCTCAGATGCGCTGCAGCAAAGAGGCTTCCGGGGCCTCGAAGGCAGCCCCTTGAGTGCAAAGCCCGCTGGAGGCTGGCAGCTGCGCCTGAGAAACCCCTTCCAGCTCCCTGCATGGCTGCCCCTTGGCGTCTCCCAACCCTCCCCCAGCCCCAGGGCTTGCTCTTTCCCTGCATTTCCCACCCTGAGCTGCCTTCTCTCGCCCTCCCTCACTCCTGGCCTTTCCCAGCCCTGGCCTTTTCTTCCTTCCAACCCATTTGCCACATTAACTCTCTTCCCCGCCAGACTGCGGGTGTGCCCCTTTCCCTGGCCTTCCCAGCTCTTTTTCAAACATGCGCACGCACGCACGGACAGGTGTGTTCTCTTTCCAGGCAGGGGCTCCAATGGTGGGCCAGGAGGGACAGAGGAGCTGGGCAAGGCCGGCCTCTTTGTCCTTCTCTGGGGGCTGGGGGGGCACGTTCCGTGGTTGGGTACCTGTGTCTCCCCGTGCGGGTGGGGCAGGCAGGTGTGAACGTGTGTCCAGTGTTGCAGGTTGGGCCTGGGGCTGGCCAGGTTGAAGACCAAAGGGTGGGGTGGTGGCCTGGCTGGGGGAGACAACCGCCCCCCCACCCCACCTGCCCTCCCACAGCATTGACACCCACCCACTTGAGAGCTGCCTCTTTGGGAAAGAGGGCGCTGCCTCATGCTGCGTCCCCCACGGTCTGCCTGGTCCAGGACCAGCAGAGCTGACCGGCAGCTGCGGCCCCGCAGGGCTCCCGGGAGGCTTTTCTCGTGCCCTGCTTGGCAGGACCAAGCCGTGGACTTTCTGCAGGGAAGGCAGCTGCTCTGCCGTTGTCCGGCCCTTCCCAAGCCCACTGGCCACCAGGCTCACGGCTCAATTCTGAGAGGCGAGGTGAGCGAGGGAGCACGGGCGGCCAGCTCTTGCGGGTGGGCGGAGCGACTGCAGTACGAGCCACCTGGCACTTCCAGAGGGCTCCACCTCCGACTGCACGAAGAGTGTTACCTGCAACCACTCCCTGATGGGGGGAGCATTAAAGCACACGAAAGGGGGAGCCAGGCGGGACACCAGAAGCATCTCCTTGATGCACCTACTCTGTCCCGGAGGCAGCCCCCAGCCTGCCTCCCTCTGGCTGCAGTGGTGCAGCCTGGGACATGCCGGCCACGGTGCCACGCATGGCATAAGCAGCAGCACGCCTCTCCTTTGGGACGCCCCTTGGCTCACCATGTCTGGTGCCCAGGATCTTTCGAGGGCCACGCGCTCCCTCTTGCAAAGCCCATCAGGCTTCCAGCTGTGTGTTTCAGTGAAAAGTACCAGACATACTTTGCTCAAGAAGTCATCCAACAAGGTGCATGTGATATGTGTTCAGGGCACCGTGACTGGTTTTATTGCCAAGGCTGCTCTTGTGTGATGGGTGGATATTTTAAGTCTTTCCACAGTGTATGCACTAACTTGTGCCCAGATGAACAAAAAAGGTGCCCGCTTTGGATCGTGCTTCGTTTCCTTACCATCTGCTCTCAATGCTGGCCGACCTTGCATGCAGAATAATCAACTATCACATCCTGGCACAGATTTCATGGTGGTGGGGCTGCTTGTTACTTACATTCTGTAGCCAAGCCCTTCCTCTTCTCTCAGGGCACAAAATGATGCCAGTCTTGCCACATGCCCCATGCAGCAGCCCCCCACGCCAAATGAGCGGCTCTCGCTGCTCATGCATTCAATCCAGGGGTCCTCATCCCTTTTCAACAGGGGGCCAGTTGAGAGGTGCCAGCAGCACATGCAGGCTGGTGAGGGGAGGCGAGGCGAGGCAGGGGCTGGTGTGTGAGGCAGTGGCTGGCTGGCTGGCTGGCTGGCTGGCTGGCTGGCTGGCTTGCTTGGAGATCTTTTTCTCCGAGCAAGTCCAAAACGATCGCCGCGTGAGCAAGTTGCCACCTCCCCGTGCATGTAGCAAGGTGGCGGCAGGCACGTGCAGGACGAGGCAGGCGGCAGCGGACACGGGCATGGCGAGTCCAAAACCTCTCAGGTGGGCCAGATAAATGGGCATGGCGGGCAGAATCCGGCCCGCAGCCATAGTTTCAGGACCCATGATTTAATCCCTGGCCTCTGCACTTCGGACATGGAGCTCAAGGCAGCCTGCAATCCAAACACCCGCCATTCTGCTCGTGAAAAGCTGCCCCGGACGCAACCGCATGAAGAATCCAGTGATCCGCTTTTATCTCTGGTGCGTATGTGCATCCCATGCCATAGCACGGCCATGCCACGCCTGGCGCCCCGATGTGCCGGCCTGACTCCCATGCCAACCGAGAGAGGCTGCCACAGCCACGGCGGCTGTGCTCACAAGTTACCTGTGTGCAGCTACCAATTTGCAGTGAAGTGTTCGACACCAGCATATTTTTCAGCAGCAGCCCAAGCTGAACAAGACCCGAGAGACAGCACAGAACAGCATATTCTGAGAAAAAACTAACTGCATTAATCAGCCGGGAAACTTCCTCTGGCTTATGTGGAAAGGAAGGCTGCCTGGAAACGGGCTCCTCGGCCGGAGGAGCCTGTGCACGAAGGCTCACGGCACCTTCAAGGTCCGCATCAAGCATGAGAACAGGTTCTGCCTGCAGCCAGACAGGGCCGTTTGTCCTGAGGCAACAAGCAGTCATAGCCATCTGCCACGTGGCAGCGCTCGCAGGAGGAATTTTCCTCACAGGGCTCCCAAAGCAGGTACCACACATTTGTGTGAGCCCCAGTGGCTTTTAAAACAGTACTGAAAACTGAAATAGCCGCCACATCCTATGCATGTGTTTATTTGATGTATACCCCGCCTTTTTCTTACAAAGCGCTCGAGGCAGCTTCCGTCCTTCTCTCCGGCTGCTCTCAGTCTTGCCTCACAGCAGCAGCCCGGAGAGGTGGGCTGTGCTGAGCCTGTGCGTGGCCCAAGTGCCCAGTGAGCCCCATGGCTGAGCGGGGACTCGAACCCAGATCGCCTGGGTCTCAGGCCCGCGCCCTTCACCACCACACCACACTGGCGCTCCTTTATAAATGCCTGCAAGGCTCTTGTTGTCCCTCAGAGTGCACAGGAAAGCCAGTGGATCCCTAACACAGCGGTGGGTGGAACCACGGCCTGCACAGGCGCCATGCCTGCCCCCCTTCCAAAGGAGCTTCTGCCGTGTCACACGCAACACGCTGGGCTTATTCCCTCCAGGGAAAGCTCCAAACTGGTTTAGTGCGGACAGTTTTCTCCCACGATGAGTGAATTAATGTAAGTCTTGGTAGCATATAAAAAAATGAATCTCTTTTAACAAAGCAAACAACTGGCCATAATGCCTTCCTGTGCAGGAAGTATACAATCTTATAATGTAAAAACAGCTTACAGTAGCTTTCTGCTAAATCACCTTTATCTGTTCATAATCACAAGCTTTTCAGAATCACAGAACTGAAGCCACTGCAAAATGAGCACCATGGATATCATGTGATCAGAATCACCAGCTTTTGCTTTCAGACACTTGAGCAACTTGGATTGAGCACTCCCAGGCAAGTGCAGAACAGGATTCAGTGATGCAATGCAGAAATGCTGTGCTTTTCTGGCAGAAAAATTTTCATCTCTAAAAATGCATAATTTCATCAATTAACCAGGTACACTATACAGTGGTGCCTCCTACTTCAAATTTAATTCATTTCAAGAGGACGTTTGAACTCTGAATCCTTCAAAGTCCAAATTAATTTACCCCATTAGAAATAATGGAAAATGAATTAATCCATTCCCAGACCCTAAACAATATCCATTTTGATAAACAGCAAATATGCATAAGTTAAGGTAAAAATAGCACAATTAATGCCAAAATTATTGATTAAAAATTTAAAACAATTAATAAAGTGCATAAACATGTACTGTATAATAAATGAAAATTGCAATTACTGTACCTCAGTGAGGAGTGGTGATGTTTTATGTTGATATGTAGGCGTTTTATATATCTAACCACCCACACCAGAAATAAAGTGAAAAAAGCACTGAGGACACATGAGCGTCGCAGAAAAGCCTTTCACCAGGAGGACGTCAGCACTCAGCTGACTTTTACACAGGCGACCACATTTTTCACTCCATGCGCAGTTCAAATAGAGAAGCATCATTTGGGATAAGGGGATAAGATGTAGGAGGAGAATGATGTAAGCTGCCTTGAGCCCTTTGTAGGAAAAAGGCAGGATGTAAATTGGAAAATAAATAAATTTGAACTTCGGATCAATTTTATCTCAAATTTAGCATTTGAACTCTGGAATGTTTGAGGTTGAAGTCGTCTGAAATACAAGGCACCACTGTAAGTGGGGTTAACACCAATAAAATTAATCAGCCTCAACACTGTATGTAATTCCAGGTGGCAGTAACTTGAACATGCCTAGCCATATAATGTACCAGCCAATGGAAAATTAGTGCTGCAATAAAACAGCAACTTCCCCTGCTGTGTGCAACACCTCAGCACACTTTTGCAGGATTCAAATTCACGCGGAGCGCTCTTTCCAACTGGGAGAACGGGAGCAGCCCAGCCACGCTTTGCGCTGAAATCAAGCCCATGCAGCCTGGCACGTGGCCACTGGCCCCGTGGGACTGTGAGGAGCCCCTTGGAAGAGAACCAGGCCATCACTTTTGAAACCGTATTTTGCCACCCCCCCTCGGTGTAGGCTGGAAGCAAATGTGTGTGGGGGGGGGAGCTGTACTGTTTTGAAGGGCAATGTAAAGTTAAAAGAATATCTGATCTCTCCGCAGTCTATTCTCTGTCCTCTTCACAGGTTAACTCAGTTGAAACAGCTGCCTAC
Organism: Varanus komodoensis; assembly: GCF_004798865.1. Taxonomy (NCBI): domain Eukaryota; kingdom Metazoa; phylum Chordata; class Lepidosauria; order Squamata; family Varanidae; genus Varanus; species Varanus komodoensis. Next base: position 663,265 of record NW_025336010.1, read on the forward strand.
CTTAGGTGGGGATGCCCATCCTTCCAAACCTGGAGATGGGGTGCCTCTGAAGAAGTGGAAGGGTGAACCACTCCAGCCCATCTGGGAAGGGCCATTCCAGTGGTGCTGACCACACACGACTGTGAAAGTTGTAGGGACGAGGTCTTGGGCACCCTACACCCCAGGTAAAGAGAGTACCAGAGGGGGAGGACAGTGAGAGAGTGCCTGACCGACAAAACCCACCCCGGAAGAAGGTGCGGATCTGTGAGCCAGTGGAGATATTACTAAGGCGCCATCAAGGGACCAGCAGAAGCACTGAGGGTGCTCTGAGGGATGAAGGCTCTGCAGAACAGAATGGCCCTGGATAAGATTCGGGCTGCAAAGGGCAAGAGTGCTGTGTGTAGGTCCCTGATAACTACAATCAAAGCATAGGCCATGCCGCCAAAATTAGACAGGTCATCCATGTCCCCCTTCATGTATCACTGCCTTGTCATGGCAAAGGGGCTTGTGTAAAGCAATAAACCTATGAGCTATGCCGTGCAGGGCCACCCAAGACGGACAGGTCATAGCAGAGAGCTCTCACAAAACGTGATCCACTAGAGAAGGAAATGGCAACCCACTCCAGTATCCTTGCCATGAAAACCCCATGGACAGTACCAAAAGGCAAAAAGAGATGACGCCAGAAGATGAGCCCCTCAGGTCGGAAGATGTCCAGTGTGCTACTGGGGAAGAGCAGAGCACTAGTACTAGTAGCACCAGAAAGAATGAAGCAACTGGGTCAAAGCCGAAAGGACACTCAGTTGCAGATGTATCTGAGGGTGAAAGGAGAGTCCGATGCTGTAAAGATCTATACTCCATAGGAACCTGGAATGTAAGATCCATGAATCAAGGCAAGCTGGACACGGGCAAACATGAGATGACAAGACTGAACATCAACATCTTAGGAATCAGTGAACTAAAATGGACGGGAATGGGTGAATTTAATTCAGATGACCATCAGGTATACTACTGCGGGCAAGGATCCCTCAGAAGAAATGGAGTAGCCTTCATAGTCAATAAAAGAGTAGGAAAAGCAGTACTGGGATACAATCTCCAAAATGACAGAATGATCTCAGTTCGAATCCAAGGAAAACCATTCAACATCACAATAGTCCAAGTCTATGCCCCAACCACTGGTGCTGAAGAGGCTGAAGTTGACCGGTTCTATGAAGGCCTACAACACCTTCCAGAATGAACTCCAAAAAATGATGTCCTTATCATCATGGGGGATTGCAATGTTAAAGTAGGAAGCCAAAAGACAACCGGAATAACAGGCAAGTTTGGTCTTGGAGTACAAAAAGAAGCAGGGCACGGGCTGGTAGAATTTTGTCAAGAGAATACAATGGTCATAGCAAGCACTCTTTTCCAACAACCCAAGAGACGACTCTACACATGGACATCAGCAGACGGTCAACACAGAAATCAGATTGACTATGTGCTCTGCAGCCAAAGATAGAGAAGCTCTGTTCAGTCAGTAAAAACTAGACCAGGAGCTGGCTGTGGCTCAGGTCATGAGCTTCTTGTTGCAAAATTTAGGCTTAAACTGAAGAAAGTGGGGAAAAGCACTAGGCCACTCAGGTATGACCTAAATCATATCCCTGAAGAACATACAGTAGGGGTGACAAAAAGATTTAAGGAATTAGATCTGATAAACAGAGTGCCTGAAGAACTATGGATGGAGGTTCGCAACATTATACAAGAGGTAGCAACTAAAACCATCCCAAAGAAAAAGAAATGCAAGAAAGCAAAATGGCTGTCTGAGGAAGCTTTGCAAACAGCTGAGGAAAGAAGGGAAGTGAAAGGCAAGGGAGAAAGATACACCCAATTCAATGCAGAATTCCAGAGAATAGCTAGAAGAGATAAGAAGGCCTTCTTAAGTGAACAGTGCAAAGAAATAGAAGAAAACAATAGAATAGGGAGGACTAGAGATCTCTTCAAGAAAATTGGAGATATGAAGGAAACATTTCATGCAAAGATGGGCATGATAAAGGACCAAAATTGCAGGGACTTAACAGAGGCAGAAGAGATTAAGAAGAGGTGGCAAGACTACACAGAAGAACTAGACAAGAAAGAGCTTAACATCCCTGATAACCACGATGGGGTGGTCACTGACCTCGAGCCGGACATCCTGGAATGTGAAGTCAAATGGGCCTTAGGAAGTCTGAGCAACAACAAAGCTAGTGGAGGTGACAGTATTCCAGCTGAGCTATTCAAAATCTTAAAAGACGACGCAGTAAAACTGCTACCCTCACTATGCCAGCAAATTTGGAAAACTCAACAGTGGCCACAGGATTGGAAAAGGACAGTTTACATTCCAATCCCAAAGAAGGGCAATGCCAAAGAATGTTCAAACTATCACACCATTGCACTCATTTCACATGCTCAAAATCCTACAAGCTAGGCTCCAGCAGTATGTGGACCAAGAACTACCAGAAGTACAGGCAGGATTTCAAAGAGGGAGAGGAATGAGAGATCAAATTGCCAGCATACGCTGGATCATGGAGAATGCTAGGGAGTTCCATCTACTTCTGCTTCATTGACTATGCTAAAGCCTTTGATTCTGTGGATCACAACAAATTGTGGCAAGTTCTTAAAGAGATGGGAGTACCAGACCATCTTATTTGTCTCTTGAGAAACCTGTTTGTGGGTCAAGAAGCAACAGTGAGAACTGGACACGGAACCACTGATTGGTTCCAAATTGAGAAAGTAGTTCGACAAGGCTGTATGTTGTCGCCCTGCCTATTTAACTTTGCATATGAGTACATCATGGGAAAGGCGGGGCTGGATGAATCACCAGTTGAAATTAAGATTGCCGGGAGAAATATCAACAGCCTCAGATATGCAGATGATACCACTCTAATTGCAGAAATTGGAGATGAACTAAAGAGCCTCTTGATGCGGGTGAAGGAGCAGAGCACTAAAGTTGGCTTGAGACCGAAGCATTTTTTTCACTGCATCTGCAGTTTGAACTTAGAAGCATCGTTCAACCATTGCAACGACCTTATCTAGATTTTAGTGTTCAAACTCTGGAAGTTTGAGCCAGTGCTGTAAATCCAAAATAAGGAAAATAGAAGTAATAAATACTAATTAATATATACATATATATAAACCCAAGGGTAAAATATAAACCATTAAAATTAATGAACAAGCATCTCTCTTTAAAATCACAGATCGCATTTTTCATCCTCCACAGAGTAATCAAGACACAGGAGGCTCCATCCCTGCGATCTTCAGAGCATTCTGGTAACAAGCAGGAGTGGCAAGAACAGATCAAACGGCATCCCGTTCCAGCGGGGGAGGAACGCATCTGCCGCCAGGCCTGAGCCAGGCCTGGCTCACAGGAGAAGTTGTCGCAGTCGCACCGAGTTGTTCTCAGTGGCAAAACAATTAATCACGGATGCACCCGGACCCGGAAGATCCGCAACCGTGACTGGCTCTAGCTCCCACCCACGCATCCCTCTGGACCGACCACCCGTTCAGGGAGCTCCTTGAGGCGGAAGAGCCAGGAGGGCCCTGGACTCTCAGTCCACCATTCCCATGTCTGCATAGTGAGGCGTGTGCTGAGAGGGGGGCTTCTCCTCAGGAACAAACGCACTTCTCCAATCAACGCTCTTGTCGCCCAGAGCGAATTGCTGAGCCCTCCTGAACAGCCGTTTGTTCCCTTGCTTCGTTGTAACCCCTTCGGTGCCTCGCTCCCAAGGGCCGAGCACTGTGAAGTCTGCCCCCGAGTCCTCCCCACGCCAGCACAACAGACCTCCCACTGGTGCTATCGCCTGGAAACCTCCACCTCAGGAGGGGAACGTTCGCGTTGTCGAACTACCGAGCCCCCTGTCCCCACGTCCCTGCTGCGAGGCGTGTCTGGCTGCCAGCTTCTCCTCCCGCAGACATCCCCTGGCCTTGGTCTACTGCCTGGACATGTCGCGATTCCACAACACTCTCATCCTCACTGTCTGAGCTTGAACCAGGCAGCTGCTCACGCACCACCAGGAACACTGGCACAGTGCACATGTGTGGGGGCCAGCGTGGGGCACTGGGTGCCTCCGCGTGTTTCTGCGGGAAAACACAGCGCTGTGGCCTGTGGTGACCTGTGGTGGCGTGCCTGGAAGGCAGCCGGAGCCTTCTCGACCGCAAGCAGCTGGTGGTGCTTTCTCTCCGTGCTCCTTTCTGCCTCGAGCCGTCCACACCCCATGGGCCTCGCTGGTGCTGCAGCGGACCTCCCCGAATGTCCGTGCCAGTGGCATCAAGCTGCTTCCCTCTGCTAGGCTGGCCTGAACGGGACGCTGGGCCAGGCGCCATCTCACGGAGTGTGGGAATGAGAGGCATCCTGGACCGAGTCGAGCTGCAGGGGGCAGGCGTGAACGAGCCTGAGGGGGAGCAGCCACACCCGGGCCTGGCGAATGGCTTGGCAGTGACCGTCACCGCCGCAAGCCCGAGGAGGCGCCGCACCTGCCGCACCAGTGCTGGGCGCTGCCTGGATCCTCAAAGACAGATCGGCGAAGGCCGCCACTCTGCCAGCCTGCAGGTGACCCCGCGCCAGCAATGACTCGAGTCTCACTCCAATGCAGAGACTTGACTAGGAAAGAGGACGTATAGATTCTGCAAAGTTAAGGCTGAGACCGGGTCTAGGAGGTCACAGGTAAGATGAACCAAATCCAGGAGCAAAGCAACCAGCAGCCAGTCATCCAGGGAGGGAAAACACCTTGCGACTGGAGACGGGTGCCGACGACGGCCGTACGCTTGGTGAAGACATGAGGGACGGTGCCCGAGACGAACAGGAGAAGCAAGAATGGATATGCAATCAAACTGATCAGGAGCTGAAGGAAGTGCTGGCAGGTCTGGCGGCTGAATTGTGATGTGAAAATAAGGGTCTTTTAAGGCTACTGGGGCAACTGCTGGGGGCGCTACTGGTTAACGGTTCTGCAAAGGAAACCATGTGAAATGTCTTCTGTGGAATGAAGGAGTCGATGTCTTGGAAACTGAGGAGTGAGAAACTGCTGTCCTCCTTCGGCTCGGTGGAGTCATGAGTGAAACGCACGGTCAAAGAGGAGCAGGAAGGACAGCCCCTTTCAACAGCAACACGGCCACCCCCTCCAACAGGACAGGGGGCAGTGTTGTTGGCTGCATGGAACCGAGAGGCGGCACAGTCTGGAATTCCGTCCTGTATCCACTCTCCACCATGGGGTGGACCCACATACCTGATGCTGTGGCTTCCCAAGCAGATCGGTGGCAACACAGTCATTGAGTCAGATCTGCATGGGGGGACTGGCAGGCTGCGCTGGCCAGCACACCGCTTCTGCCCCTGGAACGGGGGGGCTGCATCGCCCTGTCTCCACTGAGCTGGCAGCTGCTGCTGGTCCTGGCCCCCAGGTGGCAAGGGAAGGGCCTGCAGCCCACTTAGGCGCCCACTCCTGCCGCTGAAGAGGCAGTGCAGTCGCGTAGCGTGGGCAGGAACAGTATCGGCACTGGGATCACATCCCCTCTTAGGATGGCTCCCAAGACGGAACCACTGCTTTCCCCACGTGTCGCTGCATCTCTAGTCCCAGGGACAGTCCCATACAAAGGATCTGCTTGCAGAAGCATCCCAGGTCTTCAGAAGGAGATCCTGGGCCCTGCCTGTAACAATCACATCATCCGGCAGGGAGTCAGCGGATCATCACATGGAGCCGAGCTGGAATCAGACATGCGGTCTTCTGGCAGCAACGATAAGGAGTCGTACCTCAGTGGTAAGACAGGTAAAGAGGATGAGGCACGGACATCCTGCTCCACTCCCCAGAAGGACGGGCCCGCCTTTCCCTTGGGTGTGCCTAAACGTGGGTTTAGGAAGGAGGCGGTTCTGTGGCCCTGAAAGACAAGGCTCTGTCGGTGCCAGTTTGCACCCAGCAGAATGGGATCAGTTGGGAAGCTGTTCTTTCCTTGGGGCTCCACTTCATGGACTTTGTGCATAGAGCTTTTCCTGCAGAATAAAGCTTTGTCTGCCTCACACCCCAGAGCGCTTGATGGGCTACTGCGCACGCCAGGACCAAATCCCACTTTTGTGGAGAACAGTTTTGGCACCTAATGCGGGGCCGCCTTGTCTTGGTTCCATCGGGCAGCAGTCCTGCAGTGACCAATGCCAGACGCCTGGCCAGCTGCATCCGTGGCCCGTGAACCAGCTCTGCTCCCACTGCGGCCAATGCTGTGATGGGGTGGGCATCCACGCCATCTCTTGGTCCCCAGCAGGCCATGGGAACCCGGGGCGCGCATGTGGCCAAGGGCTGGAAGCACAAGATGGTGCAGCTGAAAGGCCAGTGGCTCCGTGTGGACAACTGCGGAGCACCGCTCCCCCACCGCCGCCACAGGCAGCACCCGATCACTGGCAGCCCAAGTTACCCTTCCGGAGGCTGGGGGCCCCACTGTGGGCAGCTGCAACTGGCACATCCCTGTGAGACAGCCCAAGGGGGGGGGCATCCTTCCACTTGGCACATGGATCGGGGAGAGAACTGGGAGTGCACTTTTCATTGGACCCTAGTGCCAATCAGCGGCTGGTTTGTTGGCAGAACGATTTTGCTGCCATTTACAAAGCTGCTCCCCGATTGGGTGACAAGAGGGACTTGTCTCAAGAGGGGACGAGATGAGGGGAAGCACTGATGCACCCCCCTTGTTGCAGGGAGGCAGAAGACGCCGTGGGGCTGGCCAGGGCACTGCGGGAAGGACCCTAAGCAGGGCCTCACTGCGCTCTGCTCACTGGGGCCTCGGCTGCCTCGTGGACAGCCGGCCAGCAGAAGGCTGACCGAGGGGGCTGTGGCACCGTGCCCAGAAGGCCTGCCATTGGGGGGCTCCTTGGGATCCAGACTTGAGCTTCCAAGGGCAGGCCCCGATGACACCAAGAGGCGCCTGTGTGTACGGTGCCCATTATTTATTTCAGAAGCAGCAACCTCTCTTCTGCTAAGGACTTGTGTTGTTATATTTTATGGTTTTAATTGCTGCAAAGTGCCCAGAGTGCCTTGGCATAAAAATTAAAGGAAGAAATCAATGGTGGCAGAGGGCAGGGCAGAAATGGGTAGGCCGCCATTTCCCCTGCCACTCTTTTCCTTCTTCCTTCCTGTCAGGAAAGGGACAGGCTGCTCTTGCCAGAAGCCTGAATGGATCACATGCAGAGGTTTCTGAAACTAGGCAGAGCAGTAAACAAGAAATAAGCACCCAAATATGCCACAAAAACGGGTAAAAAACATTGCTATGACATCAGATTGCTAGCCCTGCTGCTTGACATGTCTGAGCAGACCGCAGCCCCCCCCCACCCGCCCACCTGGAGTAGTGCAATGTGCTCGGTGCGCAGAGCGGCCTGTGCACATGCAACAGGGCCAGGGGCAGCCGCCACACTGCCAAGCACAGCCGGTGGCAGGAACGCAAGCGCACTGCTGCCCGGCGCAATGCAGACGGCTGCTCGCACCCTCCGAAGCACTGGAAGGCCCTCTTCTCACACAAGTGCAGCCTCGCCTGGAGAGGCTCCTCTCCACCCCGCCACTGGCCGACGACACGCAGGCCCGGGAGGGACTTTCTGCTCTCATGACCCTTCAAAGCTCCCACAAGACCCTCGAGAGCAAAGAAGCCCCCAGAAAAAGGACTCCTCAGCACCCCTAACATGCAGAGGAAAGGGGAGCCTGGGAGCTCCCACAGTTTAACCTGCACAAGCTTTGCCCCACGCTCAAAGAGAAAGAAACTGTGGAATGGTAGAGAAGGGAAGCACTCCTGGTGGAAAGCTACCTCACTAAACACCCGCACCCCCCCACCCTCCCTCCCTCTCACACACACATCTGTCTACCAGCAGACGGGCAGAATGAATGCAAAATGACAGCGACAGAAGCTGTCCCACCCCACCCCACCCTGCTCTCATTCTCAGGAGAGCTGGAACAGCTTCCCCACCTGGAATCTTTGCGGGCCTTAGGAATTCTGTTGTTTGCAAATATTAGAAACATAGAAACAGAGCGAGTCAGAAGGGGCCTCCCGGGCCATCTAGTCTGGCCTCCGGCTCCAGCCAGCTCCGCTCACGACATGCCCACCATGTGCACGTCCAGCCTATCCTAGAACACCCGCACCGATGGGGCCTCAACCACCTCCCGTGGAAGCCCATTGCACACCCTCGGGGTCCTGACTGTCAGGAAGTGCTTTCTGGCATCCAAATGGAACCTTGGCTCCCTGAGCTTTGCTCCATTGGAGCGCATCCTGCCTTCCTCTGCAGGGGAGAACAGGTCTCTACCCTCTCCGTGTGACATCTCCTGACATACCTGTATGTCGCCAACATATCCCCTGAGTCGCCTCTTCTCCAGGCCGAAGAGACCCAGTTTCCTCAGTCTCGCCTCAGTCTTTAATAAGCAGTCCCTTATTAAAATATTGACTCTGAGAATGACGAAGGCCTACACCTCACACAAGAACAGCGTGGTGCTTGATGAAAACTGGATTCTTCACAGGCCTCAAGATTCAGCGCCTCCAGCATCCACAGATGTAAACCACTTTTAAAGAGAGATGTAGGCATCCCAAATGTCCCCACTGCCTTCCAAAGACTGTCTAAATACATCTAAGTTTTTGGGTTCCAGGCCACTTAAAATGAACTGACGGGCGGAAACCCAAGACAGAAATGAACGATCATCCTAAAGACAAAATCATCCAGCAAGACCTCCACTCAGCCACAAGCACCTTCCCACCACTGTCTTTCGGTGCTCACTCATCTCCTGGCCCACGTAGAGCTGATGAGCTCTCCACTGCAGGGTTACCTGGGCCGAGGGCCAAACAGGCCTAGAGCACCTCCAGGTGCCACATTCACATGCCCCCAGGAAAGCAGGGGTCAAGTTCAAAAACACCCAAGGCAAACACGCACATCCCAGGCAGAACTGGGCATGCTCCTCTGTGGAGACCCATTCAGGCAGTCACCAATCCGCAGGCATCAAGCCATGCAAACACGTCCACCAATGTGGGCACAAGCACATAAGGGCTTCTCTGTGAGGCGCACGGCACCTGCTCGTCACTCCAAGCACACTGCACAGAGGACAGGACAGGGGGACGTCCTCTAGAGGACGTGGCCAAACAGCAGCAGAGCCAAGCTGCCTTGCGCAGGAGCGTCAGCGTGTGCCCCAGACCTCTGGAAGGCGCCGGCTTCTGCACAGGCTTGGAGAGCATTTGCTGCTAGGCTGGGGTTCCAACAGCTCCCGTTCCCGGAAACGTCTCCTTGGCCTACGGCAACACGTACTCCACTTACATCCTTCTGGATCGCTGCAACACTGTCTATGGGGAACCACCTCTGAAAACTTCAGAATGCCAACCAGCTCCGAATGCTGGGGCCAGACTGTGGGCAAGCTGGCAGGCAGGTCACCGAGCTCCTTGCTGCAACAGTTTCACCGCCTCTTTCCAGGCACAGTCAGAGTGCTGCTTATGAACTCTCTGACTCGAGCTCCAGGAACCCACAGGGCTGCTCAAGGTTTCGGCTCTTAAGAGGCTGCCTTTTCCTGAGGCCTCCCCACCAGAGGGGCACCGAGGATGGGCAGGACCTTCAGAGAGGACTCCCAGGCTGAGCACAGCCCCTGCACTGCCACCTTCCACCGGCAGGCACTCATCTTTAAGGGAAGTGGGCAGCTCTGCTGCTGGAAATGATTGCTTTTCATTACTGTTCCAATTAATCTTAGCTTTATTATCAGTGGCCAGTTGGCACATCACCTTTGAGCAGGACACAAACCAAATCAAATCATCTCCAGCCAAAGCGAGTGCCTGCAAGGGGGAGCAGAAACCCTGCGCACAGCGTCGCATGGATGCATTTGGACCAGGCCCCTGTGGAAAGCACGTGGCAGATGGGGGAGGCCAGATCCCCCCCCCCCGCACCCAGGCCCAGAGCTCTGGCAAGCGGAACCAACCCTCCTTTCCAAGAAAACCAAGAGGCAGCCCCCCCAACCACCCCCCGTGAGCCAGGCTGGCCGAGGTATGCCGGACACTGGAGTCCAATGCACCCAGCAGGCTGCCAGCTGCGGAAAGCTGCCAGGGGGGCCTACGGGGAAGGGGCATCCTCCTCTGCTCCAGAGCAAGAGCGCAACGTGACCGGGTCGGGCTGAAGAGGCCCAGGGCGGTCAGTGGCCCAGCCAGGCACCCTGCGCACCCCTTTCCTGGCGGGGCAGGCAGCCCCCCATTCTGGTCTCAGCCAGGCTGGCCTCTGCATAGGCCCCCTTCCCAAGAGGACCTGGAACAGACCCCGACCAGCCCACCTCCACCCTCCTCTCAGGGCAGAGGCCGTTGCACGGGGGCTCAGGAAAGAACGCCCGTTGTATTCCCCCCCAGCCCTCCTGTTCCCAAGAGTCCCACCTGAGTCACCATGGAAGCAGCTGTCCGGGCTGGGCCGGGGCGCAGGCAGGTCACTCTCGCAGGCCCAGATCTTGGGGATCCCCGCCACAGCAACCTCGGGCGCCCCGACCTGCTGCTGCTGCCGCCGCCGCTGTTGCGACTGGGGCGTCGGGGGGCTGCTGCCACTGTCGAAGGACTGCTGCGAGGGGGAGCGGCTCTTGGCCCGGTAGAGGCGGCAGGTGGACGTGGGGCTGGGCGACACGTGGCTGGACTGGCCCGACGAAAAGTCCTCCTCGCTCGACGTGAGATTCTCGTTAGAGCTGCAGTCCGGCGTGTACCCGCCGCCGCCGCCGTCCTCGAAGCTGCCGGCGGGCGGAGAGTAGGAGCAGCGCGGCCACGTGAGGCTGGTCTCGGCGGCGCCCTGGCGCAGGAGCGCGGCGCCCCTGCCGCCCCCGGGGGGGTCTCCCTCAACCGGAACGGCCGCGCGCGCGGCCGCGCCGCCCCCGAGGGCGCCCTGGCAGGGCGGGGAGTCCGGCGGCCCCGGCCAGGCGTCGGGCGGCGGCAGCGGCAGCAGGTGCTCCCGGAGGAAGCGCGCGTTCAGCTCGGCGTCCTCATAGTCGGCGTCGCCCTCGGCCGAGCGGCCCCGCGGCGGCGCGGGCAGCCGCCTGCGCGCCTCCAGCTGCATGGCCTGGCTGCCCAGCGAGCTGATGTGCCGCGGCACCTCCTTGTCGTTGACCTTCACCAGCCCCTTCTCATGGTGGTACTCCAGGTTGGCGTACAGCGGCTTCTCCGCGGCGGCCTGGGGCGGCGCGGGCCTCCTCGCGCGCTCGAAGCCGGAGCGCGGCGCCGCCCCGCCGCCCCGCTCCTGGCGCGCCAGGTCGCGGGCGCCCTCCTTCTCCGCGCCGGCGCTCAGGAGGCGGCGACGGCGGCCGCTGCTGCCCCCGCCGCCACCGGCCCCGGGGCCCTGGCGGGCCTTGGCCGAGGAGCCCAGCCCCGCTTCCCTCGGCAGCCTCTCGTCCGCCGCCGCGAGCGTGCCGCGCTCCTGCTCGCCGCCGCCGTCGCCGAGCGCGGGGTGATCGGCTTCCGAGCAGTCGCCGTGCGCCGAGAGCTTGCGCAGGGCCGGCGGCCGGGGGCGCGGGGGCTTGTCGCTCGGCGGCGGCCTGGCGTGTGCGGGAGGCTCGGCGGCCGCCTCCTCGCTGTCGCCGCGGTCGTGGTCCTCGCCCCCGCCCGCCTGGTCGTCGGGGGCGCCGCGCGAAGCGCGCTCGAAGCCCCAGCGCTGCCGGTCGTAGCTCTTCCTCTCCTTCGCCAGCAGCGTCTGCAGGTAGATCATGCGGAAGCGCTCCTTGTTCACCTCCAGCTCGAGGCTGCGGATGGACGCCTTGCAGCACTCCAGCTCCGCCTCGATGTCGCTCACGGAGCGCAGCGCCATCTGGGGCGGCTCCGAGTCGGCGAACTGGGCGCGCCACGCCTCGGCGAAGCCCACCGGGTCCACCATGGCCGCGGCCGCCCTCCCCCCCGCACGGCCGTGCTGGAGGCGGATCAGGACGGCGTGCCCAGGCGGCAGCGCGCGCCGCTCAGCCGCGGGTTACGAGCAGGGCCCTCCGTGGCGGCCCCAAGCAGCGCCCCCTGGCCCGGCTGCCTCGCCCCGCTGCCCATGGCCGGGCGCGAGCTGGAGCCGCCCCCTTCTCGTTGCGGCGGCAGGAGGAGGAGGAGAGGAGGAGGAGGAAGGCGGCCCAGAACAAAGAGGTGGCCGGCAAGGAAGCGAGGCGAGTGCGCCGGCCGGCCCGCTCCTGCCGCCTGCGCCCCGCCGCTCGCTTCGCCGGCCCCCGACAGCTCGGCTGAGGCGGCCCGGTTAGCCAATGCTGCCGGCGGCGCTTGCCGGCTCAAGACGCTGCTCCGGCTCCGTTACGCTGCGCCGCGGCTGCCCATCGCTGGCTGGCCCCGCGCTCTCCCCAGGGCGGTGCACGAACGGGGAGGAGAAAGGGCGGAGCGGCCTCCGGGGCGGGCCCACTGAGGGCGGCGGCGGCGGCGGCGGGTGCCCGGCTTGGCCGACTGCCCTAACGCCGGAAGGACCGTACCTGGGCGGCGCGTGCGCCTGTGAGGCTCCGTCGCGCTCTGCGCCGGCGCCGCCCTTTCGCCTGAGACGGGCCTGGTGCGGGAGAGCCGCGCGGCCGCCGCCTCACTCGGCCGGATCCGTCGCGGGCGCTTCGTCCGCGTAAGCGGCGCGGGCCGCGGCGCTCGCTGCCTGGCCCCGGGAGGGACCGGCCTCTCGGCTGCCGGTGAGCCCGCGCGCCCGCTGCTGCCCTTGCTCGCCGGAGCGCGCCGGCCTGCGTTCACGCGACCCGGAGGCTTTTCCGAACTTGGCCACGCAGCGCGGCGGCCCGGAGCCCTTCCTCTGCGGAAACCCCGCGAGCGGCCCGGCCGTCCATTGGCGCCCGCCGCGCTCCCGGTGCTCTGCCCTTCGACCCTGGCCAGACTGCCAGGGCGCTGCTAAACGAAGCAGCCGGGGAATCGGCCCAGGAAGCCCGCTGCAGGATCGGAGGGCTTGGGTGCGGATCCCGCTCGGCTCGAAGCCTCCGGGAGCGTCGTGGTAACACGTGGTGAAAGGAGAACCGCGCGCGCCGCTTCGCCCCCGGCACACCGGCCGCCCTCCCTCGCGCCGGGCTCTGCGCCGCCGAGCGGCGAGGGGTCTCCGGCAGCCTCAGCACGGGGCGCCCCCTCCTGCTGGCGGGTGGGCGGGGAGGCGTGATCCGACGCATCTGCTGGGGCGTTGGGCAGCCCCCCGAGCACGGCCAGCCCCTGGAAGGCGCCGCGGGGGACCAGCCCGGCCCCTGTCCGAGCATCTGAGCGGAGGAAGTGCTCGGCGGGCCGCGCGCCCAGGACACGCGCCGCGGCGCAGGCAGGGGCGAGTTCGCGGAGGAGCGGCCGGGCTGGACCAGCCGAGGCCCCGTGGTCCGTTCGCACCGTGGCAGAGCTGCTGCCCGCAGGGTGCCCTGGCAGGAGCCCCACCTGCCCCACCGCGGCCTTCGGAGCGGGCGACACCGTGGCCGCTGAGGGAGGGAGCACAAAGCCCTTCTCCCGGAATGTGACCAGCCCCCCTTAGAGGCATCTGGATCGGTGGCCACCGCTGTTCCCAGCGGCAGAATTGCAGTGCCTGCGGAGGAGTCCTCTTTTATCTGTCCTGACTCTTGCCTTGCAAAGCTTCATGCGATGACCCCACCGGGTGGAGTATTCTCCACACCACCACGTAACTCCTTACGGCGCTCTCACCTGCCTTTTTCTAAACATCCCTGTCACAGCTGTTCCTCACAGGTGAGGTGCAACCCCCTGAGCATTTCGATTGTCCTCCTCTGCACTTGTCCTAAGCCAATTGGCCGTTTTCAAGTCAGGCAAACACAACTGCACACACTGTGCTAAGTGCAGCCACAATTTGTATGCAGGGAGTGTGACCTTGGCAGTTCTATTTTCAGTTCCCTTCCTAATAGCGTCTAACGCAGAGTTTGCCTTTTTCACGGAGGCTGTGCACTGGGTTGCTCTCCACAACACCCAAGGGAGCCTCAGCTATGGGGGGGGGGAATCAAAAAAATAAACAAACTCGAAAGTGGGCGTCTTTCCCTCTGCACGCATTGCCTTGCATGGGCCACCTGATGCCCTTCCTCCTGGCTGAGATCTCGTCGGGGCTCTTCACAATCCCTTTTGATTTAAACCTTCCTAAACAGCTTGGTGTCATCAGCAAACTTTCCCACTTCACTTCTTGCTCTTAATTCCTTATCATTTACGTACAGGTTGAAAGTCTCTGCTGCAAGACCTCGCCAGTTGCACCTCTCAGTTGGCATTCCTGCTCTTGCTTCCTGTTCGTTAACCAGTTGGTGGTGCATAAGAGCCCCTGCTTATTCCAGACTCCCAGTTTGCTCCAGAGCCTTTGGTGAGGGGCTCTGTCAAAAGCCTTTTGGAAGTCCAGGCAAACAATGTCTCCTGGATCGCCCATCCACATGCTGGTGGCCACCCTCAACTCCAGCAGGTTAGAGACAGGTGCCCATCAGGGGGGGTGCAGCAGGAAGGGCAGGTGGGTGGGGCCACTGGTGGGAGTAGCTGGCACTGGTGCTTGGCCCCCTCTGGGCATGTATGCACCAGCCTGAAGCAAGCGGAGGGTGAGTCACACCTCTTGTTGAGGGGCTAACGGGAGCCCATGAGGGCATTCAGTGCATGCCTCCTCTTGCTGGGGGACCGAGGCCTGGAACCAGTGTGGCGAAGTGGTTAAGAGCTGGGACTGGGACTCGGACGACCTGGGTTCTAGTCCCCGCTCGGCCATGGAGCCCACTGGGTGACTTTGGGCCAGTCGCAGACTCTCAGCCCAACCTACCTCACAGGGTTGTTGTTGTGGGGATAAGATGGAGGAGGAGAATGATGTGAGCTGCCTTGAGCCCTTTGTAGGAAAAAGGCAGGATATAAATCGAATAAATAAATAAACCATTTAGTGGGTCTAGCTGCTGGCTTCTGGGACCCCACACACCTGGAGTTGACCTGGCTTTCTGGACTGAGTTCATCCAGCCATCTGCCTGCGTGTTAATGAGACCCTCCCCATGAAAGGGAAGGTCCTCAATGTGGGGCCGCTTCTCCTGGGGGAGGTTGGCTGAACAGAGCCGGGCATGTCTGGGAATGGCCACAGTGCCCGCCATGGCCTTCCTGCCGCAGTCCAAGTGGAGCCACGGCGATCCGGTGCTGGGCAAGTCTGGATGCCTCGGTCTGGAGGAGGCAGACACATCCTGAAGTCACCCAGCAAGTTCTCACACGTGGTGCTGATTTTGTCCCGTGGAGCAAACAGAATCGGGCCATGACGGTTTGGCAGTTTGAGACTTTCCATTCCAGGGATGAGGTGGTGCGCAACCGCCTTGCCAAGCCGTCCAGTCAGCCCCTGCGACTGCCCAGTGCTGAGGGCGCCTGCTGTGATGCTCCCTGCACTGACGTGGGAATCCTGGAGTTGGGCTTTGGGTGCCGGAATGGAAATGGGACACAGAAACAGAGGAGCCAGAAGAGGCCTCCTGGGCTGTCTAGTCTGACCCCCGGCTCCAGCCGGCTCCACCCATGACATGCCCACCATGTGCACGTCCCGCCTATCCTTGGAACACCCTCACCAATGGGGCCTCAACCACCTCCCGGGGAAGCCCATGCCAAACCCTACCGGTTCAAACTGTCAGGAAGTACTTCCTGGCATCCAAAGTGAACTGTGGTTCCTTGAGCTTTGCTCCGTTGGAGCGCACCCTGACCTCCTCTGCAGGGGAGAACAGGTCTACCCACCTCCAGTGACATCTACCTACATACCTGTATGTCGCCCTCTCACATACCTCCGTATGTTGCCAACAGGTCCCCTCTGAGCCTCCTCTTCTCCAGGCTGAAGAGACCCAGTTCCCTCGGTCTCGCCTCATACGGCATCCCCTGCAAACCGGCCACCAATCTTGTGGCCCTGTGCTGCACTGACTCTAACCTGGCTATATCCCTCCTGTAATGAGGGGCCCAAAACTGAGCACAAAACTCCAGTTGCGGGCGCACCGGTGTCATATAGAGTGGTAGTAATGCCTCTCGATCTAGAAGCCACACTTCTGGCTATGCAACCAAGGGTGGCTTTCGCCCTCTTGACCACCACATCACACTGCTGACTCATGTTTAGCCTGCAGTCTACCAGCACCCCGAGGTCCCTTTCACAAGTGCTGCTCTCCAGCCACTTGTCCCCTATCTTGTATGTATGACCATTCCTATGCCCCAAGTGCAAGACCTTGCACATATTTGCACTGAATGCAATCTTCTTGTCCCCCACCTACTTCCATAGTCTGTCCAGATCCTTTTGGATGTGGAGTACCTGCTCCTCAGTTGTGGCCACTGCTCCAGTTTTAGTATTTTCTGCGAATTTGATCAGCAGACTGGTCACCCCTTCTTCCATGTCATTGATGAAAAGATTAAACAGGATCAGCCCCAGGACAGAGCCCTGGGGGACCCCGCTTGTCACTGGCCGCCATCCCTATGATTCCCCACTAATGATTACCCTCTGCTTTCGGTCAGTCAACCATGCCCTAATGCACCAGACAGTGCTTTGGTGTATCCCAAAACTCCTCAGTTTCTCCACCAGGATATCATGGGGCACTTTGTCAAAGGCCTTGCTGAAATCCAGGTAAACCACATCCACTGCATCCCCTCCATCTAGCCATCTCGAAACCTTATCATAGAATTCCACAAGGTTCGTCTGGCAGGACCTGTTTTTGTGAAAACCGTGTTGCGTGGCCGCCAGCCTCCCTTCCCTATCTAGGGACTCCAGAGAGTTTCCTATTATGAGCCTTTCCATTGTCTTTCCTAGAATTGACATCAGGATAACCGGTCTGTAATTCCCCATGTCGCTCTACTACCCTTTTCGAAAACTGAAAGGGATAGGAAGAATCCACAGCTCCCAGGATGCTGCCGCCAGCCATGCCATCCAAGCCATGCTGTGGAGCCACGGGCAGCGCGGAGTGGGGCACAAGCCAAGGATTTGCCTCTGACCCCCAATAGCAGGATGGCAGAGACCTTCCTTCCTGCTCACACTGGCTGCCAATGCCCCATGTGGCAGGAAGACTTCCACAAGAGAAACCAGCAGGAATTCTCTCTTGAAGAAGAGTTCCCTTATTCAACACACACAAGTAAAACCCTAGGAATGAGGCGTTTAAATCTGTTCAAGAAATTACAAACAAATGAGAGGGTGGGGTGGTGATTATCCAGCCAATTTTTCCAGTCATTCCATGCAGTCACCAAGGCATTTATCAGCGACACCGTGAGTTGCATTCAAAGGCCCGTGTGTGTTCCAGCTCGAAGTATGATGGTTTTAAATGCATTTTTAGTCTCACATTTTAAACAAGGGAAGGACTTCTTCACGCAGCACATAGTTCAGCTGCAGGCTCCGCTGCCACGGGAAATGGTGCTGGCCGCCAGTCTGGACGGCCTCAGAACGGGACCGGACGGACTCGCGAGGGAGGGAGGAGGCCATCCGGGGCGGGCAGCCTTGCGGGCTCGGTGCTTCCTCCCTGCCCAGAGGCGGCCTCCTGCGGCACCCGTTGCGCGGCCTCGCACCGTCCTGCCGGAGGGGTCCTGTGGGCAGCGGGTCCGCCACCGTGCGCACGGACCGCCGGCCTGATCCGGCCTGGCTGCCCTCATGTTCTCGGGGACTTTTAAAATCAGGTATTCATGAAGCTGCTACAAAGAATACTGATAGGACAGGGCTTTTGCAGAGGCAATAGAACATTCATGGTACTGAACAGAATAATTTTCTTCTATTACTCTGGGAGGAAGAGAAAAAAGAATCCCTTCAGAGCCACGTAATGTGCATTGTTGGGGGTCCCAGTACAAAGCTCCAAATCTTACCAGGATGTGAGAGCTGCCCAGCCGGACTTGAGTAAGGTCAGGGAGCCTCTGCTCAGCTGCCCCAGGTCCTCCGTGGCCAGCCTTCGGACGCTGAGGGAAGTGCGCAAGGCGAGTGTGCACGAGTTTGAGGCCCGCCCTCGCACACCTCACCCGCCTCGCCGGAGGTGACTCTGCCCAGCTGCAAGCAGGTCCCATGTCAGGAGCACACGAAAGTGCTCCAGCTGTGCATTCGCTCCGCAGGAAACAAACCGCTTGCCTGAGGAGCTCCAGCACACAAGAACCCAGGCATGTGGCAGCATCCATCCAAGTAATGCCAGACAGCACTGCACTGAGGCAGAAAGAACACACATCACTAGTGCAACCTGTTTTTAAATCCCTGTTTGGTGAGAAGAGCAGGATACCATTTTTTAAGTTAGCTGCTTTAAAACAGGAGCAGAGAAGGCCGGGGAGCTTTTGCTACACGCTCCTGAGGGAGCCATCTGATGGTTGTTCAGGATTTGAGCAGCAAACATTTGTTTTTCTATTTACAAATCCAACAATGCCCCGAGAGCCTTTGCCAGGAAGGTGGCATGGAAAGCAATGCATGGAATAACAACTCCAATAGAATTGAATTGAATTAGCATATAACAAACTAAGATATTTTCTTGAATATTTTACAGGACAAGGTCAAGTCAGAAGATGTAGCCATTCACAGATGAATTAATTTCATTCAGTTGAGTCCTCTGTGATGGCCCTTCGATTATTTCAATGGGGCTCTCGCAATCCTTGCCCTCGTCCGCCCCATCTTCTCTTCCCCAGGATGCACACACTTCAGCATTCTCCTAGGACAGGGATGGTGAACCTTTTAGAGACTGAGTGCCCAAACTGCAACCCAAAACCCACTGATTTACTGCAAAGTGCCAATACTGCAATAAAACCTGAATACTGGGGTTTTAGTTTAGAAAAAACAACTCACAGCCAGTCCAAGCAAGTATATATATATATCCTTGGCAGTGCACTGACTGGCCATGCGAAAGCTCGGATGAATCGTGGCCGAGTCGTGGCTTGTGACGTCATCGCCTGGCGCCACCACTTCGAGCATGCGCGTGGCCCCTATGTGCGCTGTTATCCGACGCTCGGCTGCTGGGGCGATGCCGGGGCGACGGATCACAGCACCAGCCAGCCATCCTTGTTGGGAGGGGGAAAGGGTCACTCGACCGATGTTCTCAACAGTAGCCACTGTGTTTCAGGCAGCCGGTGTGTGGAGCTGAAAGTCCCATGACTCCTGAGGGGTGATGGGAGCTACAGTCTAACCCATGTCGGGATGGCTAAACTGCCGAGCACCCAGCGTGCACCGATGCTGTGCAGAAAAGCCCCTTCTTCTCCCTCTTGGCCCCGTGAGCTCTTTGGAGAGCTGTCTCCCTCCTGCCGCCGCCTGTCTCTGGCCTGCACAGAGAGCCAGCACGCCCAGTTTCCAAGAACGCTGCAGGCTGCATCTTGTGCAAACTAACCTGGACGGACTCTGCCGTTAGCTTCCTTTCGGAGGACAGTAGGAATCTCAATCTGTGGCCCATGCTGAAACTTCGGGAGGAGCTGGCCTGTCCCCGTGAGCCCCAGGCACACGGCTGGGCCTGCCGGGCCACTGAGCAAGGGCAAGGGCAGCCTCCGGAGAGCTGTTCCTGCCCTCCGGAAGCGCCTGCGGAGGAAGATCTGCACTGACTTCCTCCAGATGAAGCGGCCTAGAAAGGCTCGCCTGCACCCCGCCTGCTCCACCTCTGCTCACACCCACATGCCCCCGTCTCCTTCCAGAGGGAGCGGCTGCTGTTCCTGGCGACCAGAGTAACGTGTAGAGTAGGGGAGAGTTCGGCAGAGGAAAGCTGAGGGATCCCCGCAGCAGCCTTCTGATAGGCACCCACCCTGGTGCCTATCAGATGGGCCAGACTGCAACTCCCATCATTCCAGCCAGCAAGGCCCACAGGGGTTGCCATCTTTGCACCTGGAGAACTCCAGGTGGGGAAGGATGGCTGCACAAGTCGGGAGTTGGGAGAGCCCTGCCGGCATCCGAGGGCGACAGAAAGCGCAGCGATTTCCCTTCTCCGAACGCCAGCCTCTCCCAAGAGCAGAAGTGACATCATTTGTGACTGTTCTCGACTAGTTCTGATTTCCAAGTTTCCCCAACCCACTTCCTCATTTGATCTTAACTGGTGCAGCTTTGATTAGATTTGGTTAATCAGTTGAGCTGATCAGTGAGACTTGGTTAAACAGCTGAAAGCTCAGTGGCTTCTGAAGGTTAAGAAAAGGTTTCCCATCACTCTCCTCATGAACTGAGCAGGCTCAGTTCAGGCTGAACTGCCTACACTACCACGAAGTGACAGGGAGTCCTACCAGCAGCACAGCTTTAATAGAGGCATCATCTTGGAGCTCAAGGCTTCCAACTATGCAGTTTTAAAATAAACCCTTCCCTCCGAGGAGTTAAATTTCACCCCAGCTAAGAGTGGCTGGAAGCTGGAAGAGAAGGCTCCAGCTGGATTTTCCCCTCCCAGAATGCCACTGTACGCACAGAAGCACCGGCAACCTGGCCATTCATGTCCCTGGATGCCCTGGGCAAGACTGGGTTGCAAACGTTCCTTCCAGGACAGTCCTCTTGACGGAGCCAAAGCGCACACTTGCAGGCGAGGCTGCGGGATCCTGGACTCCAGCTGAGCCGTCCTGGTCGTCTCCACACATCTCTTTTCTCCTGTGTCACCAGGAAGAGTGGGGCAGGGAGCCACCGTAGGCCTCAGCAAATAATCACCCGTAACGCATCAGTCCTCAGTGAAAAATACATTTAATGCTGTGCGTCACATGAAAGCAAAGCCCTCCTCTGGAAACTGATCTTCACACCTTAGGCCAGACTTTTTCAGCCCAGTGCAGTGCGCATCATTCGCAGCCAGGGAGCAAGGAGTGTTGCAGCCCAGCACTTCTGGGGAGCAGCAGCTGGAGGGCAGCTGAGGGCGGCAGTGCTGGAGTGGGCTCTTCCCACAATTCGGGCCCAAACGAGCTGCCACTCTCACTGGGCACAGCCTATCCCTCACATGGAGCCAGGGTAGCCCAGGAGCGCGGGTTCGTCCTGCTTCCTCGCGCTGACCTCCACCTTGGTAAAAACTTGCAATTAGCCATGGGGAGCACCATCCACGGGCCCAGATGGATTAGCACTTGCACTGGATTCAAATGTCGCACCAAGAAATGTAAAACCCTGGCCTCTTCTGGATGAGCACAGGCTTTCTGCCTCTGTGAAGGAAACGCGTTGCACCTGCTGCAGGCAGGCAGGCAGGCAGAGAGGAGGGCGGCTTGCAGGGCTCTCTTCTTGTTGCCTCCGGGTCTCGGCTCCTCCCTTCTTCCTGAAGCGCTGGCACGGCCCACACGTGCTGGACCAGCAGCCCAACAGCTGGCCGGCCGGCTGGCCATCAGCAGCAGCTGGGGCTGGCCTGGCCATTCGCACCTGCAGCCTCCGAGGAGTTGCCTTCTACTTCTACAACAAGGGGAGAAGGAAGTGACCGGCTTGGTCCAGCAACTGGCAAGCTGTACCGGCAGCATGCAGCCTCCAGGTCGCCTGTTCCCGGCCTCGTGCTGCAGGGGCCAGCGGGAAGGGCCCCGCATGGCGGGCGAGTCAGGCAGGCCACACCAGCAAGGCGTGTGTAGGTCTGTGGTGCGGCCGCACTCTGGGGGACTCGTGCCGCCCCACGCAGCCGATGCGCGCACTCGGAGCACCCCTGTGCTTCTGGCGCGCAGCAGGCAGCCCGACGGGAGGGCTGCTGGGGTGCCGCAGGAGCGTCGAGGGCTCCCCCTCACCGTCAGCCAAGGCACGCAGAATACAGGCTTCACTGGCCATGCCCCACACCATAACATCTTTTAACTAATTCCTTTAGGTGGTGAAGGAAGCGAGGCTCAACATACGAATGTTTCCGGTACCAATCTGGGTCGCACGGCAGTCGCTCTTCTCCAGCTCCAGCAGCACCGACTTCTCGAAGGCCAGGGCAGCAACTCGGCAAAAGAGATCTGTGACGTTTTCTCCTGAGGGGAGGAGGAGTGACGCCTTTTCACTGCAGGGCCATGCGGGCAGGGAGCTGCCCACCACAGCTGCTTCCGGAAGGCAGCACGTGCCTCCGGCAGGCCGGCCAAGAAGGGGCCTCTCACTCCACCTCCCCTCCCACTCCAAGGCGAGGGGCCGACGGAGCAGCTGGGCCTGTGTGCACTGCAGCTCCCAAGCACAGAATGCCGCGTTCTGGCATGGGGCGGCGCACCCTGAAATCACGATGGGTGGAACGGGCAGGCGCCCAGGCCCCGCCGCCTCTGTGGGCCCCACACAGGGCTCTTCAGTGCAGTCAACTAACCTGTCTTGGCCGAGACTGACCAGTACTCTGCATGCATCTCGTTGGCCACCTGAATGGCATCCACTTCTGTCCGCTCGCATTCGGCATCAGACTGAAAGGCAAAGGGGCCCAGGCTGGGTTGCCGCTCACTCCACCAGGGCACGCACCCCTGGCACGGTAGGGGCTTCCCATTTCCTTTGCAAAGGCCAGGTGGGATTTGCAGCGAGGCCCCAAGAGCTGAGACGGCATTTTATGAGGAAGAGGCAGGTGGGCGTGGAAGTGGCAAGGCCGCAGCTCCCAGCCATGACGACTCCAGAGAACCTCGGGGACCGAGACAAAAGCCTGCGCAGCATCGGAGCTGCCCCACTGTTAACACGCAGAAAAGGGTCTCAAATAGCTTTGGGCAGTGGACAGACGCTGAACTTGCAACTGCTGTGGATGCTCTCACAAAATGGCTGTCCTGGCGAGTTTGCCCATTCTCCAACGATGGACCTGGCTGCAGGGTAAAAGGCTTGGAGGTCAAAAGAAAAAGTCAGCAGAGGGAGGGGGCGATTGGTGCACAAAGCCTTCAGCAGGCACTGCTGAGGAGTCCTCAGGCACTGGAGCATTTGGCTGTTTTTAAAATTTATTGACAGGTATTTATAGGCCGCCTATAACTGTTGATTGCTGGCAGCAAAACGGTTCTCCAGCAGGATGCACCTCTGGCTGGAGCCAAGAGGACTCTTCTTGTGCTGGCCTTCCATCTGCCTGAGGCGCCCTGCCTCCCCCTCACCACAGAAGCAAGCGCACCCGGGGGTGGGACCGCCGGCTCCCGGGGAGGCAATGGCGTGTCCCCCCGCAAGATGGCAGGCACGTCACGAGCGGAGCCGGCTGGAGCCAGGGCAAGGCCCAATGGTCCAACTCACTCTGGTTCGGTGCTTCTTCTTCCAAGAGGGGAACGCCACGTCTGGGACAGAGGCCGAGCGCCTCCCCGGCCCTGGGGAGCAGCGGTGCTTCCAGAGGCAGACAGAAAAACCCGCACAGAGTCTCCTTTCCAAAAGAGCCCTTCGCGGCCCAGGTCCCCCGGCAAGGCCAGTTCCTACAGCACCCCTTAAGCGAGGGGCTACTGACGATTCCTGGGTGGCGCTTGGGGGGCTCCAGCTTGTAAGACTTCCTGGGCTGGTCTTGGGCACCGGTGGCCCCGGCTCCTCTACTCCTCCGACAGTACCTGTTCTCAGCCGCTCGCCTGCCCTTGGAACCACAGAATCATCTACTAGTGCAGTTGGAAGGGGCCAGGAATGCCACTGGGTCCAGCCCCCTGCCGTTGCAGGACACCAAGCTGCACCATCCTACTCAGGCGGTGGTCCAGTTCCGCCTGGAATGCCTCCAGTGCGATAGAGCCCCCCACCTCTCCAGGCAGCTGGTTCCACTCTCACATTGCTGACAGTGGGGAAGCCTGAATCTGGGTTGCTGCAGTTTGAATTGATTATTCCGTGTCCT
>NW_025336010.1:686880-697822 GCF_004798865.1 Varanus komodoensis
ATAGGGAACCCTAGCTACCCCTTCTCCAGTTGTCTGGCACTTCTCCTGTTTTCCAAGATTCGTCAAAGATAATAACCAGTGGTTCTGAGAGTTCCTCCACTAGCTCTTCTATGGCTCTGGGATGGAGTTCGTTGGGCCCTGGAAAGTGTTTATTCCATCTAGGTATTCCTTGACCATTTCTCTGTCCATCTTGGGCTGCCGTCTCTCTCTTCCAGCCAGAACATCCTCTTGATTGCAGACTTCCTTGTGGGAGAAGACTGAGGCGAAGCAGCCTGAGCGATCACCGCTTCACCTCAGCCCGCAGGCTTTGGACTGCCTCATTTCCTGATACCCAGGTGCTTCTTGCTGCTGCCTGGCTGCTGACCGTGTCACTTGCCTCAGGACTGGGCCTAAGCCAGAGACAGTTCACAAAAGCTGACCCACCGTGAGCGGCACCAGTGCCGTAAAGAAGGGAGAGGTGCCACCCTGCAGCTCTGGTCACTCAACTGCACTGGAGAGCGGAAGCGTCTGCTTGCATCCGCTGAGCTTTAACCATTCATTCCTCTCTGTGTCTTCCTGGAGTAATTCCCGCCCTGACATCCGTCTGTAACTGACATGAGGAAAATCATTCTGAGGAACAGTCACACTGTTTCAGGAGAGTGAGAAATCAATGGACCAAAACAGCCTGCAAAAGTTCCAAGGAAGGAATTGGTTGGAAAACACACTCAATAGCCAACAAACAAGGTATTCTGCCATGTTAGGCATGGCCAGCCTGTCATGGCAAAGAAAGAAGCAAGACTGAATGATTTGACTGCCATTTTCCGCTAGAATGGAGGGGCAGTAATGAAATGAATACAATTTGCCCCAAATTACTTGCACTGTTTGGTCTACAGGAGTCGCTTGGACCGAAGCCGCACTTGCTCATCCAGCCCCATGCTCTTCAGTCTGTGGGCAAGACATTCAAGCTTGCTATCGATTGCCTCCAATGCAACCGTATGTTTTTCCCAAGTGAATTTCTCATCAGTGTCATCCAAAAGTATCAGACTTTCCTTCTGTTCAAACTGTGAGGTCCTGCATAGCTGTTATCCAGCTATCTCTTCTGCATACACCAGGAATCCTCATCTAAGGGTTGCAGTCAGACTCCAAGAAGAAAACCAAACGGGGTCAACAGCAAAATGGAAAGCATTTCAAGGGACTGTGAAGGGAGGGAACAAGCCAACTAGCTGCTGCTGAGAAGTCCTGTATGGATAAAGCCTCAGCCAAGTTGAATGTGGAGCAAAGCAGGAACTAAATCAGGGAACAGCACAAAAGCTGTCACCCTAACAAGTGCTTCTGTGCCTCCGGGGCAAGCGCAGGAGTAGAACCCTGTTCAGCCAAGTACTTGTCATGGAGGCACCTCATAATGCAGCTGCTGCTCGCAAATCTGGTACGTGCCATGCCAAGAGGCCACCCCCAGTGACCCCGTTTCCCCTGGAGAACTCATGGAGGACAGGTGACGTGCCAGATGGCTGGAGGAGGGCTATGTTGTCCCCATCTTCAAAAAGGAGGATCCTGGGAACGGCACACCCGTCATTCTGACTTCAGTCCATGCGAAAATTCTGGAGCAGATCAGGGTCTGAAGGACAATGGAGTAATTACTAAAAGTCAACGAGAACAAGTCTTGCCAGACAAATCTGATTTCATTCTTTGATCAGGATACCCCTTGTGAACTATGGGAATGCAGTGGATGTAATATAGCTTGATTTCAGCAAAGCTGTCAACAAAGTGCCCCAAGACATTCTGAAAAGCAAACTAGCTAAAAGTGGTCTTGATGGAACGATCAAGTGGATCCACAGTTAAATTTAGTTTAATTGAATTACAATATTTATATCCTGTCCTTTACAAAACATCCCAGGATGGCTTACAAACCATAAACAACAAATAATTACAACAAAATACAACATAATAAATACAAAAAGTAATAATACAATTGTAAAAAATAATAATACAAAATACAACATAGTAACATAGCAAAGCACAGCTGAGCATATGATGTTAAAACCAGGTTAAAATCTTTAAATATTAAAATGTTGGGCAAATAAAAAGGTTTTTACCTGGCACTGAAAAGCATATAACGTCGGTGCCAGGTGAACCTCTCTGGGGAGCGCATTCCACAGTTGAGGCCCTCCTCTGGGCATTCACTCTCAGTTGACTACAGACTTGGCCTCAAAGAGTGCTCATCAGTTCTCCAACTGGGGACCGGAAGCAACTGGGGTATCGCATTGTTCAGTCTCGAGCCCGGCACTCTTCCACAGTTTCCTTAACTACTTGGATGAGGAAGTGCAGGGGAAGATTATCAGATTTGCAGATGACGCAAATCTGGGTGGGACAGCTAATGCCACAGCTCACCGAAGCAGAATGCAAAGTGACCTTGATAGGCCAGCCTGCGAGCAACAGAATGAAATTCAATCGCAACAAATACCAGGCTCTACATCTAGGAAAAGGCTTACAAGAGCAGCTACAAGAGTGGGGATATCGGGCTCAACGATACTGCAAGTAAGAACCCTGGAATTGTCATGGATCACAGGCTGAACATGAGTCAACAATGTTGCTGCATGAAAAGCTAATGCTGTGTTTGGGTGCATCAAAAGAAGCACAGCTTCCAAATTACGTGAGGTGCTGGTTCTTATCTGTTCAGCATTAGCCAGGCCTCATCCTGAGTCCTGTGTCCAGTTCTGGGCACTACACTCAGTAGTGTAGAAAGAAGTTCAGAGGAGGGGTTACAATCCCATGGCAAGTGACTCTAATGAGAAAGAAGTCCAAGAGAGATGGAGATTTTTGAACAAGGAAATTACAGACAATTCCAACAAGAGAAAGGGTAGAAGACAACAGAAGAAGCCCATGTGGCTTCACAGAAGGCTTGGAGATGACCAAGGTTCCATTTGGATGCCAGGAAGCACTTCCTGACAGTCAGGACCCCGAGGGTGTGGAATGGGCTTCCACGGGAGGTCGTTGAGGCCCCATCGGTGCGGGTGTTCAAGGACAGGCTGGACGTCCACATGGTGGGCATGTCGTGAGCGGAGCCAGCTGGAGCCCCGTGTCACTCTAGATGGCCCGGGAGGCCCCTTCCTACTCGCTCTGTTTCTATGTTTCTATGATCTGAAATCAGAAAAGGACATGTGTAGGAAGGGGATGGAAGGCCAGGCTATGAAGGAAGAATACAAACTGGTAGCATGGAATTTCAGGGAAGGCATCAGGAAGGCTAAAGGAATTAACTAGGGAGTGAGGGATGCTAAATGTAACCAAAAAAAAAAAAAAAACCCATTCTTCAGGTATTCCAAAGTAAAAGACAAAGCAAAGAAATGGGGGCTCAACTACTCACTGTGGATGACAAAATGATAACAGATGGCAGAGAGAAGGCAGAAGTGTTCAGCTCCTCCTTTGGCTCAGTCTTCTCCCAAAAGAAGATCTGTAACTTCCAGAAGAAGGGGAAGCACAAGCTGAAGGAGCAGGTGGCAGCTCAAGACTGACAGGCAAATGGTCAAGGATCATCTAATTGGGCAGAATGACCAAATCTCTTGGGTACAATGAACATCAAGGAGCTGGTGGAAGAACCACTGTCTGTTTTCTTTGAGAAATCATGGAGGACAGGGAAGTGCCATCTTCAATAAAGGAGGAAAAGAGGAACCTGGAACTACAGATCAGTCAGTCTGACATCAATCCCTGGGAAAATTCTGGAGCAGATGATAAAGCAGTCGGTCTGCAAACACCTTGGAAACAGTGCAGTGATTACTAGAAGCCAGCATGGATTTATTAAGAACAAATCCTGCCAGACTAAGCTGATTTCATTTTTTGATTGGGCAACCTCCCGGATGGACTGTGTGAATGCCAAAGGTGCAAGATAGGTTACCTTGGCTACAGTAAAGCTCCTGACAAAGTGCCCCATGATCTCCTAATTAGTAAACTAGTTAATAGTGGGCTGAGTGAAACAGCGATGGGTGAATCCACAGTGAATCCTCAGGCACAATTGGTCTGAGGGAGGGCTCATCAATGGCACCTCCTCCTACTGTGGAAAGGTAATAGGTGGGGTGCTGCAGGGCCCATTCCTGGCTCTTCAACATTTTCATTAATTATTTGGACCAGGAAGTGAAGGAAACGATGATCAAATTTACAGATGATGCAGAACTGGATGGGACTTTCAGCTAATACCCTGGAAGACAGAAAGAAGATTCAAGGTGATCTTGATAGGTCAGAATTCTGGGCTGAAATAAACAGAATGAAATTCAGTAGGGACAAATGCCAGGTTCTGGACCTAGGAAAAAGAAATGCATTGCTACAAGATGGGGATTACTTGGCTTAACTATACTACAAGTGAGAAGGATCTTGGAATTACTGTAGATCACAAGCTGAAGACAGTCAGCAATGTGTTGTGGCTGCATTCTGGGCTGCATTGACAGAAGTTTCACTTCCAAATCCTGTGAAGTTCCAGCTTCCGTTTCCTCAGCACTGGTCAGGCCTTATCTGGAGCGCTGTGTCCAGTTCCAGGCACCCCGCTTTAAGAAAGAAACAGATGGGCTGGAAAGGATTCAGAGGGGGACAACAAGGATGACCTTCAGACTGGAAACAAAGCCCTGAGAAGAGAGAGGGAAAGAACTGAGTGTATTTAGCCTGGAGAAGGGAAGACTGAGGGGAGAGATGACAGTTCTCTACAAGTACTTGGACGGCTGCCACACAGAGGAGGGCCGGGATCTCTTCTTGATCGTCCCAGAGTGCAGGACACCAAACAACGGGCTCCAGCTGCAGGAAGCCAGGCTCCGGCTAGGTATCAGACTGTTAGAGCAGCGCAGCAATGGGCCCCATGACTTGGTAACTGTGGGCTCTCCCACATGAGGGGCATTCAAGAAGCAGCTGGGCAGCCATCTGTCAGGGATGATTTAACTTGCAGCCCTGCCTTCAGAGGGGGCTTGGATACGATGGCCCTGTAAGCTCTGCTGTTCTACATGATACTCTTCTGTGATTCTGTGCTAATGCGGCCAGTGGCTGCAGCCGCTTCCAGCTCCCTGCAGAGAGCTGGCACCAGCCACCTCCAGCCGTCCTGCAGAGACACCCGAAGTTAATGAAGCAACCATGTATAGGAACAGCCGTTGCCTAGCACAGCGCCGTTCTAAGTAAAGTGGCCACTTTTCAAATACACACCATTTGTTTCATGAGCGGTGTCTTGCTATACTCACCACTAAATCTTTTTTTGTTCCAACCAGAAAGATGAAGCTAGACTTTGGGTTATTCTCCCTCAAGGCCTCCTCCAGCCACTGCCTGGAATGCAGGAGCAAGAGAAACAGAAGAGCCGTGGTAGCGCTTTCGCACGCCACATCCCGAAAGCCAGACCTCGCCCCACTCGGGCAGCAGCCCTGGGCGCAGCAGCCCCGCTTCCACGGTGCCCCGAGTGCTCACATGCCGTGCCCGATGCTCCCTCAGAGGAAGAGGCGCTCTGGGGGCCTGCCTTCTCCCTGCCTGGCCCACGCTGGCATGGGGAGGGGCACCAGAGGCCCGCTCAGAGGAGCCACCTGATCAATCCCAGCGTGTGCATCCGCACTGCTGGCCCAGCCTCACAGCAAAGGGCGCCGCTGGGCCGATCTGCTACTGCTCTCGGGAGCACGGCCTGAGCGTGAGCAAGCAGGCGAGCAACAGCTTTGCACGGCGCACAACTGTTCTCTCAGCAACTCGCTTACTCTTCTTCCAAGAGCTGTCAACCCACCACATGCTTGCCAACTCTGTTCATCCTGAATGGGTCCTCGATCTCGTGGCTGCTCTTAGGTGAGTGAAATGAAAGGGAGCGGAAGCCAAAGAGAAAGTGATAATGAGAGCAACACAGAATTAGCCCGATGGGAACAAGAGGAAGAGGCGGAGAGCAGAGGAAGTGGGAGCCACAAGGAGAGCAAGAGGAAGATGAGCACATGCCATATGGTCTCCCCTCTCGAAAAATAACATCTTCTGCTGTGCCAGTCCCTTTCGAGATGGGCTTCCTGCCCACCAAAGCGAGCTGGCGACTCCACCAACCCTGCCCACTCCAGACAGGGCCCTGGCAGAGTGCTGGCACAGAGACAGATGCACAGCCCAGCGACGCACAAAGGCCAGATGGAGGTGCAGCAGGAGAAAGGGAGGCGAACCACACGCTGCTGTTCTCAGGCGGTGCCATCAGTGAAGCTAACCTGGTTCGGCCCACTCCACCGAGTTCCCCAGTGACCAGACCCCAAAGAGTCTCCCCTCCCACTCCACGAAAAGCAGAGGCGCGCGCGGAGGAGAGGGCTGTGCTCAGGCACCAGAAGAGCTCACATTCCCACGGGACACGGCAGGGCTCCACCCTCAGCCCCACGGGAGCCTGGCGCCCACAAGGTCAGCCTGTCTTGGCTCGCACAGCTCCAGGCCCATGGCCAGGGCTTCCTCTCCTGGCTTGTCCCCAGTGCATCTTGGTCGCCAGTCCAGCACACCAAGCGGGAACCCGACACCAAGCTGAGAATGCAAAAGGTGCTGTGAAGAAGGACCCAGTCTGGGACAGGCAAGCACCAAGTCCAGCTCTGTCTGCATCGGGCACCAGCCAGGGTTTTTCTGGCAAGCCCCCAGGCTGTAAGGCATGAGCCCACCGTGCCTCCACCACCCTCCCCTCAGTTCTGCCTCATGGCTCAGTCCAACTGTGCACTTCTCAAATCAGTTTTGGCTGGACAGAGTTATGACAACTTACTTGGTGTGATCCAAAGTCTGGATATCAGCCAAATCAAAGACAGTTATAATTACTGCAATGGAAGCAAGATGGCATTATGTGAAGTTCCAGGACAGAGTCGAACAGACAAATCTGTTTTGTTTAACTTAGCAGATGCCGAAAAATAATGTGGGGAGGGCAAGCGAGGAGCAAAGCTGGGGCTGATTAGGGAATGGCTAGTCATTACCTTACCTTCGGCTCCTCTGTAGTAAGCGGATGCAATGCACTTGAACTTCTCTTGACCGGCAGTGTCCCATCTGGGAAAGAGCAAAATGAGGAACCGCGTGAGCCACCGAGAGTGCAGCCTAAGCAAAGCCAGCAAGAAGCCCAGGGTCAATGCCACAGCAGAAGCCTGTGATGCTACTGGCCACCTCTAATAAGCAGCTCTTCTCCCACATCGTGATGCTGCTGCTGATATAAAAAGCACCACAGTTTTAGCTTTAGTTTTTATTTTCTTTTTTAACAAACAGAGAAGAGTACGGTGGCACCTCAAAAGCTAACAGGTTGCATTTTCCTCTCTGTTTATAAACACTTTTGTATCTACAACTGTGTTAGTTCAAGTAACATAAAAATAGCACTTCCTGTAACTCAGACACAGAGTGCTCATCTACCTCATAGCAAGGGGATCTGCATTTCTTACACAAAGAGGCAACTTACACTTTAATGAACAAAAAGCTAGATTTTGTTTGTTAACAAAGAAAAGCCTTATTAAATATTTTTTCCTTTTCCATTCGGCAATCCACAAAACTAGCCTCAGAAATACAAAAGCCTATCTTTCAGCTGATTATACTTTGTCCCATGGATTAAAATGATCCTCTGCCGATTAAACCACCAATGCTGTGCATCATGATCAGGAGCATGCCTGCTCAAAGGCAAATAAATGCCCAGGGCGAGAGCGGGTCTTACTCTCGGAGATCCTGCGCCTTGCAGTGCAATTCTCTGCCTGTTAACCTGGAAGGTCTTCCGCGTGCAATGGGTCTTGCACACCAAGGGGATGTGCACAGCAGGGCAACCTTAGCAGACAAAGCAACAAGCAAGAAAGATTGAGGCTGCTACCAAACAGGAGTAGTTTTGCTAGCACTCGTTTTTCTAACAAATTTCCACTGTATGAAAACTCAAAAGAAGCAGAGAGAAAATGTAGGAAGGATTCAAGAGAAAGGTAGTGATGTCTGGAGCCTCTGCAAACCTTCTGCATACAAGGTAGGGTGGTAAGGCAAAGACTTCATCTAGAAGACCTTTAGTGACCCCCTGCACACCTACAGGGAAGCAAATGTCTATTAAACTCCATTACAAGGATGCGCACTTCTCATGGGTGAGTCCCACTGAGTCAGGTGGGCTCCACTTCTGCACGGGAACTCACAGAGGTATGCAATTTTATGACTGGCATGAAGTCTGTTTGCCCAAAAGATCTGTCTCTAGGGGGCTCACTCATTGTGGCTTCAAATACACGCCATTCGTATGTGATGTTTGTGTTGGCACCACTCCAGCGCCTTGCCTCGTGCTCCTTCTGTTCTGGGAAAGCTGCATGGCCTGGAGAATCACGGCATCTAAGAGCGAGAGGCACATCAGCCTGCACACCCTGGGTGGCGCAGGAGTTCTGGATGTCCCCAGCATCAGCTCGATCAAAAGTGGCAAGCGTCACCCTGTTGTAACAGGTAGCGTCTGGGGGCTCCAGAGGGGTGCAAATGCCTTCCTGGCTACCACAGCAGAAGGCCACTAGCCTGGGTGGTGCCAGGACTTCTCCTGAAGTCATGGCCTTGCAGAAGGATTGACCCTTAGATGGAAGGATCTGCTCTATGGCCGAGCCAAGGTATGGAATGTCCCACTGCAGGGAATTATCTCTCCTTGAGCTCACAGGAAAGAGCAGCCCTGGGAAGCAAGGGGCCTTCTTGGTGTGTGGGCAAGAGGCAGCCTCAGCGGGGAAAAGGGAATGCCCAAGGCCATCTCTGAGGAATGCCGATGGCGGAAACGGGAAGAGGAAGGGTGAGTTAGACAGACACCAGGATAAATTTTCTAGTTCTTGACACCAAAATAAATTTTCCCATAGGACTAAGTTGACAAGCAAGGAGAGCCCCACATCTAAATCAAAACAGGTGCGGAGGCAAAAGGCATGCGTGGATACAATGGTGCTGGTAAGAGAAACTCCTTTGTTTGGATTACACAAGCCTGAACTAAAGCATGCCTGGAATCCCATGACTTTGGACCTTATCTAGGAATATGCCACTGGACTTTAAGACCCTGTTGCTCTCGCCTGTTTGGATTATGTGAGTTTGTCTGACCTTGTGCTAAGAACTGTGATGTGCAGATTCTTGTGCAAGTGACTGAGTTTGTGTCCTGCTGTAACAAAGAAGTTTGCTATTTCATCAGCATGTGTTTGCTTGCTACTGTTTTGAAGGAACTGCACCTGAAAGATACCTGTCAACTAGCAAAACTGCAGCAACAACTACTACAACATGGTCTAATCCTGAAGTGTTCTCAACCCAAATTAGATGAGTAAGTTACAGTTCTATCTGGGCACTCCCATGGTTTTGTAATTCTTCCCTTGATTCAAGCTAAGCATCTCCCAGAAGCTTTGCCAGTGGAAAAAATTCACTTGGTTTTTAAAATATGGTTAATATTGATAATAAACTATTGCAAAAGAATAGAGATACAAAATACATAATAAAATAGTCCACTTTGATTCAGTAAAAGAATCACAGAATTATAGAGCTGAAAGGCCACTGGGTCCAGCCCCCTGCTGTTGCAGGACACCAAGTCACACCATCCCACTCAGGTGGTGGCCCAGTTCCACCGTGAATGCCCCCAGGGTGGGAGAGCCCCCCACCTCTCCAGGCAGCCAGTTCCACTGCCATATTGCTGACAGTGGGGAAGCCTTTTCAGTGCAGCGCAGGGCCACAAGGTCGGTGGCCGGTTTGCAGGGGATGCCATTTGAGGCGAAACTGAGGGGACTGGTCTCTTCAGCCTGGAGAAGAGGAGACTCAGAGGGGATCTGTTGGCGACATACAGGTATGTGAGGGGGTGTCACACGGAGATGGGTAGAGACCTGCAGAGGAAGGCAGGACACGCTCCAATGGAGCTGCCCCGCTGTTAACATGCAGAAAAGGGTCTCAAATAGCTTTGGGCAGTGGACAGACGCTGAACTTGCAACTGCTGTGGATGCTCTCACAAAATGGCTGTCCTGGCGAGTTTGCCCATTCTCCAACGATGGACCTGGCTGCAGGGTAAAAGGCTTGGAGGTCAAAAGAAAAAGTCAGCAGAGGGAGGGGGCGATTGGTGCACGAAGCCTTCAGCAGGCACTGCTGAGGAGTCCTCAGGCACTGGAGCATTTGGCCGTTTTTAAAATTTATTGACAGGTATTTATAGGCCGCCTATAACTGTTGATTGCTGGCAGCAAAACGGTTCTCCAGCAGGATGCACCTCTGGCTGGAGCCACGAGGACTCTTCTTGTGCTGGCCTTCCATCTGCCTGAGGCGCCCTGCCTCCCCCTCACCACAGAAGCAAGTGCACCCGGGGGTGGGACCGCCGGCCCCCAGGGAGGCAATGGCGTGTCCCCCTGCAAGATGGCAGGCACTTCACGAGCGGAGCCGGCTGGAGCCAGGGCAAGGCCCAATGGCCCGGGAGGCCCCTTCCAACTCACTCTGGTTCGGTGCTTCTGCTTCTAAGAGGGGAACGCCACGTCTGGGACAGAGGCCGAGCGCCTCCCCGGCCCTGGGGAGCAGCGGTGCTTCCAGAGGCAGACAGAAAACCCGCACAGAGTCTCCTTTCCAAAAGAGTCCTTCGTGGCCCAGGTCCCCCGGCAAGGCCGGTTCCTGCAGCACCCCTTAAGCGAGGGGCTACTGACGATTCCTGGGTGGCGCTTGGGGGGCTCCAGCTCGTAAGACTTCCTGGGCTGGTCTCGGGCACCGGTGGCCCCGGCTCCTCTACTCCTCCGACAGTACCTGTTCTCAGCCGCTCGCCTGCACTTGGAATCACAGAATCATCTACTAGTGCAGTTAGAAGGGACCATGAATGCCACTGGGTCCAGTCCCCTGCTGTTGCAGGACACCAAGCTGCACCATCCCACTCAGGCGGTGGTCCAGTTCCGCCTGGAATGCCTCCAGTGTGGTAGAGCCCCCCACCTCTCCAGGCAGCTGGTTCCACTCTCACATTGCTGACAGTGGGGAAGCCTTTCCTGCTGTCCAGCCTGAATCTGGGTTGCTGCAGTTTGAATTGATTATTCCGTGTCCT
>NW_025336010.1:697922-711246 GCF_004798865.1 Varanus komodoensis
ATAGGGAACCCTAGCTACCCCTTCTCCAGTTGTCTGGCACTTCTCCTATCTTCCAAGATTCGTCAAAGATAATAACCAGTGGTTCTGAGAGTTCCTCCACTAGCTCTTCTGTGGCTCTGGGATGGAGTTCGTTGGGCCCTGGAGATCTGAAAGTGTTCATTCCATCTAGGTATTCCTTGACCATTTCTCTGTCCATCTTGGGCTGCCATCTCTCTCTTCCAGCCAGAACTTCCTCTTGATTGCAGACTTCCTTGTGGGAGAAGACTGAGGCGAAGTAGAAGTTGAGCATTTGTCTTTTCCTTGCTGTCTGTCAGCACGCTGCCATCCACTTTAAGTAGCTGGACACCCTTTTCTTTCTCACATCTTTATTTCTGCGTGTATCTGAAGGCTTTCCTTAGGTTGTTCTTAGCATCCCTTGCTATTCTCAGTTCATTTTCTGTCCCTACCACAACTGAGGAGCAGGTGCTCCTGATCCAGAAGGATCTGGGCAGAGTATGGAAGTGGGCAGAGGATAACAGGTCATGCACTTGGGATACAGAAATAGGTATCATAAGTACAGGTTAGGGGGCAAGTAGCTGGAGAGCAGCACTTGTGAAAGGGACCTCGGGGTGCTGGTTGACTGCAGGCTAAACATGAGCCAGCAGTGTGATGCGGTGGTCAAAAGGGCGAATGCCACCCTTGGTTGCATAGCCAGAAGTGTGGCTTCTAGGCCGAGAGAGGTATTACTACCACTCTATACAACTCTGGTGTGCCCACAACTGGAGTATTGTGCTCAGTTCTGGGCTCCAAAGTACAGGAAGGATATAGCCAGGTTAGAGTCAGTGCAGTGTAGGACCACGAGGATGGTGGCCGGATTAAAGGAAAAGATGCATGAGGCAAGACTGAGGAACTGAATGAGGTCTTTTCAGCCTGGAGGAGACTCAGAGGGGACCTGTTGGTGACATACAGGTATGTGCGGGGTTGTCATGTGGAGACTGTGTCATGACCCTTTTTCCCCTGCAGTGAAGGGCCGGATGTGTTCCAAAGGAGCAAAGCTCAGGGAAGCAAGATTCAGGGTGGATGTCAGAAATTACTTCCTGACAATTAGGACGCCTTGGGTATGGAATGGGTTTCCATGGGAGGTGGCTGAAGCCCCATCAGTGAGGGTGTTCAAGGACAGGCTGGACGTTCACATGGTAGGCATGACTTGAGTGGAGCCGGCTGGAGCTGGGCATCTGAGTAGATGGCCCAGGGGGCCCCTTCTGACTCACTCTGTTTCTATGCTTCTGTGTTTGTATGTCTCTGTGTTATATCCTTGACGGGCCTGGGCAGTTCTTGCAAACTCAAGGCCGACATTTCCTTTATGACATCATTTTATCTAATATTTGGGTTTCCTTTTCTTCTGCCTTCAACCTTCTCTAGCACTGTTGTCTTCTCCACTGAGTCTTGCCTTCTCATGATGTGCCCAAAGTACAACAGCTTCAGTTTTGTCAATCTTGCTTCCAGGGAAAGTTCTGATCTAATTTGATCTCAGATCTTCCGGTTTGTCTTCCATATCCTCCAGCAGCAGGTTTCAAAAGCATCAAAGCTCCTTCTGACATCATTGACACCGGCTGCTCTGCTCCTCCTCCTCTTTCTCACCATTCCTGTAATTGGCCAGTTTGACAAGCAAAGAAAAGCAGGGAGCAAGAGGCAGGCCCCTGCTGCGCCCCTTTCTTCTCACCGCCCTGTCTGGGCCCGAGTGAGGCACGGGTGAAAGGCTGCGTGGGTGAAGGGCTCAGGCTGGTGGCAGGTGTCGTGCGCGGTCCCTGCCAGGGTGTGGGCCCACGGCAGGGACCCAACTGTGTCCGCCAGCCCTGTGCATTTGGGGTACGCCGGGCAAGGGCTCGTTAAGAAGAAGCAAGAAAATAAGTATGTACAAAGTGGTTTCCACATAAGACTACATTAGCTAAAAAGCAGCAATACCTGAGGAGTAAGTTCAGTGTTAGCTGATCAAAAAATGCTGCAATGAAGCGCAGCTTTCCTTCCTCCCTGCTCCGAGTGCAGCATTCCTTCCAAGAGCTTCCAGGGCAGCTCTTGCTTCCCTTTCTAGCACCGCAAGCTCTTCCTCAAAGAATTCCTCTTCAAAAGACTCCACTACTTTTTATCTCATCTGTAACTGAAACAACTTCTAGTAAGTGCAAAAGATGAACCTGCAAATCAGGACTGCATCTGATATTTGTAAAACAAATTAACTAACTAAAATCATGACTGAAGAAGAATTCCATAACTTTCTTGTCAGCAATGAAGCAACTGAAATTGTGAATAATTTTGTATCTCTTTTCTCAGTCATCAATTCAGATGGAGATGGCAGGAAAGACATTTGAAGGAGTCTGAAACTGGAAGGGCAGCAATGAAAGATCATCAAATGGGAGCATGATCAAGACCAGGATCATTCACACTACTGTATTCCTGAACATTATCTAAAAGCTGGGCAGTATATTTTGGATGCCATGAATAGGCTTGGTTGCCATACATCAGAAGTCACTTGACAGCAGCGCGTAACATATTCTTCCATACGTTGTTTCACCTTCCATGTATTTTATCCCCGTCGGATGTTATATTCACCTTTTGTTCTTTCAGCGTTCTTAATCTAGGTCTGAATTTACCTTCGATCTCAGGATCCAAACCCTGCCTTGGTCACCTTTTGCTTTTACATTTGCTTCTGCTCCTCACCTCTCCTTAGCAATGGTGGCGGTTTCTTTGGCCATCCATCCAACCGTTTTTCTTTATGGCGACCAGAACTGTCTTTTTGCATTCTTCCCTATTAAGGTCTCTGGTTTCAGTCCACAGTTCTCCACGTTCGCAGAGGAGTTCAGCAATGCACACCTGTTTGCTCTGTCCCTCACACAGCCACCATGTGCCATTAAGGCCTCAAGACACCCCTGCCGTGGGTTTTCTCCTGCAGCCCGAGCACCCTGCTGGCGCAATCCCTCTCCACCTTCCTCTCTCTCTCTCTCTCTCTCTCACTGCTAATGGACTTAGACTGCCAGGGTAGCGTCACAGCCGAGCCCTTTTCCTTCTGTAGCTTTTATGGCTAAATGGATTTATTTCCTTGCACATTTTCTCAGGAAGCTACTTTCCACATCTGGTTGGACTACAGTGCATGAGAGCCGGTGCAGTGCGGTGGTGAACAGCGCAGGACTGTGACTCAGGCGATCCAGATTCGAGTCCCCGCGCAGCCACAAGGCCCACTGGACAACTTGGGGCCAGCCGCAAACTCTCAGCCCAACCTACCTCACAGGGTTGCTGTTATGAGGATAAGATTGAGAGGAGGAGGGGGGAGGGGGAGGAAAGCGATTCTGAGTTCTTCAAAAAAAAGGGAAAAGGCAGGGTACAAATCTAGTAAATAAATAATCTGCTGCCTGCACATCACCCCTCTATTTCTGGGTTAACTGAGCACAGATGCATACATGTGAGTACACAGATGTGAATGAACAACACCATTTCAATCAGAGATGCCTTAACACCTCATTCTTGCTACATTAAAGTGTTCCACGAGTTGCACATTCCAACTTACATCTGAAGACTGTACGGGACTCCAGCTACCTCAAAGCGTTCAATTTCAAAATCCACTCCAATGGTTGCCTTATAATCTCGGTTAAAAACATCTTTACAAAACCTGTAATAAGGAAAAGGGGGTTCACATGGCATTTCCAACTTTTCCAGAGGAGGTTATGAATCCAGTGCAACTACTCTTGGCTTCATGGTCAAACTGCAACCCAGGCACTATTACACAAAGAGCATTTCCTTTCCTACTTTTGCTCTACATAGACACCATGTAGCATTATGATATTGAGCACAAAGACAGCATTTCCCTTTGTTTTCAGAAATAATACCCCATCTTCCGTGCTCTGAAATTATTGCTGAAAATACCGATTGAAAATGGAAGCAGAACTGGAGGGTCACAAGAAACACATAAATAACCATAAACAGGGGACGAAAGGCACACATTGAATCTCTTGTATCAAGAGATTCTATTTAGAGGAGGAAATCCATGTTTCGTCATGGACGCAAGCCTTACTTAGCACTTCCCTTATATTCCTACCTGGACCCTCATACCTTCAACAGAGGTCCTTCTTCGAGACCCACCTTTGAAGGAAGCAAGGAAGGTGGATGTGAGGGGAAGGGCCTTCTCAGCAGGAGTGCCTCATTTACAGAACCAACTGCCTGGCACCAACACTTGATACATTCTGGTGGCCGGTCAAAACCTTCTTATTCTCTCATTATTTTAACTGCTGATTTAAGATGTGTTTTTATATTTGTTTTTATTATAATGATTGGCTGATTCAGTTCAATATGTTGTTATTTGTTCTGCGTTATAGCTGTTCATCCTGGTTTTGTTGGTATTCTTGCATAAGTTTTTGGCTGCTTGTTATGGTATTTCAATGTTTGGTTATTGGTGAACTGTTGTGAGAGCAATGTGCTGAGGGAATGGTATATAAAAATTTAAATAAGTAAATCTCATTAACTCAGTCATATTTACCTCTGAATTATAGGAGTTATCCATGTTATACTCGGGAGGAGGAGGGAGAGAGACAAATTAATCTAGGGTTTATTATTATTAATAAACCCTAATTATTATTAGGGTAACAAACCCTAATTATCATTTTCATATGCTAGTTTAATGAAAACATGAGCAAAGTGAAAATTCTTGTGGGCTAGCGAAAAACTACCACCACCACCACAGGAGCATTCTAACTGGCAAGAGGGCTGATGTACAGGAAGCATGGAGGGCAGAACTGCTTTCCTTTGTTTGTGGTGCAAGAAGTTAAGTCCAGGAACCTTCACTTGTAGGATCCATTTGACTTAATTCTCCTCTTAAGCTAAAGTATCACCAGTCTTCTTTCTATCGGGGAGAAAGTCCAGTTTTCAAGATGTGCAGTTAAAAACGACTCTTTCCAAGTTGCTGAGGGACGGGACTGCAAAAGCTGCTTTTGAACAACAGAATGTCCTCCCTCCCTCACAAGGATCAGGAAGTGCAAGGGTGTGTGGCTAGAAGCGAACACGAGCATCGCCCCACACCCAGCCCTCAAGACAGGGTCTCCAAAGGAACCAAGGCCTTGCACCCTCCCAGGCACCCCGCAAGGTCCCCGCTGACAGACGGCAATGAGCTCATGTGGATTTACAGCAGGGTAAACTGGTTGACTGGAACAGCCAAACAGCAGCAGTTAATCACTGCCCTTTAGGCTGGAAAGACAGACATTCTGACTGAAACTGGGTGTTAAAACTTACCATACCTGTTGATAAGACTTGTTTTTCCAACACAAAGGTCTCCCACTACAACCACCTTGGATATTTTTAGCCTGCAACAAACATTTTCACATAGTCAGGAACATCAAAAAAGCATGGTAATAGCATTTTTAGGACCACCTGGAGGTGGCAAAATGGCACGCGGGCTTTCAAGTCCCCAGCGAGAGAGAGGCTGGAAGGAACGCGCCTGATGAGGCCACTCCAGTCTGGCTGGTGTAAGAATGAGAGGGGAGGGGAGCTGCGTGGGCCAGGCAGGGAAGGTCGAGCAGGCACCATCAGGATGGAGGCTGTTGGGTGGAAGACACATTTCCATTTGCACGGCGGGCCGCTAGGACAAGAAAGCAGCCAAAGAAATCCTTATTCAAGCCAGTCATTATTTATATCTCTATCCAGTGCTATGCAGGTCCCTTGTGAGAAATAGCATGAAATTAAGGGAAGCACAGTAGCCAAAGCTGGAGATCCATTTGGATAATGCACGAGGGAAAGAGTGAAAACAATTCTTGGCCCTTGGGCTTCAAGCCAAATCACAAAACAGTGGGAGGGCCTTTTCTCTTTCCCCTCGTGCTCTCCTGACATTCTTCTTCTGTTCTTCTCCTTGCAGCAGATCCCTTCCTGCTCCTCTTGTTCTCTCATCCTCACAGAGGGTCAGAGGCCAGAGGAGTGATGGAAGCCCCTAACGGGGCAGCCACGACGACAGAGTACAGGACAACACATGCAGACCTGGCCCTGCCTATCTCCCTGACAGTGCCACCAGGGCTGTGGGCCACCCTGGGCCCAGTGCCTCCGGCCCCCAGCCCACACCCCCGGTCCTCTTGAGCTCTGTGCTCACCATTCCACGCATGAGCACATACCTTGCTACCTGCATGCATGCGCCACACCTGCAAGTCTCGGAAACCCTCTGGCCCTGTATGCAAATGGGCTGCAGAGACACGTTCTTAGACAGAAAGAAATCCCGCCTTGTTGAGTTTTAAGGGCTGAGCAACTGGCTGACAGCAAGTGGTGGCAGGGCCCCTTGTGTCCCACATGCCCACGGAGCCCCAGTGTCACTGTCCACAGGGCCAAGCATCCTACTTCTGTTTGGAAGGCACTTCCCCAAAATGTCACCCCAAGTTACATTTGGGGGACTACGAACAGAAAAACACATGGATCTGACTGTATCCTTGGGTGTGCTTTGTCCTTGAGCTACTGAGGCAGTCCAGAGCGAGAAGGACACAGGCCTCCAGCCAGCGAGAGACTGGCTTGGCCACAGCAATCATGGGAACATTCCTGCTCCTTGGGAGCAGCAGAATATGCCAAATGCGGCTGAGAGCCCAAGTAGCCCAAGGTGACCAAGAGGAGGGACAGTAAGCAAGCAGACTGGAAAAGCTAAGAAACTGGTCTCTATACATATTTATTATGCAGCTAAGCGTAGGCTTTCCTGAATGGAGACTTACCCGATAGGCCCAGTATTCCGGTGCTGACAGGCATTTCTCACTTGAGCATGGAAGTGATCCTTGAACTGGAGGCAGGCCTCAGGCGTATACCCCTGCAGGGAGGCAGACAGGCAGAAGTAGCAGCTGTTTGGCTCTGCTGAAGCAGCAGCTGCGCCACCGTCCCTTGCGGCAAGATTGCCAGGTCCCGGCCAAAGCCTGTTCTGGGCTCCTGGAGGCAAGGTCCCAGGGAACCCCCCAAGAAGAGCCTGCAGCACTAGAAAGGGCAGTGAAAGCTGCTCCGAAAGCACCTGGGAGCAGGGAGTGCGCAGAGTGGGAAGCATGCCTACCAAGCCACCCCAAACCACAGGGGCCGAATTTGTCCAAACTCTGCCAACAAATATGGAAAGCAAAACAACTGGAAGCGCCCAATGCACATCCCAGTTCCCAACCGAGGGGGTGCTAAGGCGTGTGTGACCAGCGGACCTTTGCACGGATTTCCCATGCAAGCAAAGTGCTGGTCAAGGTGTTGTAGCAAACCATTTGACCCAATATGGAAGGAGACGAGCCAATCAGTCAAGCTGGATTCCAAAAGGGAAGAGGCCTCTGAGACTGTATTACAACTATACACTTGCCACTGGAATTTCAGAAAAAGATCTGTCTGTGCTTCACAGACTACAGCAAAGCTTTCGACTACGTGATCACTATAAGATATGCATGGTCCTCGGAGAAATGGGCATGCCCCAGCACTGGACTGTCCTTCTGCACCATCCGTATTGTGGACAAGAAGCTGCTGTTGGGACAGAATAGGGAGAAACTGAATGGTTTCTTACAGGCAAAGGCATCACGCAAGAATGTATCTTATCTCCTCACTGTTCAATCTGCATGTGGAACAAGTTGCATAAAAAGCTGGATTAAGACTGGAAGGGGAAGGAGAGAAAATTGGTGGAAGAGCCATCAGAAATGCAACATATGTATATGGCGATACCATACTGCTGGGAGAAAGCAGTGACGCACTGAAACGACTCCAGAGGACAGAAAAGGGGAAGGTGCACAGCAGGACTGCAGCTGAACAAGAAGAAAACAAAGATCTAGAGGAATTCAAGATGGCGTCGGAACGAGACGGCTGTGATTAATGGAGCTCCTGTTATCACGCCGGTATTGCTTGGCAGCAAGTTGTGGGAGACTCATCTAAGTCCTGTCGGGGCGAAGACAGATTGCCTGGCATTCTTTCTTTTGGTTGGTGTGGGACGGCAATCCCATATCTTGGTTGGTGTGGGACGGCAATCCCAAATTCAGGCATTTCTCAACCGGGCAACACAGGGGTTTTTTTTAGCCCCTTCCAGTTCTCGACATCTGATGGATTAATTAGCTTATTTTAGCCAGATAAGCATCGGACGGCTGGTAAGCATTCTTATTTCTTATTTCTTTTCGCAATACTACCCGTGAAAAAGCTGTATCTGTTCATAATTGGCTTAAAGAAGAAAGAGAAAGCCCTCCCAAAGTTTTTAAGCGGCAACTGATATAGGAGAGAATGTGAAGACTTTTATCTGAACTGAAGCCGAAGAAAAAGATTTTCCTTCTAATCTCTCTAAGGGCGAAAAGCAAATGAATAATTACTGTGGAATTAAATTATAGAAGATTAAAAGGTAGAGTGATCATTTTGGATACCTGTTTGGACTTCTGCCAAGACTAACTGGACACTTGCCAGGATAATTTTTGTGTTACGTGATGTTTTCCTCTCTACTGTGATGAATTTCTGGAGAGCATTTTTACTTTCTTTTTGCAATATTACCTGTGGAAAAACTACATCTGTTCTTAATTGGCATAAAGGAAGAAAAGCCCCTAATTTGCCGGTGGCCATTTTTGGCCAGCTTCCATTTTTTCTGGGACTCCTGCCAAAAAGAAGCTGGACACTGACATTTCTTTCATTTTTTTTAAATAGCATTTTGCTGCCACCCGGTGGCTATTGGAATTATTGCAAGCTACTTTCATTTTTGTTTCTCTTTTTTTTTCTTTTTAATATTTTATTCAATTTATATTTTTTCTCCTCTTTTTTTTCTTCTTCCCTTTCTACTGTTTTTCTTTTCTTTTCTTTTCTTTTTTTCTTTTTTTTTTTTTGCTGTTATATTGAAACTTCTTTGGTGAACAACTTTCATCATGAGGAAAACTCAG
The DNA here is from genome assembly GCF_004798865.1 of Varanus komodoensis. NCBI lineage: Eukaryota > Metazoa > Chordata > Lepidosauria > Squamata > Varanidae > Varanus > Varanus komodoensis. Next base: position 706,778 of record NW_025336010.1, read on the forward strand.
CCCTCTTCAGCACCCTCCTCAGCTGGTCAGAGTCCAATTCATCAGCCTAAGACAGAAGATGTTGCAAAAAGCTTAAAAGAGTTGCAAATGACGACTTTGGCGATACAGACGGCTTTAACAACTTTGCAAACATCTCAAGAGGCGATGTCAACACGGCTGGAAAGCTTATCAAATGAGCAAAAAGAGCGACTTGACAAACTGGATAACTCTATTAAAGAGGTGACAACTCAATTATCTGATGTTCGACTTAAAGCGGAACAGAATACACAAAAAATGCAACAAGTATGTGAAAAATTGGAGACAGTAGATAAATATATTTAATTAAGCAAACAATTAAGTCAACATGGGACTCAACGGCTGCATTAGAGATGGAGAAGGCATCTTACTATCTAAGATTTCAGAATATACCTGAAGAGAAAAATGAGGATCTGAGAGAGCTTATAACTGACATGTTGGCGGAGCTTTTAGAAATCGAGAATGAGGTCATGGGTATGGGAATTGACCTTGTTTTTAGGGTCAATTCCTCTTACACCAGAAAGAATAAACTTCCGAGAGAAGTTCATGTCAAATTTGCTCTGAGGTCTATAAGAGACAATGTTTTGAAGGTCGTACAGGAGAAGCCGTTAAAGAGAGATGATCATCAGGAGGTGACGGTCCTGAAACAGATACCACGGAGGATTAGAGAGGGATGAAAGAAATATCTATTCCTTACTACAAAACTGATCAAGAAAGAGATTATCTTTAAGTGGCTAACACCAGAAGGAATATTTTTCACATGGAACTCTGTAAGATATAAATTGGATTCAATTCTTAAAGCACAAGAGTTCTATGAAAATTTAGAGTCATGTTGGAAGAGGAGGACCCTGTCGTCTCTAAAGAAGGAGAAAAAGGTGCCAAAGCAATGGAAATAACAGCGTACCATTCTGAAGAAGGAGAAATACTGAAGGTTGATTCACAACAAGAAGTACAGACTTTGGACTCAAAGGAGGAAAAAAAGGTAGAACTGTAAAGGCAAAGAAAAAGTAGATAATTCTATTAAATATGGCTCTTAAAAAGGAAGGGAAAATTGAATTGTTCTCCTTAAATGTTAATGGACTAAAATGGACCATCTAAGAGAAGAAGAATTTTTGCTCAACTTCAAAAATGAAGGTTAGATATAATTTGTCTACAAGAAACACATATTAAGAAACAATGTTAAACTTCTGGAATGTTTAAAACTGGGAAAATTGTTCGTATCTTCTGCATCGCAAAAGAAAAGAGGTTTAGCACTATATGTTAAAGAAAAATTGGACCCTAAATATATTCTTGCTGATGAGGATGGTAGGATCTTGATGGTAGAAATTACAATTAAACATAAAAAGGTGCTCTTAGTGGCAATATATGCACCAAATGACCATCAGGAAACTTTTTACCAAAAACTACGTACATTACTCTTACAAGTGGACTATCAGACTGTGTGTGTAATGGGCGATTTTAATGCAATTGTGAATAAGGGAATCGATCACAAGAGTGAAAGTAAGGGGAAAAAAGAGTAGGAGGAGGCTTCCAAAGTCTTGTTCCAACATGACTGAAGAACTCAGATTGATAGATGCCTGGAGGCATAAAAACCCAACTTCTGCCCATTATTCTTTTTATTCAAACAGACACAGGTCATGGTCTAGAATTGATATGGTTTGGATAACTCTAGACTTAGTTCCAGATTTGATAGAAGCTGAAATGGAGACAAATGTCTGGGCGGATCATAACCCTGTATCTGTATCACTGAAAGGAGCTGCAAGGACGCCCAGATGAAGTCTAGATAAAGCATTACTAAAAGATAAAAAATTTACAGAAGAGATAAGCAAAGAAATGCAAATATTCTTTCAAATAAACAAAGCGGAAGAAACTTTGGGATATGTCTGGGATACAGCTAAGGCCTATGTCAGGAGACTGATAATAACCTACTCAGCAAAAATAAATAAAAAGAAAAAGCAAGAGCGAGCAACATTAGTAGAAGAACTGAGGAAACGGGAACAAGAACTGCAGGAGGATCCAACAAAAAGAAATCTTAGTGTCCAAATGAATACTTTAAAGCACAAATTGAATCTCTTGGATACAAATGAACTTACTAAGCAAATGAAACTGGCTAAACAGAATTTTTTTGAAAATGCTAATAAACCAGGGAGATGGCTAGCATATAAAGTAAAAAAAGAAAGAGAGAAGAAACTCATTTCGAAACTGAAAGACGGAGAAGGACGACTACAGGTACAAAATACACAAATTAAGAAAATAGCTGAAGATTTTTTGCAAGGTTATACCAGAAGGAGATTTTGATCGAGAAGGTAAAAGAATACATTCGAAAGGGAGACTTGCCAAAACTACCAGAAAAGTATCAAAAATTATTGAATCAAGAAGTAACAACTATGGAAATAACAGAGACAATCATGGGACAAAAGAACGATAAAACCCCTGGTCCAGATGGGCTACCAGCTGAATTTTACAAATCTTTTGAGGGAGTTTTTGCTACATCTCTTAAAGATATATGTAATGAAGCATTGTTAAATGCTAAAACACCAGATAACTGGACAGAGGCAAATATCACATTAATACTGAAAGAAGATACGGACTTAACACAGATTCAAAATTACAGACCTATATCATTACTAAATGTGGACTATAAAATTTTTGCCTCTATATTGGCAGAAAGGTTGAAGAAGTTTTTAATAGACTTTATTCATCCAGACCAAAATGGTTTCCTGCCTAAAAGACAAATGAAGAACACTCTGAGGACTATCTTGGATATCCTAGAATACTATGAAACACACACAGAAAAATCAATGGCTCTACTGTTTTTGGATGCCCAGAAAGCCTTTGATAATGTTAATTGGCAATTCATGAAGCAACAGATGGCTCAAATGGAGTTTGGGGGGAAATTCATGAATGCGATATCAAGCATCTATCAAAGACAATCAGCCAGGATTTTAATTAATGGAGAACTTACAAGGGCTATAGAGATACAAAAGGGTACAAGGCAAGGATGCCCATTCTCACCCCTATTGTTCATTCTGACTTTAGAGGTCTTGAATAGAAATATTAGGGATGACGAGGACATTAAAGGTACTAAAATTAGAGATGAAAATTATAAATTGCAAGCATTCGCAGATGATTTGGTCTTTATAATAGAGGAACCTTTTGTAACAATCCCTAAACTTTTACAACGGATTGAAGAATATGGTGAGGTTACAAGGATGAAAATAAAGAAAGAAAAAATGAAACTTTTAGTTAAAAATCTTACACAAGATCAGAAAAAAAGACTCCAAGAACACGTGGACTTGCAGATTGTTAAAAAGGTTAAATACTTGGGAATCTATCTTACAGTTAAATGCACAACTTTGAAAGAAGACAATTATGATAAATTATTGAAGGGTATTAAAGGTGACCTGGAAAAATGGGCCAATTTACAATTGCCTTTGACGGGAAGAATAGCACTTGTTCAAATGAACATACTACCAAAACTTTTCTTTTTGTTCCAAATGATTCCCGTAAAAATTGATAAAAAAATGTTTGAGGATTTAAATTTTCAAATTTCGAGATTTATTTGGAGAAAAAAGAAAGCAAGGATTAAACTAAAAATGCTTCAGGAAACCTAAAAGGACAGGGGTTTTGGTCTTCCTGATTGGATATTGTACTATCAAGAGTCTATTTTAACTTGGCTAAAAGAATGGATAACCTTGCAAAATAAGAGAATTTTGTATCTTGAAGGTTAGGATTTGCAAATGGGTTGGCATGCTTATATGTGGTACGAGAAGGTTAAGTCTCATGGGACTTTTTTAAGTCACTTTATTAGAAGATCATTAATGTCGGTGTGGGAAAAGTTAAAGTCAAAATTGTATAATACATTACCAAGATGGCTTTCACCTATGGAAGCTTTTGTGTATCCAAATGTACTGAATTTTGAAGGGATCATAAGATATGATGATATTTCGGATAAGGATGGAGGCCTGAAACTAGATCAAGAAATACAAGAACAGGTACTCAATATCTCTTGGTGGTATAAGGTGCAGATGCAATCAAGATATGCTAAAGATTGTAAAATATGGGGGTTTTATACAGACCTAATAGCCTTTGATGCTAAAAACAGATGAGAAAATTTATGAGTTCTTACTTGACAGGAAAATGGAAGGGGAACAGGTTAAGGAAACTATGATAACATGGGCACAAAATTTTGGATATAATATTGAATTAGAAAAGTGGCAAAAGCTATGGGAGAGAAATATTAAGGTAACTTTAGCAACTTCGTATAAAGAAAATTTATATAAAATGTTCTATAGATGGTATTTGTCGCCAAGTCGATTAGCTAAGATGTTTCCAAATATGCCATATGGATGTTGGAAATGTAAACATGATGAGGGTACTTTTTACCATATGTGGTGGACCTGTGATTATGTGAAAAAGTATTGGATTAAAATACATAAATGGCTTGAGGAAAT
>NW_025336010.1:711346-781917 GCF_004798865.1 Varanus komodoensis
CAAAATTTTGGATATAATATTGAATTAGAAAAGTGGCAAAAGCTATGGGAGAGAAATATTAAGGTAACTTTAGCAACTTCGTATAAAGAAAATTTATATAAAATGTTCTATAGATGGTATTTGTCGCCAAGTCGATTAGCTAAGATGTTTCCAAATATGCCAAATGGATGTTGGAAATGTAAACATGATGAGGGTACTTTTTACCATATGTGGTGGACCTGTGATTATGTGAAAAAGTATTGGATTAAAATACATAAATGGCTTGAGGAAATGCTACAAAAACCCTTAGCTTTTAAACCTGAAATTTTCTTCTTAGGCATTATACCGGAAAATATTAGCAAGTATTAGCAAATAAGAAATGTATTTGATGCTACATTTAGTCACAGCGGTGAGGATTGCACTTGCTCAATACTGGAAGAGTGAGGAACTACCCGCTGAGGAACTGATTTTAAAAAAGATTCTGGACTGTGCAGAAATGGACAGATTGACTCTATTACTGAAGGAGAAAGAAGATACTGACTTCTATCAAACTTGGGACCTTTTTTATGATTGGCTGGAGAAACGGGACTTGGCTTAGATTTAAAGATGTCTTTAAATTTTTATAAATCGATTTGAGTATGATTATAGAATGTTAAAAAGATATGTTATAAGGGGCTGACCCAGTACGTCCGATGTATTTGATGACTGATGTTTTTTAGTTTTTAGTTTAAAATCTTAATAAAAATCTTAAAAAAAGAAGAAAACAAAGATCTCAGCTACCAAAGAATTACACAACTTTCCTGTCAACAAAGAAGAAATTGAAATTATGACAGAGTTGGCATACTTTAGAAGGAGAGTGAGACTTGGAAGGGCAGTGGTGAAGGAACTAGAAAAGATAATGAAGTGTAAAGGCATTTAACTGGAGACCAGAGTCAGCATCATCTACACTATTGCACTCCTGATTACTGTGTGCTGATGTGAAAGCTGAACAGAGAAGAAAGCTGGAAGAAAATGGATGCATTTGAAACATGGTGCAGGACGAAAGCTTTGTGAACATCTTGGACCGACTGCAAGACTAACGAGTTGGGTCCCAGCGCAAACCAAGTCAGAGTTTTCCCCGGAAGCATAAAGGTCAAAATTGAAGCTGTCACACTTTGGGCACATCATGAGAAGGCACGACTCGGTGGAGAAGACAATAATGCCAGAGAAGGTTGAAGGCAGAAGGAAAGGAAGCCCAGACATTCGATCAAGTGATGCCATAAAGGAAACAACAGCACGAGCTGACCAGGCCTGTCAAGGACATGACAAGCTGTGGAACTTTCATCCAGGGGGTTGCGATTAAGTCAGAAGTGCCTTGACAGCACACAGCCCCACCACCACACAGGGAACCGGCAACATGGACAACAGTGAAAAGTTGACTTACTTTCGGGAACTGGGAGATAACTCTGTCCCTGCTCACTGACGGCGTCACATGAAGTAGGGTGGCCTTCATTGCCCAAATTCAATTTGCACTGCAAAATATGAACCAGAACAGAAACAAGCATGGGTTGATGTGGGAGATCCTACTAAAAGAGAAATATAAAAGAACAACACCCAGCACTTGTCTTTTAAAAATTGTATCACCATTCTACAAGGTGGGTCAGCATTATCATGTCTGAAGGCGGAAGGAGGGGCCGAGCGAGCGAATGCAGCTTGTTTAAGGTTCACTCCGACATTCACAGCACCTTTGGTGTTTGAACAGGGCACCTCCTGACTGGCAGCTCACACTTGCCTGACCACTGCGGCACACCAAGCTTCTAGCCCACCTAATCCTACATGCCCAATGGCAACAGAATCACACGTTTCCATGTAATCCATTTCCCTGTATAAATTTAAGAAAAGCAGAACTCTATTTATCCCATGGTCTGAAAGTACATTAGCAGTTCTGCCAGAGAAGTGGACTCTGGGAAGGGAGAATACCTTGACATGTACATCTTCGTATACAGGCCTGAGTGTCTGGCAGCTTTCATGCAAACCTTGAGGCCTTCTATTGAAAGCCCTCGGCAATCTGCCCTTCCTCCCTGGCCAGTGATGTAGGGGGAAATTTAGAAGTGTGGGGGAGTCCACACCCCCATCAAGCCCACACACCCCCAAGCCAAACCTATTTCCTATAACCCATGATTATACAATACAAATGAGCTTTCGCAAAATCACCCAGAATCACAGAATAGTAGAGTAGGAAGGGGCCAGAGGGCCATCAGGTCCAACCCCTGCTCAGTGCAGGACACCGAGTTACACCATCTCTCTCTGAGGGCGTCCAGTTGTAACTTGAATGCCTCTTCTGTAGGAGAGCCCACCACCTCCCTGGGTCATGTGTTCCACTGCTGCATTGCTCCATCAGTCCTCCTGATGTTCAGCTGGAACCTGCCTTCCTGCAGCTTGCGCCCCCATTCGAGTCCTGCCCGCTGGCCTTCCTCTTTGGAGAGGTCCTGGCCTTCCTGTGTGCAGTCTTTCCAGTACGTGAAGAGCACCATCACATCTCCTCTGTCTTCTCTTCGCAAGGCCAAACATGCCCAGTTCTTTCCGTCTCTCCTCACAGGGATCTGTTTCCAGTCCCTGGATCATCCTCATCGCCCTCCTCTGAACACTTTCCAGCTTGTATCTTTTTCAAACTGGTGCTCAGCACTGCACACAGCACTACATAGATGGCCTGATTAGTACCAAGTTTAGGGGAACTAGCATTTCACTTGATTTGGAAGTGATACTTCCATTAATGCAGTCTAATACAGGATCTGCCTCTTTTGAAGCTAAGTTTTGTCACTTTGTTTGAATTTCTTTTGAGTTATGAATGCAAGATGAGGATATTTCTTTAGAGGTGAAATAATTGCAGCTTCTAGAAGTTATTTATCTTATTTATTATGAATGAATATTAAACTACATTCATATCCTGCTCTCCAGCCAAAGATGCCCCAGAGTGGCTTACATGGAATTAATAAGGCAGTTCCCGCCCATAGGCTTACTCTCTAAAAACATGACATACAAGAGGAAAAGGACAGGGAGGGAAGAGGAAAAAAGGAGACACAGACGCTAATTAACCACATTCATTCATTCATTTGCTCACTTTCTAGCCTGCCCCATTAGCCGTATGGCTCCCTTAAAGAAACACAGGTGTTACATTCTCCCAAGAGTAAGTCTGGATTGACAATCACTGTTTGGTTTCTTTTTTCTGTGACTTCTGCAACCACAGAATTTGTGTGGGAGATCCTTTGTGAGTTCAGAGTCTATTATTTAGGGTTTCCAGATTCTCAAAATATCCAATGATCTTTTATTGTGCTCTCATTGGATCCACACTAAATCATGCATAAAGTATCCTAACTGAAGTAAGTTAAGGCTATCAAAAGTCATAGCTAATTTTTTCCCACTGATTCCAGTGAATGTATTTCCACTTAACCATGATTTCTCCCAAATAATTCTGGGGCTGAGTTGCTCGAAAACACCTGTTTGGCTCATTAAGCTACAACTCCCAGAATCAGTCAGTCCATCTTCCCCAGGAACTCTGGAAACAGATCTCTCTGTGTGAGGAATGGGAGTCCACTCACGACACTCAGTGCCCTTGACACACTGCAGTCCCCCAAGATTCTATGGGGGAGCAATGACTGTTTAAAGTGGAATAAAAGTGCCCTAGATGTGTGGTGCAAAAGTAACCTAAATCTGAAACCATCCCTTTTTGTGGCCTTCTCAACAGTGTTTCAACCTTTCCAAAAATAATTTACTTAACAATTGTCCAAATTGGATTTCTTTCAACATTTGTGGAAGCAGCCACTCAGTTCTGGAGTCAGGTTGGTTTCTTCATAGCCACTGGTTAATCTAATGCTCTGGCTTCCAAAGGTTCTCATTCAGGGGGCCCATTTATTTCATTTAAACAGAAGCAATGGCATGTGAGGAATTGTCCATTTTGATCACATTTCTGAGACAATCAAGTTCATGTTACTGAAATCCCTTTCACATTCAAATATGCTACTTGGGATTACTTTGCTGGATTGCATCAAAGAATTTAGGTCAGGTGGTACCTGCTGGCTGTTATCTAAGTAGTCTCCAAAAGCCAAGAGTGCAGAATGAATGTTAATTTGCAACGTCTGCATAGTGATGGCACGTCTCCAAGTCTTGGCTGGATTTCTGTGGGCCACCCCTCATGTTCCAGGACCTGAAGCTCCTTTATGATGTTACGGATGGACCATTCAATGTGAACTTTGCTGGATTCACTCTAAGCAGGCCCTGTTTCATGTCGGTCACTAAGCTGGTTATGAAGTGACCATGCCTAATGGCCACTACTTTCCAATTATCTGTCAACTGAAAGATGATCTCTCAGTCAGTGAACAACTGCTGTACTTATTAGAAGACTTGAAGTGTAAACACAGAGAACGGTGGTTTTTCCAAACTGCTGAAATAGTCCTAAAGGAACTTAACATCCAAGACCTTTCCAGTCCTATTTATCTGCTCATCCAATTGCTCTGAACATTTTCTCAGCTCTCTTTTATTTTGTGGGGACTTGCTGTATAATGAATAAAGTTTGTCCATAAATGCACAGAAAAAATCCATACAACAGACTTCTGAAACTGTGTCACCAACAGTCAGCTCTAACCCGTGATTTCGACAAGGCCACACAATGATGCTGGGACGTCTTTCAAGAAGGCACTGCGCAACTCCAGATTTCCTTCCTAGCATCACACTAGCTCCATCACTAGAAAAACATACAAGATTTTGTTGGAGGTACTGAAGATCAAAACCATGTGATGTTAGGCAATTTAGAAGCATGGATGTTATCGTTACTGCATTTTTCTATGCAAGTTCTATTAGGTCAAGAAAAATGACACATCTCATTTTGTTTATCATATTCAAATATTAAATACACTGTTAATGTGCTTTTTATCACTGAGACTTGTGGACTCATCAGTAAGAAATGGTATCTCAGCACTGATGCTGTTTTGCTTTGTGGATGTCTGATTGCATTACTGATCCAATGTGATCAATAATTTGAGTGGCACTGAATCTGGAATTCAGACCTTTAGCAAGCTCTGCACCATTTAGCTCTTGTGGCTGCAGCAGTTTAAAGTGATCGGATTCTTTTTAGCTAAGTAACAGGCTGCTTAAATACCCTGCAAGTCCTTATTTGGGATGCATGGCAGCAATCAGGGTCAAGACTGTGTGTTGCATTTTGACTTTATCCAATCTCTCCTTGGCCTGCTTATGGGCAACTGAAGGGGAGCACTTCCACACCTTCCTTGGGACTGACTTAGGTTGTATGGTTCTTGAAGTTCCATCCTATGCAACAGAATGACTACACTGAGAGATCCCAAATGCTTGACTTTGTACATACAGAATAACCAAGTCAACATGATACACATCTCAGCCATGGATTATTGCTTTTCTTGTTTTCCCACATTTCCACTGACCACGTATCTGACCAGACATTGCTGACACCATCTGACTTTGCTACTTCAATAGAGATTGTGCAAAGTACCAATTTCTGGGTCTACACAGTGACCCTCTGTTGCAACCGAACTGCTTGATGGTACAGTCTAATGAGCATTCACTGGCTGTCCTGCAACTACAGCATTCAAACTCTCCGTAACTTGTTTTGGCTTTCTGAAGTAGGAATACTGCTTTGCCTGCAGTTCAAAGCACTTTTTGTACTCTGCATTAACTGACTCAGAAAGCCCTATAAAGTTCAACATCAAATAAAATACCCAAAAAGAACTGAATACAAAAGAGCACTGACTCTTTTATACCCCACAAAACAAAGCAGAAACCATTCCCAGTATGCTACAATTGAAACTTAACTGTTGTTGCTAGTCACAAAGTCACGTCCGACCCATCACAACCCCATGGACAACATTCCTCCAGGCCTTCCTGTCCTCCACCATCCCTCGGAGTCCACTTAAGCTCACGCCGACTGCCTGAGCAACTCCATCTAGCCACCTCATTCTCTGCTGTCCCCTTCTTCTTTTGCCATCTATTGTTCCCAGCATTAGGCTCTTCTCCAGTGAGTCCTTTCTTCTCATTAGGTGGCCAAAATATTTGAGTTTCATCTTCAGGATCTGGCCTTCTAAAGAGCAGTCAGGGTTGATCTCTAGGACTGATCGATTTGATCGCCTTGCGGTCCAAGGGACTTGCAGGAGTCTCCACCAGCACCACAATTCAAAGGCCTCAATTTTTCGGCGCTCAGCCTTCCTTATGGTCCAGCTTTCACAGCCATACATGGCGAATGGGAAAACCATAGCCTTGATTATATGTACTTTTGTCAGCAGGGTGATGTCTCTGCTTTTTAGTATGCTGTCTAGATTTGCCATAGCTTTCCTCCCAAGGAGCAAGTGTCTTTTAATTTCTTGGCTGCAGTCACCATCTGCGGTGATCTTGGAGCCCAGGAAAATAAAATCTGTCACTACCTCCATTTCTTCCCCATCTATTTGCCAGGAAGTGAGAGGACCGGATGTCATCTTAGTTTTCTTCATGTTGAGTTTCAAGCCAAGTTTTGCACTCTCCTCCTTCACCCGCAACAAGAGGCTCTTTAGTTCCTCTTCATTTTCTGCCATTAGAGTGGTATCTTCTGCATATCTGAGGTTGGCAATCTTAATTCCAACTTGTGATTCATCTAGCCTCACCTTTCTCATAATGTGCTCTGCATATAAGTTAAATAGGCAGGGAGAAAATATGCAGTCTTGCCAAACTCCTTTCTCAGTTTTGAACCAATCAGTGGTTCTGTGCCCAGTTCTCACTGTTGCTTCTTGACCCGCATATAGGTTTCTCAAGAGACAAATAAAATGGTCTGGTACTCCCATCTATTTAAGAACTTGCCACAATTTGTTGTGATCCACACAATCAAAGGCTTTAGCATAGTCAATGAAGCAGAAGTAGATGTTTTTCTGGGACTCCCTAGCTTTCTCCATGATCCAGTGGCAATTTGATCTCTAGTGCCTCTGCCTCTTCGAAATCCTGCCTGTACTTCTGGTAGTTCTCGGTCCACATACTGCTGGAGCCGAGCTTGTAGGATTTTGAGCATCACTTTGCTAGCATGTGAAATGAGTGCAATGGTGTGATAGTTTGAATATTCTCTGGCATTTCCCTTCTTTGAGACTGGAATGTAAACTGACCTTTTCCAATCCTGCAGCCACTGTTGAGTTTTCCACATCTTTACAGCACCGGACTCTCCTTTCACCCCCAGATACATCCGCAACTGAGCGTCCTTTCGGCTTTGACCCAGCCGCTTCATTCTTTCTGGCGCTACTAGTACTAGCCCTCTGCGCTTCCCCAGTAGCATATTGGACACCTTGTGACCTGAGGGGCTCATTTTCTGGCGACCTATCTCTTTGCCCTTTAGAACTGTCCATGGGGTTTTCATGGCAAGGGTACTGGAGTGGGTTGCCATTTCCTTCTCCAGTGGATCAGCTTTAGTCAGCGCTCTCTGCTATGACCTGTCCGTCTTGGGGGGCCCTGCAGGGCACAGCTCAGAGCTTCAACATCTTCCTCATGGCAAGGCAGTGATGCATGAAGGGGGAAACTTATCCTCTCCCTTGTAAAAACTAAATTTGAGCTTTTTGTGCCTTTGAAGCCTCTCTCTGCCTATTCAGTCCTTCTCAACTTTAGCGTAGCCATAAATAACTAGAATTTGGGAGGGAGGAGGGGGATGCGAGGTAGCTTGTGGAGCAGCAAGGGCAAGCTGAGCATATGTTGCTGAGGAGCACGTGCATGCCTGGCAGGCCTCTCCAGCAGGGAGTTCCCAAGAACTGCAGGGGACCGTCGAAAAATCGGTTGGGAAACGACGGCAACTGCGAGCCACGGGGCAGGCAAATTAAGTCTCTCGAGAGGCGGTGAGGGAGGGACAGCGGCCGTGGCTCCAGGGGTCCAACGACCCGCCGGCCACCCTCCAAAATAGTAAGTGGGGGAGCTCCGACACAGCCCCCACTCCGCTACACCACCGTCCCTAGCTGCCCCGGAGAAGGTCGGAAGAGCGTGGAGAAAAAGATATGCGGGTACGGGAGGGGGGTCGGGCTGCCGCGGCGCAGCCCAAGAGTCCCCGAAGGGACGAGCCCCTCTGCGGGCGCCCGCGCAGCCCGCGCTACCTCCGCCCGCCCCCTGCGGAGCGCCAGCAGACGCCGCTCCCGGGGCAGGAGGTGGCCGAGACGGAACCCCGGCGGCTCCGAGCGCAAAAGGGCGCAGGCGCGAGCGGCCCCGGAGGAGCCACCGCACGACGGTCACCCACGCCGACCACGAGGGCCTCCGCAGCCCCCCCCCCCACGGCAACAGCCTGGCATCCCACGGGCTCGCCCGGGGCCTCGCCCAGCTCGCCTAGCTCTCCTGGCGCCCGGCGGAAGAGCAACGCGGAGCGAATCAGCACGGCCAGCGGCGGGGCGCGCCCGCCCTCACCGAGCCTCGGAATCGCCGGGGCCGTCCGGCTTCCCCCGCGCAGCAGCACCCCGCGGGCCGGCGGCCCCTCCGCGAGGGGGTTTGGCCCTGACCCGCCCTCGCCGAGGAATGCGACGTATCGAGCCGCTCGGGGCAGAGGCGTCCCGGGGGCCGAAAAGGCGGGCCGCAGCGCTTGCGCTCGAGTCCCGAGGACCGCCCGCGTGCGAGCCGAGCTGCAGCCGGGAAGAGCGCGGTGCAGAAATCCAGGACCCGTCTGCCCCCGCGGCGGGCTCAAGGCGCCCCGAAGGCCCGCCGCGCCCCTGCAGCAGGCCGCGGGGAGGGGCCGCCCCACTCGGCGGAGCAGCTGCTCCCGCGGCACCTGCCGGGGACGCCTCGAGCTCAGGCCGCGCGCGGGCGAAGGGGAGAGGGGCGCACTCACCGAGCGGCAGCACGGCGCGAGCGGCTGGCGGCGCGTGGCCCAGGCAACCGGAGCGCGGCTCCCCGCCGCCCGAGGAGGCGGGGCCGCGGCGCGGAGCCGCCCATCAGCCGAGCCGCCGCGGAGACGTGCCGTTGCTACGCTCCGGGAGGCAGCTCCGCTCGCCCGCGCTTCCGCGTGGCCGGGGGCATCCTGATCGGAAGGACCCGCCTCGACCCTCTGCCACGTCCGAGCGCGGTCGCTTGGGAAGCCGAGCACTTACTGGGCGTTCTGGGGAGCAGTCCGCATTGGCATATATGCTGCTTATTTCCAAGAAGCGGGAAGCCTCTCGCTGACGGAGTAAATCAATCCCTGGATAGCGGCTGCAGCCCGAGCACCTCGGGGCTGGGGCTTCGCTAAGTGGGAGGTTTGCTGCTCCCTCCTTCGGAGTGTGCTTCCTTTTAAGCCCGTGGCCTCCTGAAGTCGCAGTACTTTTCCATTTTTTCTTAACGGAAAGCCTCGAGCCCACCCTTCCCAACCCTATTTCCTTCAAGCGTGAGACTCTAGGTCCCCTAATTCCCAGCCAATATGGTGGCTGTGCTGGTTGGGAATGATAGGACTTGCCGCCCCCATTTCTAGAAGGCACCAGGTTAGGAAGAGGGCGGTGAAACAATAGAGTTTTAGATTCTGATATCCTATTCGTTGATCCCTTTTAATGAGGTGACTGTTTTCACTGGGAAGATGCCACAAGAGCTGAAGCAGCACTGCAGCAAGGCGGGGTGGGGGACGGGGACTCCAACATGCAAACTGGAGTGGGACCAGAATACCCAAATGTCATCTCTTCCCACGTGGGTGTGCCCACTTGGCAGGTCTGCATGCAGCAGTGGCACCCATTCACTGAGGTTTGTCTACCTCTCTGGGCAGTTGTGGGTGATTCAGCATAATAAACACTGCTAAACAGTGGAACTTGATTCCTGAAGACACACCCAGCTTGGATGTCTTTAAAGGGGGATCAGAGACATTCACAGAGAATAACACTATCAATAGCTACAGGTCAGGATTGCTCTGTGCACCCTCCAGTATCAAGAAGCAGCATGCCTGCTAATACCAGTGGCTGGGGATCATGGGTAGGAGGGCACTGTTGCATTCCTGCCCTGCTTGTGGATTATACACGGGGATTTGGCTAGCCCCCGAGGGGACAGAACACTGGATCACGGGCCATCTTGCCAGCTCCAGCACAGTTCTTCCGAGACCCTTGAGAGCATTGCTCCCATGCCCTTTGCTCCACATCTGTGTTGCTTCCTGCTTACTGCTCCAAGTGGGAGCTCCTGAAATGGCAGGCAAACATCTGGGCGGCGTGTTCAGAGCAGCTTCCTAGCAGTGAAGGCCGTTCAGCAGTGGAGGTGGTGGAATCTCCTTCACGGGAGGTATTCTGTCAACCGTGCCACAGCCATTCCCTTCAGCACAGAGCGAACTCAGAGGAGCAAATTGGGCCGGATAATCTCCAGGGTCCCTTGCAACTCAATGATTCTAGGAGCCCCATTCTCTGTCCCTTCTTGCAACATAAGCTCAAGATGCATCCACTGATCATAGGGAAGCCAGGATTCACACACACAGACAGAGAGAGAGAGATGGGTCTCCCAGCCACAGGGCATTGCTAGGTGCTAATAAAATTTGAGGCACAGGCTCATAGACTGACCAACCCCATCTGCAAATGGGAGGAGAGGCACAAAGCAGATAAAGGTTTTTTGTTTTGTTTTTTAAGACTCCTGCTGCTAGCATTTTTCTCCTCCTGTTTAGTGATATGCTTAGAGGGGCATCCACTACGGCTGCTAAGACGGGCAGGCAGCAATAGTGCAAAGGCTGACTCTGTGACCCAGAAAATTCAGGTGTCTAATTTCAGCCACTTAAATGTTTTCTCCCCTCCTGGCAAACTGCTGTGATTCCTCATAGCCCAGAGAATGTCTACCCTTAAGATAATACAAGAAAACGAAGAGTTCCTAGACAGAGCGGAGGAGCTGCAACAGCTAAGTGTAGCCCAGAAGCAAGAAGAGTGTCAGCAAGCCGAGGCAGCAGAAGCGAACCCTGCGGGAAGGGAAATGAGGAAACTCGCCGGAACTGGGTGGCAGTTCAGCGCAGAAGACCTAGAAGACGCTCTGCACCCGTGGAGGCAGAGGAACTCTCGGACCGCCTTCAGTTGCTTGAGGAAGGGGCATGTGAAGAACCCACTGGGAAAGAGCTACGCGGCACACCATGTGACTCTGAAAAGGGACAAAGGGCCAAGCAAGGAAGGAAAAAGGTGCCAGCAACAAAAGGAGCAGCGTGATCGTCGTGGGAGACTCGCAAGGTGGAAGAAAACGCGTGTCGTGAAGACCCAGAGGATCGCCAAGCGTGCTGTCTCCCCGGTGCTGAGGTTAAACATAGCCAGCGAGTTCACACGAGTCAGCCAACCCACTGGCAAATACCCCTTCCTTATGTTCCATGTGGGAACCAATGAAACTGCCATGGGAAGCTTCTCTGAAGTAACAGCAGACTTTGAAGCCCGAGGTGTAGAGAGAAAAATAAAAAACACTGGGGCCCAGACAGTCTTCTCCTCAATCCTTCCCCTACGTGGAAGAGCAACTGTTGGGGAAAGAACAGTTCTTCCAAGTGAATGACTGGCTACGAAGGTGCTGCCGTAAAGAGAGATTTGGACTCTGGGACCACAAGCTAAGCTTCCTGGAAGCGGACTACTGGCAAATGACGGGCTGCACCTCACAAAGAACGGGAAGCAGGTGTTTGGCCACTGCATGAATCAAGTTCCTCAGGAGGGCTTTAAACTGAAACCATCAGGGAGGGAGATGTGCAGCATGGCACACCATCACCTAGCAGAGACTTATTTATTTATTTGCAACATTTTTACCCTGTCCTTCATAATAGAACATCTCAGGACAGTTTACAATAATTAAAACAGTAGTAGTAATAATAATAGTAATAATTACAGTCAACAGTAACTGAAACAAATAACAAAACAATAACATTCATAATTCAACAAAATGAAAATGTGACTGTAATATTAAAACCATCTAAAATCATTAGTTCTTAAAATGATGGCTAAATAAAAAGTGTTTTTATCTGGTGCCAAAAAGAGTATAAAGTCGGTGCCAGGCAAACCTTCTGAGGAGCACATTCCACAACTGGTGCCACCACAGAGAAGGCCCTCCTCTCAGTGGACACCCTCTTTACCTCCTTCAGGGAGGGCTCCCTGAGCAGGGCCTCTGCCTCAAATCTCAAGGGGCATGAGACATATAGGGAAGGAGACATTCCTTCAGGTATCCTGGTCCCAAGATGTTTAGGGCTTTATAGGTTAGCACCAGCACCTTGAATTGGGCCCAGACTTCAATCAGAAGCCAGTGTAGCTGATAGAGGACAAATATATAGGCAGTGGTACCTTGGCTCACGAACTTAATCCATTCCAGGACTCTGGTTGTGACCCAAATTGGTCGTGAGTCAAGTCAAATTTCCCCATAAGGGTCAATGTAAATAAAAATCTGTTCTACAACTATTTTTTTTACTCTCAAAAATTTGAAGCAAAGTGACACCAAAGATCGCGACCATCTCCCCCCGCCCAGCGATTGTGCGGGGGGGGGGAGACAGGTGTGATGGCAGGCATGTGGGGGGGGAAGCGGGTACGCGGGGGGAGGTGGATGTGGGCGTGCAGGGGGAGGTGCGCGCAGGTGCTCTCAGGCAGGGAACACGGGCACAATTGCAGCCATTCCACCCCCAGCGATCGTGTGAGGGGGGGAGATGGGTGTGGGAGCAGTGGGGGGGAGGCGGGCGCCAGGAGGTGGGCGTGGACGCATTTGGGCAGGGAACACAGACGCGTCCATCTCCAATTTAAATTTCCTCCAATTTAAACTTAAATTTAAGTTTATGTTATAAATTTAAGTTTTTTTTATCCTTCTGTGTGTGAGTGGGTTTTTGTCTGGGAGAACTGAGCGAGTGAGAGGAACTGCAGGACAAACAAGGCAGGGGACCAAGGTAAGGTCTCAGAAGGGATCCCAATGGCAGACCAAGAGATGGCCTTAGCGGGAGTCACGGGTGTTGCTGTCCTCTGCGACAGCTGCGACATGTTCGCCTTTCTCCCCCAGGAGAGGCAGGGATGCGCTTGCCCTCGGTGCAAGATGGTGACCCTGCTAGAAGAGGAGGTGAGGTGCCTGAGGGCCGAGAGAGCTCTCCAGGCCCCCCCGGAGCAGCCCCCTCGGGACAGAGGGTTGAGGGAGAGGCCATGGGAGGAGCAGCCATGGAGACGTGGAGGCATGTCACCCACAGGAGGAGGAGGCCAGCACACCCTCCTCCGTCTCCTGGCACCAATCTGGAGCTGGGAAACAGGTTCTCTCCACTTGGGGAGGCTGGGGCTGATGAGGCCTCGGGGGGCCAGCAGGACCCCCAGCCTGGGACGACAAGCAGCAAGGGGGCCACTGCAGGAGAAGCGAGGGCCAGGGCACAGCTGCCCACCAGCACCGGGAAGGCACGGCGGCGGGTGATTGTTGTTGGGGACTCCCTGCTGAGGGGCACTGAGCCGGCAGTATGCCGCCCCAACCTGGAGACAAGGGAGGTTTGCTGCCTGCCGGGCACACGCATCCGGCATGTGAAGGACAGAGTGGAGCGTCTTGTTTGCTCTGAGGGTCACCAGCCATTCCTGGTGATCCATGTGAGCACAAACAATGTGGCCAGGCAGGGTGTGGTTGGGGTCACCAGGGACTTTGAGGCCTTGGAGAAGAAACTCGGAGAGCTAAAGGCCCAAGTGGCCTTCTCATCAATCTTACTGGTCTGGGGATTGGGGCCAGGAAGGGACAGGAGGGTCTCCGAGGTGAACGACTGACTTAGGGTGTGGTGCCAGAAGGAACGCTTCGGGTTGCTTGACCACGGCACTCGGTTTCTTGCCAATGGACTTGTGGCAAGGGACGGGTTACACCTCACGAGGATGGGGAAAAGGTCCTTTGGAGATGCTCTAGCGAGCTTCGTCCAGAAGACTTTAAACTGAGCCGGGGGGGGGTCAGGCCCCCCAGGAACGTGTCTGCACTGGACAAGTGTGGGGGAAGATCAGGGCTCTGGGAGCAGGGTTTTAGAGGTACTGCAGGGACTGACAGGACTCCTACAGAGAGGGGCCAGGTATCAGGGGGGATGGGAGGAAGGAGGAGGCTGGGAACTCCAAGGAAAGGAAGCGGAGGGAAGGGGTTGAGGTGCATGTACACCAATGCTAGGAGCATGGGTAATAAGCAGGAAGAGCTTGAAGCTCTCCTGGGAATAGGAGGGTATGACCTGGTGGGAATCACAGAAACTTGGTGGGATGAAAGGCAAATCTGGAATGTGAACATAGAAGGGCATCACCTTTTTAGAAAGGACAGGAAGGGAAAGAGAGGTGGGGGCGTGGCTTTATACATCAGGGAACAGATAGGATGCAGTGAGATAGAATGCAGCACAGATGAGGTTTCGGTAGAGGCAGTCTGGGGGAAACTTGACAGGGAAAGAGACCTGACAGTGGGGGTATGTTATCGCCCTCCAGGTAAACTTGAGACCCTGGATGGTGTCCTGACAGGCCAGATTCTCAGGATATCTTGGGGGAGAGACACAGTAATTATGGGAGACTTCAGTCTCCCGGATATTAGTTGGGAGACTCACTCGGCGGTGACAGCCAGGTCACGTCGCTTCCTAGAAGCTATTGAGGGAGGGTTTTTCACACAGAGGGTCCAAGAGGTGACGAGAGGGGAAAACAACCTTGACTTGGTCTTGACCAATAAAGAGGAGCTGATAGATGAAGTACAGATTAGGGGAGCTCTGGATGCGAGTGATCACTCCATCTTTTGCTTTGAGATCAGGGGACTGCGGACGGGCAGCAGGTCGAGCACTAGAAACTGGGACTTCAAGAGGGCCAACTGAAGGCCAGACTGGGGAAAGTCTCCTGGGATGGGTTACTGGAAGGTAAGCGAGTTGAGGAGGGGTGGATGGCACTCAAAACGGAGGTTTTGGAGGCGCAAGCCTTGACGATACCTCTAGTCAGTAAGGTGGGGAGGTGGAGGAGAGTGCTGCCATGGATGCGAAAGGAGGTGGTTAGAGGGATTAGAGAAAGAGGAACCTCCGTAGGAAATGGGTACTGGGGCAAATAGACAAAAGGGTATACCGGGAGGAGGAGGCCTGTTGCAGAAGGATTCTTTGCAAGGCTAAGGCTAATTACGAGCTGAGACTTGCCAAGAACATCAAGAGCAACAAAAAGGGTTTCTTTCAGCATGTAAATAGGAAGAGGAAGGGGAGACAAGTGGTGGGACCACTAATAAGGAGGAAGGAGATCCAGTGACTGATATGAGGGAACAGGCACAGATGCTAAATGACTATTTTGCCTCTGTGTTCTCCCCAAAGCAGGACGGGGGATATCTGCATAGGAGATTAGATGAGGCTGGGGACTTAGGGGCACAGATTAGAGTCACCCCCCTTGAAGTCGAGGGGCTCCTCAGGGCATTGGATATTACAAAGGCGCCAGGCCCTGACGGGTTACACCCGAGAGTACTTAGAGAGTTGGCAGGGGTTCTCTCACGCCCACTGGCCTCCAGTTTTGAGGCCTCATGGAGAATGGGTGAAGTTCCAGAGGACTGGAGGGTGGCATCAGTGGTCCCAATTTTCAAAAAGGGTAGTAGAAGGGACATGGGGAATTATAGACCGGTTAGCCTTACGTCCATTGTAGGAAAAACAGTGGAAAGACTCATAATAGAGAGAGATCTAGTGATGCTAGATAGGGAAGGGAGGCTGACAGCCACACAACACAGCTTCTGCAAAAACAGGTCCTGCCAGACAAACCTTGTGGAATTCTATGACAAGGTTTCGAGATGGCTAGATGGAGGGGATGCAGTGGATGTGGTTTACCTGGATTTCAGCAGGACCTTTGACAAAGTGCCCCATGATATCCTGGTGGAGAAACTGAGGAGTTTTGGGGTACACCAAAGCACTGTCCGGTGGATTAGGGCATGGTTGACTGACCGAAAGCAGAAGGGGAATGATTCCCCACTGTTAGTGGGGAATCATCGGGATGGCAGCCAGTGGCAAGTGGGGTCCCCCAGGGCTCTGTCTGGGGGCCGATCCTGTTTAATCTTTTCATCTATGACATGGAAGAAGGGGTGAACAGTCTGCTGAACAAAGTCACAGATGACACTAAAACTGGAGCAGTGGCCACAACTGAGGAGCAGGTACTCCAGATTCAAAAGGATCTGGACTATGGAAGTGGGCAGGAGACAACAGGATGGCGTTCAATGTGGATAAGTGCAAGGTCTTGCACTTGGGGCACAGGAATAGGTGTCATAAGTACAGGTTAGGGGACAAGTGGCTGGAGAGCAGCACTTGCGAAAGGGACCTCGGGGTGCTGGCTGACTGCAGGCTGAACATGAGTCAGTAGTGTGACGCAGCGGTCAAGAGGGTGAATGCCACCCTTGGTTGCATAGCCAGAAGTGTGGCTTCTAGATCAAGAGAGGTATTACTACCACTCTACACGACTCTGGTGCACCCGCAACTGGAGTATTGTGTTCAGTTTTGGGCCTCTCATTACAGAAAGGATATAGCCAGACTAGAGTCAGTGCAGCGTAGGGCCACAAGGTTGGTGGCCGGTTTGCAGGGGATGGGGTATGAGGCGAGACTGAGGGAACTGGGTCTCTTCTGCCTGGAGAAGAGGAGACTCAGAGGGAATCTGTTGGCAACATACAGGTATGTGAGGGGGTGTCAGAGGAGGAGGGTAGAGACCTGTTCTCCCCTGCAGAGGAAGGCAGGACACGCTCCAACGGAGCAAAGCTCAGGGAGCCAAGGTTTCATTTAGATGCCAGGAAGCACTTCCTGGCAGTTAGGACCCCGAGGGTGTGGAATGGGCTTCCATGAGTGGTCGTTGAGGCCCCATCGGTGAGGGTGTTCGAGGATAGACTGGATGTCCACATGGTGGGCATGTCGTGAGCGGAGCCGGCTAGTGCTGGAGGTCAGACTATATGGCTCGGGGAGACCCCTTCTTACTCGCTCTGTTTCTATGTTTCTATATTGGTGGACAGAGGAGGCCAACCTAGCAATTGGAGTCCCCTTCTCTCCTTGGGACCCTCAAGTGACTGTTGTAACAGATGCCTCCCTCCTCAGATAGGGTGCTCATTGCGGCCAAGCTATCATTCAGTCCAGATGGAGCCTCCAAGAAGGTCACCACCATATCAATTTCTTGGAACTCTTGGCAATCAAGAAGGCCCTTGTTGCCTTCCAGACTCACATTCGAGGTCACCATGTCAGAGTTCTCACAGACAATACCACAGTTATAGCATATATAAACAAGCAAGGTGGAATCATGTCAAACCAGCTTGCCTCCCTCGCCACCACCTTCTGGCACTGGTGTATCATCAAGCAGACCAGTTTGACGGTCCTATATGTGGCAGGTAGCAGCAATGTCCCCACAGACTCCCTTAGCAGGACTTCCATCAAATGTCACAAATGAGAACTTCACCCCACAGTCCTCCAAATCCTGTGGAATCATTGGGGTGTTTCCCAGGTAAACCTATTCGCTACTGAATGCAACATGGTATGCGACTGTTTCTACTCAAGGACTGGCCTAGCATTCACTCCCTCGGAGACGCCTTTCTCCTTTCCCTTGGAGCGGGAAACTATTCTCTTTCTGCCATGTTCCCTGATTCCGAAGGTCCTTGCAAAGATCTCTCAGGACCATACTGATGCCATCCTCATCCCTCCATGGTGGCCCAGACAGCACTGGCTTCCCCTCCTACTCATCCTAGCCAACAGGACTTTCTTTCGTCTACCATACCAACATGACCTCCTCTCACCTGACCTGCATCTTTCCAGTCCAAAGCTCTCCTCCTACTCCAATCACCTTCACCCTCCCTCCATTCTTTCAACCAATTTAATTTGTGAACACAGAATATTTATCACCTGAGTCCATCAAAAATGTTACTTCCCCCTTGTGCTTCTAACAGGGATGTGGGGGGGGGGTAATCACCTTATCTGACCCCCTGCTCCTCTCTGCTTCACTTTCCTGCTGAAAGTGCTACCATCTGGGGTGCCTTCTCCAGCTGGATCCCCATTCTTCACCTGGGACACTCTTCCTCCTAGTGGCCCAGAAACACAGGATTGTCCTTCAGAAGAGGCCAGGAAGGCCATTGGGTCCAACCCGCTGCTGTTGCAGGTCAGCAGTTTACACCATCCCACTCAGATTCCTCAGCTCTGTGTAACTGCATGGGAGGAATGCGCTGCAAAACTTGTGCAGAAACCACAGGGCTCCGGTGCACCCTCAAGCAAGGCAGGGCCCAAGCAGCAGGGGGTCCTTCATGAGTCCCAGACACACCATCTGCCTCATCTGGATTTGGGTCCCACAGACTTAGGGAATGGGTGGGTGCAAAGCTGCCAGCAAGCACTGCTTCTGGACTTGCATGACGTTGTTAATCATGGGGCGTGTTAGTTGGGACACTGGCCTTCACTTCCAATTTCCTGGGCTAACATAGGAGAGCCCTGGGTTCAGTCTCTAAGGGAAAGTAAGGTGGGCAGTTTGATGACAGAATGATTGAATGAAAGCAAATGCTATTGAGTCTCTTTGTTGCTTTTGCAGGCTATTTTGATTTTTATGTTATTGTAAGAGATATTAAACTTGCCTTTGGTTGTAAGGTTGAGTGGTTTATGGTATATTCCTTTGCTCCCATCTAGTTTTGTGACTGTTGAATTTGGCTGGTTTTTCTCATGTGAAAAAGTCCCCAATCCCAGGCCATTCTCAAAATGTGTCCTATCGCCTGAAAAAAGAACTGGTGCATGATTTCATGGTATTTGGGGCCCCATTAGATGACACCTGCCCAGTTATGTGTCCAGAGTAGGCATTTGCCTGTAGTTGCCTGAAGAAGTTGTGAGGCACGGGGTGTCGCTCCCATCCATTTGGGTGCCGCTCATGCTTTGGGCTGGCCGCAAGCTGCCAATTCCGGGCTATCGCATTTTGCTTCAAGGGGCGCTTCGCGTGATGCGGTTAATAGCGATACTGACAAGCCGCAGGCCTAGCTGCTGTTCGCAGGCGTCCTTAGCCTGCGCCTCTGGCACGGATTTTTTACGCAAGGAGTTCATCGCACTTTGGCTTGGCCCGCCCGCCCCGGCTCTCCATGGCGGGGCGAAACCTAATCGCATCGGGGCTTTCTCCGCACGGCGAAGCCTCCACCGGCCACCGCGCGGACGCGAAGCAGCGGCAGGCCGCCCTTTGGCCGGGAGCGCGGCGCCCACGCCCCGCCGCCCGCGGCGCTCCGCAGGGTTCCGGCGGCGACGCGTCGCCTGGCAACGGCGCGGGGTGCGTGCGAGGCCGAGGCGGCGGGCCGGGCCGGGATGGCGCACCCGCGCATCTCCGCGCAGCTGCCCCCGCACCTCGACCCCACCAAGGCCCCGGTCGCCTTCGGCCGGAGGGCGCTCCCGAAGCTCAACGAGGAGCTGCAGGCCGCCGAGCTGCTGACGCGGCAGCGCGCGCTGATGGCGCTGTGCGACCTGGTGCACGACCCGGAGAACGCCTACGAGGCCGTCCGCATCGGTAAGAGAGGCGACGAACGCCCCGCCGGCCCGGCCACTGCCCGCCGGCCGGCCGGGCTCCACACAGGGGCGGCGGGCGCCGGCGGGCCCCGGCTCGGCAGGGCTCCGGAAGGGCCCCTTGGCCCGGGGCTTCCGGGGCAAGGGCCCGCGGACCCTGCGGGGGACTCTGCGAAGCCCCCGGACGAGGCAGGGCGTCGCGCTGAGGCCTGCGCGGGGGCGCCTTCCCTTGCCCCGCGCGGCGCGAGGGCTCCGCAGGAAGTGCCCGTCGGGTGCCCGCGTTTCGTTCCGCTGACGGGCTTGACGCGCTTTCTGATTTTCTGACCTGTTCGATTGCTTTTGTTTTGATATTTTACATTCATAGGTTTAACTTGCTGTAAGGTGTCCTGAAAACTTGTTGGAAGAACAAGACATAAACCAAATAAATATATAAAATTATGTCTTTCAGGATTTCTAGATAATTTGAAAAAGTTGCTTTTAGATGAAAACAGCACTGTACGTCGAAAAACAACAGAAGTGCTATATATAATGGCGACACATAACATTGGCAGGTAGGTATTTGTGAAAATTTGGCATAAGGGAATCTGGGATACCCAACCTTTTGGGGCTGCTGGGCATGTTAGAATTACCGTAGGTGTGGCCAGTCACAGGATGCCCATTTCACAGAAGGCAGATTGATGCAGCTAGAGATAAGCATGTTGGGAACAATTAGGTCCTCACCTGATGCTGCCCCCGGGGCTAGAGGATGGGATTTGCAGCCCCAGCGTCAGTGTGAGGAGTGGCGCTCCAGCCCTCTCCCTCACAGCTGCTGCCAAATGAAGCGCACTGGTCACTCCATGAGGCTGGGAAGGAATCTCTTGCAGGGATTAACAGGAGTGTTTCAGGAGAGAGGGTGGGAAAAGACCAGAGGCCAGGGCATGAGGCCGCTGCAGCCATTCCAGCCTCCTTCCCTTTCTCAAACACCCCTACTAAATGGCCAACATCCATCCCATGAAAATGCAGAGTAGGAGGAATGGGGAGGCAATGACCACAGATGTCACCTTTCTTGCTCCTCTGAGTATGGAGGTCTCTGCTCATCTGCATAGAACTGTGTCTTCAGGGAAGGAACAGAGTGCAGTGTAGAGGGGTTACTTAGCCCCAAATGCAAAATCATCTGTTTACTGAACTCAGCAGAATGCCTGTCTCACAGAAAGAAATTGAAGATGCTGAGAGAAACATGTAGGAAAAAGTACAAACCAGGTAATTTATACAAGAATATACCAAACAGTGACCTGGTTTGTGCAGCCAATGGTAGTTTGAACCATGGGTTATTTGGACTGCATGGGAGTAAGCAAGCTCATCATATGCCAACTGCTCGCTGCTTTTGCTTTGCTTACACTTTAATAAACAACCCAGGAGCCTCATGTCGTGCAAACTCAGCACTCTGGGTTGCTGGGGCGGGGCGGGTAATGTTGCATTTTGAAATCAAAGCCAAAACCAGAATTTAAACAGGGAAAGAAGGTTAGTAAAAAGTTGCAATTTTTCTTATATGAAACATAAATCAGTTGATTGCAATGAAAACATAGCATATATATATTTGGGCCATTCACACAGCCCAACCCCACAGGGTTGTTGTTGTGGGGATAAGATTTATATCTTCAATATTATTTGCCGGCCCAATAGCCAAAGTCTGTCTGGGCAGCTTACAGCAGATTGAGAGCAGGGGGAGGAGAGTTATGTCAGCTGCTATGAGATCTTTGTAAGAAAAAAGGCAGGATATATACATACATACATACAGATTTATATGCAGGAAGACATACTCCTAGTATTAAAGATAATTGTACACACACTTCAGCAAAGGCAGTCCAAATATCCATATGTTTCTCCATTGATAAATTGCGCTTAAAAACTATCGGTTCAAACACTGAAAGTTTCATCCAGTTCCTCCCTACCACTGTGTTATTGCAAGTGGCCATTTGTCTTTCTGATGTTAGAGTTTTTGATGCCAAAAGGGCATGGAGGTGTTAAATTCCAAGAAATTATTAGTTAATTAAGAACATACATATCTGTAGTTTTTTATTTTTTATATTTTTCTTTGATTGAAAACTGAAGAAAAACAAACATTTGGAAACATATGACACATGCATTTGTAACTTCCCAATTAGATTTCTGTAATGTGCTCTACGTGGGGCTGCCCTTGAAGACGGTCCGGATACTTCAATTGGTGCAAAATACAGCTGCCAGGTGGCTGACGGGGACTGGGCGTTGTTCTCATATAACCCCAGTCCTCCGTCAGCTCACTGGCTCCCCATTGAAGTCCGGGCCCAATTCAAGGTGTTGGTTATCACCTATAAAGCCCTCAACGGCTTGAGACCTGGTTATCTAAAGGAGCGCTTGCGTCCATATATGCCCTCCTGCCCCCTGAGATCGGCGGGGGAGGCCCTTCTCTGGGAGCCCTCTGTGAAGGATATTCGGAGGGTGAGTACCCAGAGGAGGGCCTTCTCTGCGGTGGTGCCCCACCTATGGAACGCGCTCCCCAGAGAGGTCCGCCTGGCACCATCGTTATTTGTTTTTCAGCACCAGGCCAAGACCTTTTTATTTAAATGATATTTTAATTGTTAATCGGTTGTTTTATTTGTGGTTTTAAATTATGGCTGAGAAACTCCAAGTTTTAATGTTATTCTATTCTTTGTTTATTTATTTTCTTTGTAAGCCGCCCTGAGGCTTCGGTGATGGGTGCGGCATAAAAATGTTATAAATAAATAAATAAACATATATTTAATATTATCTATATTCCTTTCCTCTCTGCCCCTAGATCTAGTTACATAAAATAACTATATAATAATCCTTCAGGCTGCATATTGGTTATACAGAAACTGTTACAACAACCATTATTTATAACTTATTTGTACTGTCCTCCCATATTCAGTTATGTTAGTTGAATATTCAGTAAATGGTCACCAGTCTCAAAAGAAGCAAACATTTGTTGGCCTCCCATAACCTGCAATTTCTGTGGCAATGCTTTCATTTTTGCTGCCTTCCATACCAGATTCTACCACTCATTCAAATCTGTAATTTTAAAATCCTTTCATTGTGACGCTTTTACTTTTCTAGCAGCAAATAGAAGTTGTGACATTAGCTCCTTATGTTTCATATTTATATTCTTTTTATTTATTTATTAAAACATTTTTATGCCGCCCCATTCGCCGAAGCCTCGGGGCGGCTTACAACAAATACATTCGGTAGGGCCAATTCAGAGTCAACAGGTACTTCTGTTTTTACAGTCCAAGTAATCTCAGTGAAAACTGCTGTCCAGAATTTTTGCATCTTAACACATTCCCACCACATTTGCCGACCAGTAGGTGCCAAACCCTTGGCATCCCCTCTACCACATAGATGAGAAATCAATAAATGCCAATTTTCAGCTATGTTTCTCTGGTATTAGCAGATAGAGATTTATATGGCAGATACTCATCCATGTGGCTCCATCAGTAAAAGTAGACGTAAGTTCAACCCCACCATTGCGCTATACTTGGTCTAAAAGTACAGTTGACACCATCCCTTTAATGCAGCCCCTGTCATTATCAATTTCTCAAATCTTAACTAGAATTGCCTGGTCCCTTACACACTTGCTAGAAAGGAAAGAATGCAGTAGATATCCTAATTTGAGCTGGATAAACAAAAAGTAGTACAAGTTAACAGATAAACTAGATGATATACAGAAAGATCAGTGAAACCAAATCCTTCCTCTTTACTGGAAAGTTCTGTGTCTTTCAAAAATATTTATAGCAGAATACAATGCCATAGACATTTACAAAACTAAGTATTAAGTTTCTTTACTGTAAGTAAAAGAATACTACATAAACAATTTGAGGTACCACATTAATTTTAATTTTACTTATCCTATTCCATAGATAGAATTTTAATGAATAGATGACTGGTGTAAAATAAACAGTAGAAGATCATAGAAATAGAGCGAGTCAGTAGGGGTCTCTCGGGCCATCTAGTCTGACCCTTGGCTTCATCCTTCTCTGCTCATGACATGCCTACCATGTGCATGTCCAGTCATCTACATAAGCAATAAGATTAACTTCTAAGGATTTATACCTAAATCCATGAATATTAGTATTTTGTCAGATATTACATGCCAAGGTATCCAAATACAGATCAAATATTAGTGGAGAAAGAGGGCAAATGGTTAAAGAACACTTGAGTATAATAAACTGCCAAAATAACTCAAAACCACTGCCTATTATCTTCGAGAAATCACAGAGGACAGCTGAAGTGCCAGCTGACTGGTTTCTGACTCCTAGCCAAGCAGATCAGAGGAAGCTGCCTCAGCTGGTCTGGTGACTCTAGGATAGAAGAAGCCAAGCTGCTGTGAGAGAGAATGAGCAAAGAGAGCAAACAGGAATAGCTAACAAAAGTTTGACAGGGGAGATTTCTAGCTTTTTTCCCCCTTTTAACTCCTTAGGTTCCTCCCTTCCCCACACTCACACACTTTATTTTCTTTCTTGTGACACATTCCCATGTACTGGTAGGACTGGGTAGGGAAGGACTTCAAGGAAGACAGAAGGAAGAACCGATTGCCACAACAGGCCCAACAAGCTAGAATCAAAATGGTAGCAGCAAGAATGGACTGAGAAGGTTCACCAGTGGTTTTGACCTGCAGTGTCTGTGTAATGATTGTTTGCTTGCCAGAGGTCAACATGATGTCCACATGCAACAAGTGCATACTAGTAGCCCTGTTGGAAGAAAAGTTAAGAGCACTAGAGCAGTGAGTCTCCACTCTCAAGGAAATAAAAGAAGAGTTTGAGAGAGAGCAGTGGAATTGAAACAGCTGAGTATAGCAGAGAAGCTAGAAGTGTGACAGTAAGGTGAGGCAGAAAAGGAGAATCCTGAGGGAAGGGCAACTCCCTGGAAAAGGGTGACAGGAGCAGAACTAGAAGACAGTCTGCACCAGTGGAAGCAGTGGAACTATGGAACCACTTTCGGTTACTCAGGAATGAGACTGGAGAACAGCCTGCTGTGGAAGAACTGCAAGTCGCCCCGTGCAACACCGAACAAGAGGCTGAAGGTCAGCCGAGTATTAGCAATGATAGCAGGGCTTCCAAGAATAAGACATGAGGAGTGTTCGTTGTAAGAGACTCCCTGTTGCATGGGATGGAAACACATGTATGTCAGGAAGACTGATGGACTCATCAGGTATGCTGCCTCCCTGGAAGACAAATTACTGATATAACTAAAAGATTGCTAAGGCTCTTAAAGTCCACTGACAAGTATCCGTTCATTCTTTTACATGTGGGAACAAATGACTCTGTCAGGTGATGTAAAAGCTGGACAGTGAAGAAAGATGGAAGGAAGAAAATAGATGTGCTTTGAAATGGAATTCTGAGGGACAGCTTTGCTCTCCTGGAGTGACAGAAAGACAAAACAAGTGGGCCTGAGATCAGATCAAGTCAGAACTTCCCCTGGAAGCAAAAAAGATGAAAATGAAGTTGTTCTAATTTGGACATGCTATGAGAAGGCAAGACTCATTGGAAAAAGTCATTGGCCCAGTCTTCTTATATATGTGGGAAGAAATGACACTGCTAAGTGGAGCTGAAGCTTTAAGAAACATAGAAACAGAGTGAGTCAGGAGTCTCCCAGGCCATCTAGTCTGATCCCCGGCTCTAGCCAGCTCTGCTCATGACATGCCTACCTTGTACATGTCCATCCTATCCTTGAACACTTACACCAGTGGGGCTTCAACCACCTCCCATGGAAGCCCATTCCATACCCTCATGGTCCTAATTGTCCGGAAGGACTTCCTGGCATCCAAATTGAACCTTGGTTCCACTCTTGACCACCGCATCACACTGCTGACTCATGTTTAGCCTGCAGTCGACCAGTGCCCTCCCTTCCACAAGTGCTGCTGTGTCCCCTAACCTGTAATTATGACACCCATTCCTATGGACCAAGTGCAAGACTTTGCACTTATCCACACTGAATGCCATCTGGTTATCCCCCGCCCACTTCCATAGTCTGTCCAGATCCTTCTGGATCCTGATTACCTGTTCCTCAGTTGTGACCACTGCCCCCATTTTAGTATTGTTTGTGAATTTTATCATCAGACTGGTCACCCCCTCTTCCAGGTCGTTGATGAAAAGATTGAACAGAATTGGTCCCAGGACAGAGTTCTGGGGGACTCCGCTTGTCACTGGCCACCATCCCGATGATTCCCCACTTATTAGTTACCCTCTGCTTTCAGTCGGTTGACCATGCCCTAATCCATCGGACAGTACTCTGGTGTATCCCAATACTCCTCAGTTTCTCAACCAGAATATCATGCAGCAATTTATCAAAGGCCTTGCTGAAATCCAGATAAACCACATCCAGCACATTCCCTCCATCTAGCCACCTTGAGACCTTTTCATAGAATCCCACAAAGTTTGTCTGGCAGGTCCTGTTTTTGCAGAAGCCATGTCGCATGGCCGCCAACCTCCCTTCCCTATTTAGGGTTACTAGATCTCTCACTGTTATGAGCCTTTCCATTGTCTTTCCTACAGTGGATGTAAGGCTAACCAGTCTGTAATTCCCCATGTCCCCTCTACTACCCTTTTTGAAAATTGGGACCACTGATGCCACCCTCCAGTCCTCTGGAACTTCACCCATTCTTCACGAGGTCTCACACATGGAGGCCAGTGGGCGTGAGAGAACCCTTGCAAATTCTCTAAGTACTCTGGGGTGTAACATGACAGGGCCCGTGCCTTTGTTAAATTCAGTGCCCTGAGGAGCTCCTCAATTTCTAGGGGGATTACTCTAATCTTTGCCCCTAAATCCCTGGCCTCATCCTCAAAAAGGAAAGTCAAGAACTTTGATGCTCAGATAGTTTTCTGTCCTTCCAGTTTGAAGAAGAGGAATGGACGGGGAAATTAAAATACTCCAAGTAAATGTTTGGCTACAAAGGTATTGCTGACATGAAGAATTTGGTTTGCAGGACTGCAGACTACAATTCCTGGAAGATGGACTACTGGCAAGACCTTACAAGAACTAGAAAGAATGTGTTTGGCCACAGCATGAAGTTTATCCAGAGAATTTTAAACAGAACCTTACAGGAGAAGGAGAAGTACACCTGGGTGTAACAAGAGCGAGAGGCTTATGCATCACAACAGAGAGAGCTGCTCTAATAGTCTTCTAAAAAATGTAGCAGGAAAACTGGAGTATAAAGCACATGGTCTTTGATGTCAATATACTACCACCTGGAGTATAGGAAACAATCAACATGAACTTGAACTCTTAATACAGGAGGGTGAATGCAACCTAATAGGTATAACTGAAACTGGCTGGATGACTCCCTGACTGGAATTCAACCCTTGAATGCTATAGCCTGTTCAAGAAACACAGAAGGAACAGAAAGGGTGGTGAAGGCACACAACATGTTAAAAGTACATACCTCTGCATAGAAATACAGCAGATGCACTTAATAGCCCCGTTGAGAAAATATGGATTAATATAGATGGAGCAATGAAGTGAGGCTAGCAAGAGATGCTAAAAGCAACAAAAAAAGCCTTCTTTAGATATGTCCATCGTAAAAGAGGAACGACTACTAATTGTGAATGGCAAAATGATAAGGCAAAGAAAAGGCAAAAGTGCTCAGTTCCTACTTTGGTTCATCTTCTCCCAGAAGAAGATCTATGACCTTCCCAATGAAGGGGAAGTACAAGCTTAAGGAGCAGGATGGCAGCTCAAGATTGACAGGCAAATTGTCAAGGATCATCTAATTCATGTTAGATGCATGAATTCATAGTTGCATGAATTCAATTCTCCGGGGCTCAATGTCCTCCATCCTAAAATCATAAAGGAGCTGGAGGAAGAATGCTCAGAATGCTCACCTTGAAGACAATGCAGTGATTACTAGAAGCCAACATGGGTTGGTCAAGAACAAATCTTGTCAGACTAATCTTGATCCATTTTGCGATCAGCTGACTTTCCTGGTGGACAGTGGAAATGCTGCAGATATAATCTCATATTATCATGCAAAGGACTGCATGATATCCTGATTTGCAAAATAGCATATTCTGGGCATAAACAGAATAACAACCAATGAATTCACAAATGCCTAGAGAATCAGATTCAAAGTGCTTACAAATGGCACATTCTCAAACTAGGTAAAGACAATGGGTGGAATAACCAAGGTTCAGACCTGGACCTAGCAACATTTTAAGTGAGGAGGTACAAGGAATGAATTTTATATTTGCAGATGACACAAAATTCTGTCAGCTAACTAATACTCTGGAAGTCAGAAATGAAATTTAAATTGATTGTGATAGGTTGGAGCGCTCTGCTGAAAACTGCAGAATGAAATTTAACAGGAACAAATATAAAGGTGGAGGGTATCCATGCAGAGGAGGGCCTTCTCTGCGGTGGCACCCAGAGTATGGAATATGCTCCCCAGAGAGGTATGCCTGGCGCTGTCTCTCTTTCTGGTGCCAGGTAAAGACCTTTTTATTTAACCATCATTTTAATAACTAATATCATTAATTTTAATAATATCATTAATTGTATACAGTCGCATCTTCATTTTCTTTTATTTTTTCCTTTCTTTTCTTTAATTATGCTATATTGTTAATGTGTTTTATTGTGGAATGTTTTTAATGCTATTTATAATATTATATTGTGATTTATATTGTTTATTTTTGTAAGCCACCCTGAGGCTGCTGCAAAGGACGGTATATAAATGTTTTCATTAAACTAAATTAATTAAAGTTCTGCACCTAGGAAAAGGAATCAAATGCATTGTTCCAAGATGGGGAATACTTGGCTCAACAATACTACAAAGTTCAGAATGGGACAGCAAGGATGATTCCAGCAAGAGACTGGAAACAAAGCCCTGTGATGAGAGACTGAATTAGTCCTTTCTTAGCCCAAGGGGAGATGGCATAGCATTCTTTAGTACTTGAGGTTGCTACACAGGGGAAGGCTGGGATCTCTTCTCAATCATCTCAGAGTGCAGGGCATAGAATAACAGGCTCAACTTACAGGACCCAAATTCTGTCTGGATGTTAGGAAAAAACTTAGAAATATAGAAACAGAGTAAGTCAGAGAGGTCTCCTGGGCCACTGGCTCCACTCATGACATGCCTACCATGTGCATGTCCAGCCTATCTTTAAACACCCTCACTAATGGGGCTTCAACCACCTCCCATGGAAGCCCATTCCATAACCTTGGGGTCCGAACTGTCAGGATGTGCTTCTTTGGACCCAAAATGAACCTTGGTTCCTTGAGCTTTGCTTCGTTGGAACACATCCTGCCCTCCTCTGCAGGGGAGAACAGGTCTCTACCCACCTCTGCGTGACACTCCCTCACATACTTGTATGTCGCCAACAGATCCCCTCTGAGTCTCCTCCAGGCTGAAGAGACCCAGTTCCCTCAGTCTTGCCTCATGCAGCTTCCCCTGCAAACCGGCCACCAACCTTGTGGCCCTACATTGCACTGACTCAAACCTGAATATATCCTTCCTGCAATGAGGGGCCCAAACCTGAGCACAATACTCCAGTTGCGGGCGCACCAGAGTCGTATAGAGTGGTAGTAATACCTCTCTCGATCTAGAAGCCACACTTCTGGCTATGCAACCAAGGGTAGCATTTGCCCTCTTGACTGCCACGTCACACTGCTGACTCATGTTTAGCCTGCAGTTGACCAGTACCCCAACTTCCTGACTATTAGAGCAATATTACACTGGAACTAGTTATTTTGAGAGCCCATGGATTTAAGATGCACCTGGACAGCCACCTGTTAGAGATGTTTTAACTTGGAGGCCTACATTGGACAGGGGAGTTGCTCCAATGTTCTTATGGGCCATTTCCTACTCTACTATGAGAAGCAGCCCAGTCAGTATAAGACTGATGTTTTGCTGTTTTAGCTGATGGGTGAAAATCTTACTGGGATACTCACCATTTTCCCTAAGGGAAATTGTGCCTGCTGTGAGACGATGTTATTCAACTCATCTTTACCATGCAGTATTTCCTATTAAGGTTGTGCAGTGGGAAAGGCAGCAAATTATTTTCCAATTTTTTTTCAAATTTTCACTGAAAAATATTTTATGGGTTACATAAGCAAAAATTTGATCATGGATTAGATCAGGGGTCCTCTGACTTTTTCAACAGGGGACCAGTTGAAAAGTGGTGGCAACGGGCACGGGCTGGTGAGGCAGCGGCGGGTGTGGGTGCGATGGGCGCGGTGAGGCGGTGGGTGTGGCAGGCCCAAGCGCGATGGGACAAGGTGGTGAGCATGGGATCGGGACCAGCCGCCCCTGACCTGGCCACACCCGGGCTCACATAATCAAAGGACGGGCCGGATAGATGGGCATGGTGGGCCACATCCAGCCTGCGGGCCGCTGTTTGAGCACCCATGGATTCGATGGTTGCTGTGTGAAGTTAGCAGAGTGCCATGGCAGCTCACTCTTAAGGAAAAAGGACACAAAGAGGGGTGGGAACTCCTGGAAATGAAGATTCTCCAAGCACAACTACAAAAATGTCCAACAAGAAAAAGTGTAAAAGACAACAAAGGAAGCCTGTGTGGCTCCACAAAAAGTTAAGTGACAACCTGAAAAAAGAACACTTATAGCAGGTGGAACTAAAGAGTCTCTTGATGCGGGCAAAAGAGGAGAGCGCAAAAGTTGGCTTGAAACTCAACATTGAGAAAACTAAGATCATGACATCCGGTGACCAGTCTGCTGATCAAATTCGCAGGTGATACTAAAACTGGAGCAGTGGCCACAACTGAGGAGCAGGTACTCCAGATTCAAAAGGATCTGGACAGACTATGGAAGTGGGCAGGAGACAACAGGATGGCATTCAATGTGGATAAGTGCAAGGTCCTGCACTTGGGGCACAGGAAAGGGTGTCGTAAGTACAGGTTAGGGGACAAGTGGCCGGAGAGCAGCACTTGTGAAAGGGACCTCGGGGTGCTGGTTGACTGCAGGCTAAACATGAGTCAGCAGTGTGACGCGGTGGTCAAGAGGGCGAACGCCACCCTTAGTTGCATAGCCAGAAGTGTGGCTTCTAGATCAAGAGAGGTATTACTGCCACTCTATACGACTCTGGTGCACCCACAACTGGAATATCGTGTTCAGTTTTGGGCCCCTCATTACAGAAAGGATATAGCCAGGTTAGAGTCAGTGCAATGTAGGGCCACAAGGTTGGTGGCCGGTTTGCAGGGGATGAGGTACAAGGAGAGACTGAGGGAACTGAGTCTCTTCAGCCTGGAGAAGAGGAGACTCAGAGGGGATCTGTTGGCGACATACAGGTATGTGAGGGGGTGTCAGAGGAGGTGGGGAGAGACCTGTTCTCCCCTGCAGAGGAAGAGAGGACGCGCTCCAACGGAGCAAAGCTCAGGGAGCCAAGGTTCCATTTGGATGCCAGGAAGCACTTCCTGACACTCAGGACCCCGAGGGTGTGGAATGGGCTTCCACGAGAGTAGTTGAGGCTCCATCGGTGCGGGTGTTCAAAGATAGGCTGGACATGCACATGGTGGGCATGTCGTGAGCGGAGCTGGCTGGAGCAGACTAGATGGCCCAGGAGGTCCCTTCTGACTCGCTCTGTTTCTATATTTCTATGTTTTTAAGTCATATTCAGCAATATACACCTGGTCTCACCATTGCTGATCTTTTAGGGGCTTTTCTATTTATATCCTTGAAGTGGTCTCGTTAAAGTCCTCCCCTCAAATTCAGATAATTATACATGATATCAAACAGTTTGCTAAAACATTCAGGGAATATCCCTGAAAAGTCATTACTGAGCCCATGTTAATCAAAGCCATTACATTCTCCTTGTATTTTCCCAGTAGAGTCAGAAACCATTTATCAGGTTCAGTAGTACTGCACTGGGATGAAAACAAAAGATGTTTATGGATGAACATAAAGAGAAAACTTGTTTATGTTTACTGCCTGTTTAAACCTGGCTGGAGCATCTCCCGCCAGTTTCTTGTCAGCTGATACATATTTCTTGCTATCAGATGCTTTTTTATATAGAAAAGCTGCCTCAGTGCTCCCTTCCTTTAGTATGGAAAGCACTTTTTTCTGTTTGAATTCTGAAGTCCGTTGACATGCTGTTTAAGCATGAAATAATAGCAAATAAATTGTTTGCCCTTGTGTTTATAGAAATCCACCCCTTTTTTCAAAGAATATTGGTTTCTATATAAATCAAAATAAGTCATAGGTGTAAGTACATTTCAGACCACCACCATGGTGTCTCCAACCCTTGCAGTAAAGCAAGCAAGAGTCCCACAAACTGGGAAAAGCAAAGGAAAAAAGGTGAAATCTATCCCAAACAAAATTTCTAAAGCAATAATAGGAGAAACTCCTCAGCTCCAAACAAGATAACAGAGCTATGGGTTGAGGGAGGAGCATCCCGGAGTTTAAACCAACAATAAAGTTAAAATGGGTTGCTTGCTCACTCTGTGTGGTCATAATTCAAGGTTTAAACAATCCACCATTATTGTGATGGGTGAACCAGATCAATAAGCATAACTGACACACTCTGCTACAGCTAGCCTTCAAAGGTGTCTGGACACAGTTCAGAATGGAGCACTTGGCTTTAGCTTCCCACCTTGGTGCTTTGCAACCCATTAGTCTCCTGGTTAATTTTAAAGTCTTGAAAGGTCAGGAGGGGCAGGGTTTCTTACAGACATTTACAGATGTTCAAGATCCCAGAGTTAAACTGCTGTATTGTATACCAAATTTTCCTGGTTCCAGAAGAAGAGATGCTTGCATGCAACTGTGGTTCTTCAAGTAGTCATCTGTAAACACATATATGGGTTTTGCACTTGTGCAGAACCATTATTCAGAACATTGAAAAGTTCCACCACCACCTCTAATCACTTTCCAAACATGGTTCTTGCTTTCCTCTCCGTTTACACTCTGCTGCAGTAAAGAAAGATGAAAAGCAAGGCAACAAAGGGTGGAGGAGATAGGATTGTGTGAGTTCACAGAGGACCGCTTGCAGAACCACAGTTACAGGTAAGCAACTTGTTTTCCTCCTCTGTGACTCACATGTGGGTGATAATCAGTACGACTTACCAGAGGAGGGAGTTGTCATGCAAGGAATAAAGAGAGAACAATGTGTGGTAAGGCCTGATGAATGGCTGAATTCAAGTGGTCAGGCAGGCCTTTGAAAAAGCAGCTGAAGAAGCTGTGGCTCTGGTTGAATTGCTCTTCAGTTGAAGGGAGCCAGTAAATGTACACTTGGTGAGTGAGGTGTCTGGCCAAATTTGGTGGGATACCAGGGTACCAGGACCGTAGTGGCAGGAAAAGAAGTGAGAGGTTTGCCAAAGGCAGAAGACAAGGAGTGCGGGTGCCCTGCATGCATCCAGTAAACAAAGTTTCACTTTGGCTGGAGAAATAGAATGAGGAAGGAAGGTGATAAAGGTGCTGGTTGGCTAAAGTTTTCAAGATATTTCACAATAAATTTATACACAGGCAAGTATATTTGCCTACAAGGGAGGGAGGTGCCTGATGATCATGATGCCTTGTAACTTCTCAACAAAGTACAGTAGAACAATGAACATGGTACTGTTAAAAACACTCTTTCCGTCGGAAGAGAAAAATATTCCAGGCATGCAGAGAGTTCTTTTTAAAACTTTATTGCAAAGAAGGGAACAGAAAGGAACGGTTTCCTTCCCATCCTTCTGTTCACCTGAGCACCTGTTCACACACCCTTTTGAACCCTGCTCCCGGCCGCTTGTTCCCTCCTCCTTTCCCCTAATTGGCTAATAGGGCACTGAGAGGGACACTCTTTCCGCCCGCCTGCTCCGCGCTGCCCCAACACCGGCCCTTCTTCCCAGTCCAGCCCTGCCCCCGGTGGGCTACAAGAGGCTCATCTTGTTCTGCCCAGCTTGTCAGTAAACAATCAGGAAGTATTTGGCCCTCCTGCCTGTGTGCCGGCTCTCTCACACTCTGCGTGCCCCCTTCTTTTCTTGCTGAAAAGGGAGCTTTCTTGCTCCTCCTTTCTTTCTCTTTTCATTCCCCTTATTCCAAATCGCCTCCCCCACCCTTTTCCTATCAGTACCACATGGAAGTGTATAAATTTATCTTCTCTTTGAGACTAAAGATTATTACCTAACTGCGACTAACAACAACACATCTGTCTTGGTCAGATCTACACATCATGAAGTTAACATCTGGTGGCTTGTGAAAGTGTCATTGCCTAACATTTCCAAGGAACAGTTGTGTGATATTTTCCCTCAGAAACCAAGATGCTTGTATAAACAACACAGATATCTTCTGTTACATTTGTGGCGAGGTTACATTTGCACCTCAAAAGTGCCATATGATGGCAATGGTAAAAAAGGCATACCACCTATAGTTTGGATGCAAAATAGGGGATCAGGACAAGAGCTGGGCCCCTCATTATCGTTGCATTACATGTATGACTTACGTAAAAGTCCATGCCTTTCGCAGTCTCAGTAGTGTGGAAGGAACCCACCAATTTTGACCTGAAGCTGTATCTCGGAAACGAGCCAATTAATATTCAGGACTTAATTTTCCTTTATTAGTGACCTAATTCTGGTAAAATTTAGCTCTTTTCATTTCTGAGGCTTTCTCCTTGTAGACCAGTGTACTTGGGGGGCAATTGGTTCTGAGCCAGATGGCATGGCTGTGGGAGAAGTGTTCTTGTTACACATTTGATACCAAGCCAAGAAACTGGGCATCATTCAGAAAGCTAGGATAACATGGAATTTGTCGTTTTCTTGATCAGCGTTGGTACATACAATGTTCTTTTTCACACTGTCCTAGCCAGGGATAGCTGGATCAGAGTTGGTGAGTTTGAGGTCAATGTAGGTTTCTTTTTGATGAGTTGGCCTTTTGCTTCTTGTTTATATGTCCTGGAGTCTGCTTGTTTGTGGATTGATTATTTTAAGATGTGGTCTGTTTGACTTGCTTGGTTTTGACCATAGGCCCTGAAGGGCTGATGTCAAGCTGTTGGTCCGGAGACTTGGCTGAAGTTGTCACTGCCCCTGAGGCAGGAGACTGACACCCAGAAGTACTCTCCATGATGTTTTATGGGAGGACTCATGTCAAGGTTGCACCACAGAGTTCTGCTGTCTTGCAGAATTCACACTGAGCAAGTAACTATGGCATTTTGAACTTGGACAGTCACTTGGAGGCAACTGTCATACAAACCATGGACAGCCATCTGAGTGGGATGTGTAACTTGGTGTCCTGCAACAGCAGGGGGTTGAACCCAATAGCCTTTGTGGCCCTTTCAAATCTAGTATTCTATGATTCTATGAAACACATAATTACAGAAAGCTGAAGGACACTTTCTGTAAATGGTAGCCAAGATAGTATGCAAAACCCGAGTTTGTATATCTGTGTCTGCTACCTTCTGTGTTTGCTGCCTGAGGAAAGCTCCGTAACACGTAGTTCTGTTCACCTGGCCTGCTTGATGAAGATCTTGCAATGGGAGCAGCAATTGTTTTTGTAGGGCTTCCTGAGGCACACCAGTCTGAGTGTCTTTTGGTTGATGGTCATTTCCTCCTGCAATGAGTACTTTTTTTTGAAAAGGACCTGGAGGTCATGTGCCCTGTGGGAGTGGAAACGGGGGGGGGGGGGGCAGAGAAGAAAGGAAAGAAGAATGAAGATAGAAGGTTAGGAAGAAGTCATAGAGGGGCCAAGAAGGTTTTGTTTGGTTGGTTTATATGAGCTGTGAGGTAGGAGAATAGCAATGCTGCTTGTTGCTGCAGTAGATGAAGAGGAACTGAGAGACAAGTGAGAGCCTCAACTGGGGCAGGCGCAGAGGAGATGGGTGAGGCTCCTGTTCAAGGCTCTGCCTCACTCTAGGATGTTCCACACATAGGCTTGTAACCAGTTCACGTGTGTTTCAGAGAACAACATGAAGAAATAGTAGTTTAATGTGCTTACATAAATAATTTACAACATATAAACTTCCTAAATATAGGACCAGTTTTATAGAACATGAAGTCATCCCAGCTCTGGCCCAGCTTTTGAATGACCCTATTGATATCTGTCGGTGGAACATGCATTATGCATTGAAACTGATGTCAGAATTGCCTGCAGGTAGGATGAATTACCTTTCAGATTATTTATAATACAGAATACTGTATTTCTTTCTTCTTAGCACTCTTCAAAATTATAATATGAATATATCTGCCATTTTGATCCTAATATTTATGCTAATGACATGGTATGTGTATATAGAAAAACATCTCATAGCATTTGGGCCTTCTCTGAGTGATTGTGATATTGGATGTTTTCATTTCACTTGGTGCTAAACATAAGAATATTCCTAACCCAGACATTCAGCAGTGGAACAGATTATCTTGGGAAGTGAATTATTTGCTGGAGATATTTAAGCAGAAGCTGGATAGCCATCTGTAAGGGATACTGTAGCTGGACTCTGCAGTGTACAGCCTGCATTGAACAACAGGGGAACTAGATGATTAGATGCCAGGAAGCATTTCTGACAGTTAGGACCCCGAGGGTGTGGAATGGGCTTCCATGAGAGGTCGTTGAGGCCCCATCGGTGCGGGTGTTCAAGGATAGGCTGGACATGCACATGGTGGGCATGTCGTGAGCGGAGCCGGCTAGTGCTGGAGGTCCCTTCTGACTCACTCTGTTTCTATGCTTCTATGTCTCCTCTGACTCTGTTTTTCTAAGTGCAATTAATTTATCTTCCTTTTGCTGAGTTCGTGATATAAGCTAGACATTCCAAGTTCAGCTCTTCCCTGTGGTCTTTAGACAAGCCACTCAACTTCAGCATCTCACCTGTGTTTTAGGGGTAACAATAGTGGCCCATCTTGTTATTGTTGAATGAATTAGTGAATTTGTATAAGTCAACATGTTAACAGATTCTTTAGTTTAATCAACTCTACACTCTTGTATCCATTATATTTTATTGCTACCTGTTCACAAATCCCTTTCTTGCCACTTCCTCCATCTACAATTTTTCAGGACCTCCATTTCTTGCTCCACTTTCCCCCAATAGTTTTCAATTTCAATTTTCTGTTCCTATGTTTCTAATTTAGATCATAGGCTTCTTAGAAGCAGACAATTTTATTTTGCTTCTGTTTCTGTGCAAAGTGCTAGCTCTGTATTATCATGAGTTTGTATCTCTCTTCCCCAGCCTCTCTTCTTTTCCCTTCCATGCAGATAATGACAAGAGGAGCTTGCCAGTCAGGACTGGCTTGTGGTACAAAGAGAATAATACAACGATCATTAGCAAGAAGCATTTATTGTGTTAATACTCTCTAACTGTGGAGGTTCTTCTAGCCCATACCAGGAATTGATTCCAAACCTAATTCCCCTCCTCCTTCCCCCATCAAATGGAGTTGGCTCCACCCTTAGGGAGGTTAGTGCTGCTTGTGGCCAGGAGGCAGGAACACTGGATACTGCTTAATTGGTTTGTTTATTTGACCTGATGTTGAACTATAGCTTGATAAAGTCACACCCATTGCCCTCTGACTCTTATTCTTCACCACGCAAAAAACCAAAGTAGGTTTCTCCTGTTCTCATATCCACAGATCTGCAAATGAAACTGCCAGCTGGGTCATTTTTTTAATACCTGAAATTCCTGCCTTTAGACATGGGAATGTGAGTTGTAGGGAGGTATTACTCAGCCATAAAGGAAAGGCTCTTTGCATATGTCTCGTTTACTGGTTTGTGCTTGACTGGTTTACTCTTTTACTATATGCAGCTTTTAGGGCCTGCCGCAGAAAATACAATCAGCACTTGTGCTGCAGTTTGGGGTGAAGTAAAGGTAACCTGAATGGGTGTGTACTTGCCAGTCCATCACTTTACAAGGAGGTTACATGTTCCACAGTGTCTTTCCCTGAACCAGAGGCAGTCTGGCTCTCACCAGCCATTTGACTTACCTCAAAGCTCAGAACCTTTGCATTTCAGCCCCACCTTTTCTTACAATTCAGATTCAGAGTCTGAAATACCCACCTTGGAATTCTGTATTTTGGGAGAAGTATGCCCAGTCCCTACAGGTATACTAACAGCATTGTATAACAGCATTCTTCAAGTAATCATCCCTGGACCTGGAATATTTTAACTTTAGGCCAGTGGCAAATGTTATCTTCCTGAACAAAGACCTTGAGCAGGTGGTTGCCAGGCTCTTGGATGAGACCAATTACCTGGATCCCTTTCATTTGGGGGTCAGGCCTGGTTTTGGCACAGGAACAGCCTACATGATGACTTATATTGGGAGAGAAAGAGATAGGGGAGTGTGTCTCTGCTGATCTCTCAGTGGCTTTCAGTACCATCAGCCTTCTGGAGCTAATGTCTGAGCTTGTGGTGGTATTACTGAATTCCTGGGCTTTCAGGCCTACTTGAGGGATTGGCTCCAGAAGGTGCTTGCAGTATATTGCTTGGCCTTGTGGATTCTCCAATACTGAGTTCTGGGGGGGATCAGTTTTGTCACATGTTATTTAGCATCTATATTAAATCATTGAGCAAAGTTATTAGGCATTTAGGAGCACATTGCTATCAATAGACTTATGTCATACAGCTCTAAGGGGTACATGGCCTCTGAAGGAACAAGTTCATAGCTGGAGCTGTTGTAATTCTTGAAGCTTAGCTGACCTCAGGGTGGGCCTTGTATCAGCTTCAGTTGGTGTCGTGAGGCCGGAGCACTCTTCCTAATTACTCACACAGGAACAGGCAATAAAGGTTTAAAGCCTTTTATTCTAAACAACTTCAAAGATACGCAGGCAATGAATAATACAGGAGCTGTTAATGGCAGTTCTAAGCAACACAGTTGCCCCCTCCTTTCTGACCTATCTCAGATTTATGACCACTCTTCACCCGAAGGGAACGCCGCTCCCCACGGGGGGGGGGGGCTAGATAAACTCCTCCCCCTCCTTCTTTGACCTTGCCTCTCTTCGAATTGGCTCAAACGCCAAAGTCTTCTCCTCAGCAGGGCATTCTCCATGGCAATGGGCTGTCCCACAGCCTGCACAGCTGCGTTATCTCCATGAAGAATGTAGGCTCTTTCTGGCTGGAGAAAAACTTCGTCAAAGTCGGGGGGGGGGTGTTTGTGCAATGGGCACCAAGTAGAAGTCTTCTTGCTCTAAGGCCTGACTCTCGCTGGGAGCTTCTCGTTCTCTCACAACTCCTCTGAGTCGTTAGGCACAACAGTTGGTGGCTCAACTGCACCCATATATAAGCAGGGATAACCTGTTTTCTTTAATGTATGCTTTGTTATCTTCCAATTGCAATGGGACTAGCTTCAAAGATTGTTCAGAAGCTGTAACTTGTGTCGGATGTGGGAGCAGGAATGATAACGGGGACCAGAAGTTCTGAATATATACCACCAAACATGGCCCACTAGTACTGGCTGCCGATACCTTTCAGGATGCTGGTTTTGACCAGCATTTGCATGACTTGAGACCACAATACATGATGGAACACCTCTACTGGTATGGACTTAGCCATACAGGTAGGTCATCCAAGGCTGTGGTCATCCTGCTCAAAGGATGGCAATAAGATGGAGGACTTTTCTGGTGGTGGCCTCCCAGCTTTGGAACACACTCCTCCCCTGGCCTGGTACCAGCTGTCATAGATCAACACCAAGTTAAGACTTTCCTCTGCTCCCAGGCATTTTCACAACATATGATAAACGGGGGCTGAGATTTGATTGTTAAAATGCTACATTTTTCTATAACAGTTTAATATTATGTGATTATATTGTATTTTGGGGTTTTAATCTTAGTATACCACTCTGAACAGCCTTGGCTGTTAGGTGGTACAGAAATTTAATAAATGAAATTATATATACATGATATATTTAAAAATACATCTCCTGAATCTCATGTAGTCAAGAGTGAAATTGTCTGTTGGGTTGGTTGGTGCCAGAATGTTGCAATTTGCTTTTCACAGCTTCTGCTTAGAGACAATTCACTGCTAATTCCTTCTGGGTGTGATCTGATTTCTCACAGCTAGGAAATTTCAGAATGAAAGTAAACCTGCCTCTTTCTTCCAACTACCAAAAGTTTCCCCACTTGGTCACCCAGAGGACATTTGTACCTACCACAGGCAGCCAGGCAAGCCTGAGTGAAATACAGAAATAGTTTCAGCATCCAAGATTTGTCTTAGCTGCACAGTGGCATACAGGTCTGCAGGAGAGATGGCTTGTGTAATGAACATACTTGCCTCTGCAAGTGGGGACATCTGCAAGAGCATCAAGCAGGTTTATCCTGAGACAGCTGCCCCTCAGACAGGTAGGCCTTAAGCAGTTCAGAGCCTTCGATTTAAGAGTGAGACTTTGAGTTGGGCCTGGAAAACAGCTAGCAGCCAGGACAGGATTGGGGGGATGTGGTCATGATGCAGCACAGCGTTTAGCAATCCAGCTGCAGCACTGGGCACCAGCTGGATTCTCATGTGTTTTCCCTTCCCCTTTTCATTTTAGATTGGGTAACCTCACTAGTGTACTATAGGAATGTTGTGGACTTACCCTACCTCGATTTCAGCAAAGCTTTTGACAAAGTGCCCCATGATCTCCTGATTAGTGAATGAGCTAAAAGTAGACTAGATGGAACAACAATCAGGTGAATCCACAGTCAGCTACAGGATTGGATTCAAAGAGTGCTCACCAGTGGCACTTTCTCAGCACTCTGGACAACCATCTGAGAGAGATGGTTTTACTTGGAATCCTTCACTGAGCAGGGGGTTGGACCTGATGGCCCTCTGGCCCCTTCTAACTCTACTATTCTATGAAGGGATTCTGTTCAGGGTTCCAGGCAATCCATCCCATCCCAACCGATTTCCCCATTCCCCCACCCCCACAACAGTCATCAGTTCACACCCACGGAGTATGCTCAGGTCTCATTGGCCATCTGGGGAAGGGTTTTCCCTTCAGTGTTGATGAGGTTGTATAGGATAGACCTGCATGAGTCCAGTCCCCACTGCATTATAATATTGCTTTCTCCATTGAGGTCGATGGGCAACCCACCTTTCCCTCCCGGGGGAAAATGGTTTCTCAGCTTGCACTTACTCTATTGCCCTGGCTGGGGTAAGACGTTGCAGTGATCCCAAGAAAATGATTCAGCCAGCTTCCAGGTTTACTTACAAGGAGAGACTTTATTATTGCAATAAAACACAAGCAAGCTAGCTAGCATTCCTAATCCATTTAGCGGCAAGTCCCCCACAGGGCAGGCTTCCATCAGCTGGAA
Source organism: Varanus komodoensis (assembly GCF_004798865.1). Classification (NCBI taxonomy): domain Eukaryota; kingdom Metazoa; phylum Chordata; class Lepidosauria; order Squamata; family Varanidae; genus Varanus; species Varanus komodoensis. The sequence continues at coordinate 751,836 of NW_025336010.1, forward strand.
CACACGGGGTCAGCAGAGCCTCCTTGAAACTGTCCAAGCCAGAGCTTAAGAGAGGCAGCCAGATGTAGAATTCATATTTCAGCAGGTGGAGAGCAAAGCATATTGGGGAGATCAGCCAACCAAGTGCAAGCTCATCGGCTGCTGCCTACATGAGGGAAGAAAGATTTTAGCAAGGCCAGTAAGGGGTTGGTTCAAGGGGCAAACACAGAGGGGTGGTTGCCCTTTGATCCGTCTTACCAAGCCCAAAGAGTGTTCCCCTATTATGAAGGATCTTGGGTAGGGCCATGAAAGGTAGCTGCATTTTAGTTAGAACAGACAGGGCATCTAGAATTCACCCAGGCCTAGCAAGGCCTATGTTTTTAGGAGCCAGAGACTCATCCTTCATTTGGGGTACAGGCCTTCCATACCTACACAGATGGTTCTTGCTAACCTTGATTGATCTATACCCATCCTCCCGCCTCGCTTTCCAGACTGTCCATTGCACCACTGCACATGACTGTCGGGAGAGGGGAGTTTCTCCTCATTTCATGCCTTGGGACTCCTTTGTTTCCTACTCCCAACATGATATTCCTAAAATTATTATCTGCAATCCCTCTGCTTACAGTGACTCTACTGATACCTCTCTTTCATGGGTGCATTACAGAAGCAGAAGCCCAAGTGCAAGTGCACAAAGATTCAAGCCGGTCTTGGAAGGATGTTGACTGGCTGCTCTCATTTGTGGCATAAGCTATTTATTTATTTATTTATTTATTTATATCCTGCCTTTTCCTACAAAGGGCTCAAGGCAGCTTACATCATTCTCCTCCTCCATTGCTACCTTGTTGTAAGTCGTGAAGTCGTGTCCAACCCATCATGACCCCATGAACAACATTTCTCCAGGCCTTCCTGTCCTCTACCATCCCCTGGAGTCCACTTAAGCTCACACCAACTGCTTCAGTGACTCCATCTAGCCACCTCATTCTCTGCCGTCCTCTTCTTTTGCCGTCAATTGTTCCCAGCATTAGGCTCTTCTCCAGGGAGTCCTTCCTTCTCATTAGGTGGGCAAAGTATTTGAGTTTCATCTTCAGTATCTGGCCTTCTAAAGAGCAGTCAGGGTTGATCTCCTCTAGCACTGACCGGGTTGAATGCCTTGCAGTCCAAGGGACTCACAAGAGTCTCCTCCAGCACCACAATTCAAAGGCCTCAATTCTTCGGCGCTCAGCCTTTCTTATGGTCCAACTTTCAGTCATACATTGCAACTGGGAAAACCATAGCCTTGACTATACACACTTTTGTCGGCAGGGTGATGTCTCTGCTTTTTAATATCTGCTTTAGTCTCTGCTTTTTCTCCCCCAGGACAGGCAGGGATATACTTGCCCTTGGTGCAAGCTGGTAACCCTCCTAGAGGAGGAGGTAAGGTGTCCAGGCCCCCTGGGAGAATTCCCCCTCCAGACAGAGGGTTGAGGGAGGGGCCACAGGGGAACAGCCAGGGAGACGTGGAGGCATGTCACCCACAGGAGGAGGAGGCCAGCATGGCATCCTCCTCCTCCTGCCACCAATCTGGAGCTGGGAAGCAGGTTCTCTCCACTCGGGGAGGCTGGGGCTGATGAGGCCTCGGGGGACCAGCAGGAACCCCAGCCTGGGACCACATGCGGCAAGGGGGCCGCTGCAGGAGAGGCGAGGGCCAGGGCACGGCCATCTACCACCACCAGGAAGAGATGGTGGTGGGTGATTGTCATCGGGGACCCCCGGCTGAGGGGCACTGAGGCGGCGGTGTGCCGCCCTGACCTTGAGGCGAGGGAGGTCTGTTGCCTGCCGAGCACACGCATCTGGCATGTGGAGCATCTTGTTCACTCTGGGGGTCACCAGCCGCTTCTGGTGATCCATGTGGGCACAAATGACATAGCCAGGCATGGTAGAGCAGGATCACCAGGGACTTCGAGGCCTTGGGGAAGAAATTCAGGGATCTAAAGGCCCAGGAGGCCTTTTCATCTATCTTACTGGTCTGGGGATTTGGACCAGGCAGAGATAGGGGGGTTGCCAAGGCGAATGACTGGCTTAGGGTGTGGTGCAAGGAGGAACACTGGGTTCCTCGACCATGGCACCCGTTTTCTTGCCAATGGACTTCTGGTGAGGGATGGGTTGCACCTCACGAGGATGGGGAAAAGGTCCTTTGGAGATGCTCTAGCAAGCTTTGTCTGGAAGACTTTAAACTGAGCCAGGGTGGGGGGTGGATTCTGGCCCCCCAGAAACTTGTCCACACTGGACAAGTGTGGGGAAAGGATCAGGACTCTGGGACCAGGATTTTAGAGATACTGCAACTGACAGGACTCCTACAAAGAGAGGGCCGGTAACAGGGAAGATGGGAGGAAGGAGGAGGCTGGGAACTCCAAGGAAAGGAAGCGGTGGGAAGGAGTTGAGGTGCATGTACACCAATGCTAGGAGCATAGGTAAGAAGCAGGAAGAGCTTGAAACTCTCCTGGGAATAGGAGGGTATGACCTGGTGGGGATCACAGAAACTTGGTGGGATGAAAGGCAAGTCTGGAATGTGAACACTGAGGGGTATCATCTGTTTAGAAAGGACAGGAAGGGAAAGAGAGGTGGGGGCATGGCTTTATATGTCAGGGAAGGGATAGGATGCAGTGAGATAGAATGCAGCACAGAAAGGGATCTGGTAGAGGCAGTCTGGGTGAAACTAAGGGGTTTTGACAGGGAAAGAGCCCTGACAGTGGGGGTATGTTATCGCCCTCCAGGTCAACTTGAGACCCTGGATGATGTCCTGACAGGCCAGATTATAAGGATATCTCGGGGAAGAGACATAGTAATTATGGGAGATTTCAGTCTCCCGGATATTACTTGGGAGACTCACTCGGCGGTGACAGCCAGGTCACGTCGCTTCCTAGAAGCTATTGAGGGAGCATTTTTCACACAGAGGGTCCGAGAGGCGACGAGGGGGAGAAACACCCTTGACTTGGTCTTGACCCACAGGGAGGAGCTGATAGATGGGGTACAGATTGGGGAGCTCTGGATTCGAGTGATCACTCCATCCTTTGCTTTGAGATCAGGGGAATGGGGACGTGCAGCAGGTCGAGCACTAGAAGCTGGGACTTCAAGAGGGCCAACTTTGGCCAACTGAAGGCCAGACTGGGGAAAATCTCCTGGGATAGGTGACTGGAAGGTAAGCCAGTTGAGGAGGGGTGGATGGCACTCAAAAGGGAGATTTTGGAGGCGCAAGCCTTGAAGATACCTCTAGTCAGTAAGGTGGGGAGGTGGAGGAGAGTGCCGCCATGGATGCGAAAGGAGGTGGTTAGAGGGATTAGATGAAAGAGGAACCTCCGTAGGAAATGGGTACTGGGGCAAATAGACAAAAGGGTATACCGGGAGGAGGAGGCCCGTTGCAGAAGGATTCTTTGCAAGGCTAAGGCTGATTACGAGTTGAGACTTGCAAAGAATATCAAGAGCAACAAAAAGGGCTTTGATGAGCATGTAAATAGCAAGAGGAAGGGGAGACAAGTAGTGGGACTGCTAAGTAAGGAGGAAGGTGGTTGAGGCCCCATCGGTGCGGGTGTTCAAGGATAGGCTAGACATGCACATGGTGGGCATGTTGTGAGTGGAGCCGGCTGGAGCCAGGGGTCAGACTAGATGGCCCAAGAGGTCCCTTCTGACTCACCCTGTTTCTATGTATCCCACTCACATGTCGTTGACATGTGTCTTCTGAGAGTGTCGGCCTCTCATTGTCGGTTCCTGCGAGATGGATCGCCATGGGAGTAATCCTGAAGGCAATGCACCAGTCCCAGAGGTGGATAGTGAGATGAGCCAAGGGAGCAGACTTCGTACCGGCTTGTTTGTTTATATAAAATACAGTCACAATATTGTCTGATGCAGTTTGCATGGTGCAGTCCCGAAGGATGTTCTTGAAGGAGTGAAGGGCTTTGAAGACAGCCAGGAGTTCCAGGTAATTGATGTCTGGTGGTCTCATGGCTGTGCCAGGTACCTTGAATCCGTAAGGTCATGCAATGCATGCCCCACCCAGTCAGGGAAGCATCAGTACCGAGGGTCAGGGTCAGACGTGGAGGCTGGAATGGAACTCCGGAAGAAAGTTTTGCATCCATCGTCCACCAAGGCAGGGTGTGAAGAATTGATGGAGGCAGCTGAAGTAGGCGGCATGGCGGATTGCATTGTGGATTGAAAATGCGGTTGAACCAGAGTTATAAAGGTCTCATCTGTAACCTAGCATTCGGAACTACCGAAACTGTAGATGCCATATGTCCAAGCAGCTTCAGTATTGACAACACTGGGACCAGCTGCTGGGTACTGATCCGCTGGATGGAAGCAAGCAGTCTGTCCTTTCAGCCACGCGGTAGAAAAGCCTGAGTGCTCAGTGAGTCAAGGTGAGCCCCGATGACGTTGATGATATGGGAAGGGACAGGCATGATTTTTCAGAATTAATGCTAAGTCCAAGCCGGTTGAGGAGGGAACAAGTTGTATTGATGGAGGCTAAAAGGACTTCCCTGGAAGAGGAGACGATAAGCCAGTCATTGAGGTATGGATAGATATGGATGCCCTGGAGCTGGAGATGGGTGCATACAGGAGCAGTACATTTAGTGAAGACCCTCGAAGCGGTGGTGAGCCCAAAAGGGAGTACATTGTATTCAAAAATATCGGTACCGACCATGAATCGGAGAAGGCATCTGTGAACAGGATGGATGCTTATGTGGAAATAAGCATTCTTCAAATCCAGGGATGCGAACCAATCCTCTTTCCTGAGCAACGGAAGGATATTGTGGGGTGTGGTCATCCTAAATTTCCTAGTTTTGATGAATTTATTGATGCCCCATAAGTCCAAAATTGGGTGCAGACCACCATCACTTTTTGGTACCGTAAAGTACCTAGAGTAGAAACTGTGCAGGCTTTCAGAATGTTGCAGTTTCTGAATTGCTCCCTTAAGAAGTAGCTGGAAACTTCATCCAAAAGTACCAAAGAGGCAGCCATGTATTGGATTGGGCCAGGAGGCAGCACAGTCTCAAACTCAAATTTATATCTGTGCTCTATGATGGAAAGAACCCACTTATCAGATGTGATGGACTCCCAAATGAGGAGTCTGTTTTGAAGCAGATCCCCAAAAGGAAAAGAGGAGGGAAGGTGGGAGGACTGAGGAGAGGTTTGTGCACCCTGTCAATGCTGTTGCTCATCAGTATCAGAGTGACAGTGAGCCTGCTGGAATCGTGCCACATTCTGCCTCCGGTTCCTCTGTTGTTTCTGCTGGAACTGTTGGCATCCTGTATACAATTGCTGGTATGACTGGTAGCAGTACTAGAGCAGGGCCACAGCCACTTGCGTCAGTTCTGCAATGGCATCTCCATACAACGGGCGGTGGCATGAGCCTTGTGGATATTCTCCAGCTTGTTGTCTGTTTTCGCATGGAAAAGCCCGGAACCATCGAAGAGCATATTCTTGTCCTGCCACTTTGTCTCCTCTGGCAAATTCCCGGAGCGTAACCAGGCATGGCAATGAAGGGTGATGGCTCCGCCAAGAGCCCTAGAGTCACAATTGACATGATGCCTATCTGTATTGAGTTGCTTGGATGAACAGCTGCATCGCTTTGTGGGTGATCGTATGGGCTAACTCCCTGTTATGGTCTGGGAGAAAAACAGTGAGGGACTCGATCTTCTGCATGAGAAAATACTGGTACCTTGCCATGGTGGCCTCGTAATTGGAGATACGAAGACCAAGTCCCATAGCAGCGTAGATATGGTGAGACATCATGTCGATCTTTCTGCCTTCTTTGTCAGTCGGAGTTGAGTGGTCTTTGTTCTGCCAGTCCTGGGAAGACTCGATGACCATAGAGTTCAGCTTAGGATGCTTGAGAAGGAATGGGGTGTCCTGGTCCTGAACCTTGTACATGGATTCGAGTCTCCTGGATGTTGGATGTGGCTGGTTGGGGAGCTGCCACGCAGCCATCATCGCCTGCCTAAGCATGGTGATGAAAGGCAGAGCGATGGAGGAGGAGTCCTCCCTCCACACGATGTCATAAATGTTATCCTGATTCGGATTGATGCAGTGTTGGACCTCTATTTCCAATGGTCTCTTCATCCTGGAGAGCAGCTCCACGAAGTTAGCATGGGAATCTCCAAGGGAGCCTGGACCCTGAGTTGTGATTACTGGATCCGGCGATGTTGATGCCTGGTGAGAGTCGTCAGAGTCGGAGTCCAAGTTATAAGGAGGACTCGAGGAAGACTCGATCGGTGAAGGTGGAGGTCTAGAAAACCTAACCACAGATGTTGATGGGTCGTCCCTTGACATCGGATGAGAGGTGAAGTGGCGAGGACGCGTAGGGAGGATAATAGCCCCATGGATAGGGATGCAATGGATCGAATTCCCCATACGGCAAAGGGACCCAGTAATTAGAAGACTGAACTGGGATCTTCTGTTGCAGAAGGGAGGGCGGATGTTGAGAAGCCGCCGGACATCCATGTGGAGAATGGACAGATGGTTGGTCGGTGCGCAACCATGGCAGAGACTCCAGGATCTCGCCATCTGATATAGATCCTCTAGCCACCAGTTCGAGACTCTCTGGAGTACATTGCGCTGTATTGATGATCCCAGCTGGAGACGCTGGTGGAGTCACTTGAATCACTGACTGGATTGTGGGTTAAGCAACTGCTGGGACTGGATCAGCGACCAGAGCCGGGAGAGGTGACAACACCGGCTTTGAGCGAGGCACCTTAAGTGTTTTTTTGTGCCTGGGTTCTGCTTTGTCGGGCTTGTCCTTCTTCGGTCTTTTTGGAACAAAAAACTTGTCAGGCCTGATATGCTTCCTCTTCTCCTTCTGCTTGCAGTGAGGAGAATGAGAGGAGCCCTTCTCTTCCGTAGACCTCACATCCCCCCCAGAAGTATGAGGGGGAACGAGTTTAGATGAGCTCGCTCCACCAGCTTCCACCACTTTCATGGCAAACAAAGTTTGCTCCTAAAGCATCTTTTGCAGACGGTTTTTGTGGTTCTGGCAAGCCTGTTTAGTAAAGGACTGGCAATGCTCGCATTTATCAGTTCTGTGCCCTTCCCCCAGGCAGAGAAGGCACAAATCATGCGGGTCAGATGGAGACATTTTGGCTCAGCACTGAGAGCATTTGCAAAAAGCAGCTTGTTGCGCCATTGAAGAAGAAAAGGAGGGAAACAATGAGCAAAAGAAGAATTAACGATAGAAGGTTTTTATTTATTTATTTATTTATTTTGGGGAAAAGGGGAAAGGGGTACAGGAGGAAGTAACTATGGGAAAAAGATGGGGGGAGGAATTTAACTTGGAAAAGGGGTAAGACAAAGAAGTAAAAGTTGTAAAAGTTAAGAAAAGAAAATAGTAAAACTTAGCTATGAGAAGCAAGCAAAAGGTTCGAGGCACAGCCAACGGCAGTTGCAATAAGACTGGGAAATGACGGGCACTCTGCCCGTTTTTACTACAGGGGAGGGGGGAGCAAAGTTTTTCCTGTCAAAAACCATTAAAGCTAATAAATCTTTCCGGGCTACAGGCACTGTGCAGGTGCAGCACCCATAATGTGTGATGCGCAGAGGCCTCAATGAAGAACTAATCCTGCCCCTACACAGACTATACAATACACCGGTGTAGCACTTGATTCTGTGTCGGAATGGACAGATTCATACATATGGCTGCTGCCCTTCACTTGAAGTCCAGAGCATCCGCTCACAAGATCCAAATATTCCTAGGGCACATGGCATCCACAGTTTGCCAAATTATGAATGCACCCTCCGCAGTTATGGAAGAAATTTTGACCAGCCTCTGATCCTCCAAGGAAAACACTCATTCTTCCAATACAAATCTGAGCGAGCTTGGCATGGTGGACCCATGAGCAGTCTATCTGAGGGTCTTCCATTCCAAACTACGGAGCTGACAGCAACCCTCACTATGGACACATCCCTTGCTGTTTGGGATGCCCACTTGGGTCACTGCTATAAACCCAAGGAGCATGGATTGGACCAGAGAGAAGACTACATAAAAACATAGAAACATAGAGTGAGTCAAAAGTGGCCTCCCAGGCAATCTAGTCTGACCCCCAGCTCCAGCCAGCTCTGTTCACGACATGCCTTCCATGTGCATTTCAAGCCTATTCTTGAACACCCTCACTGATGGGGCCTCAACCACCTCCTGTGGAAGCCCATTCCATACCCTAGGGGTCCTAACAGTCAGGAAGTACTTCCTGCCATCCAAGTTGAACCTTGGTTTCCTGAGCTTTGCTCCACTGGAACGCATCCTGCCCTCCTCCACAGGGGAGAGCAGGTCTCTACTCACCTCTGTGTGACACCCCCTTATGTACCTATATGTCAGCAACAGATCCCCTCAGAGTCTCCTCCAGGCTGAAGAGACCCAGTATCCTCAATCTCACCTCATACAGCTTACCCTGCGTCCTTGTGGCCCTACATTGCACTGATTCCAAACTGGCTATATCCTTCTTGTAATGTGGAGCTCAGAACTGAACACAATACTCCAGTTGTGTGCAGACCAGAATTATATAGAATGGCAGTAATAACTCTCTCGATCTAGAAGTGACATTTCTGGCATTCGCCCTCTTGACCATCACATCACACTGCTGGCTCATGTTTAGCCTGCAGTCAACCAGCACCCCGAGGTCCCTTTCACAAGTGCTGCTCTCCAGCCACTTGTCCCCTAACCTGTACTTATGACACGCATTCCCATGCCCGAAGTGCCAGACCTTGCACTTATCCACATTGAACGCCATCCTGTTGTCTCCTGCCCACTTCCATAGTCTATCCAGATCCTTTTGGATCCAAAGTACCTACTCCTCAGTTGTGGCCACTGCCCCCATTTTAGTATCGTCTGCGAACTTGATCAGCAGATTGTTCACCTCCTCTTTCCAGTGATGGAAAGCTTGAACAGGGTCAGTCCCAGGAACAGTCCTGCTCATCACTGACCACCATCCAGATGCACAGAGACCATGACAAAGAAAGGCAGGTTGCATACCTGTAACTGTCATTTTTCAAGTGGTCATCTTTGCATTCACACAACCCACCTGCCAGCCCTGCATCGATGTTGGTGGATATATGTATAGATACATTGTTAGATGTATGCACATATTTATCTCTGCAACCTACCTCCTGATTTCATGGCGATGAAATATTTGGGGTCTTTGGGACTGACAAACACTGCAAATGTTGGTCTCCAGGTGAACTGAAAAAATGGCAGGAGCCAGCTAGTTATATAATGGGGGAGGTGCTTCCATGGGAAGTTCTAGGCTGAACTAGAGAAATCTTCCGGAGCAAGGCACTGTGCAGGCACAGCACCCATGTGTGAATGTGCAGAGAACCGCTCAAAGAATGACAGTTAAAAGTATGCAACCTGCCTTTAGTGTTAAATCCGTACTCTTGTTTTTGCTAGTTCAAGAAGGCAAATATGGTTGGTGGGCTGCCTCCCTTGAAATCTGCTTTACATTTTCTCCTTAATATTATTTTGTGACTAGTAAGTAAAGCTATTGCTCTGTACCAAAGTGACTTCTAGTTCACTGGCTCCAAGTTTACTTTTGAGTAGCAGTGGGGCAGCAGAGTATCTGGAAAACTGAATCCTTCAGCTGTAACTATGTGCTAATCTAAAGAAGATTCAGGCAGACTGATAGGGACAATTGTCCTCTTGTCAATTGTACTGGACTTTGAACTTCAGTTAGACATTTCAAATCAGAATTTTTAAAAGACCCATGAATACTTTGGCTTTATGCTGTAGTACTGTAGTAAAGAAAGTTTTAAGGAAAAAGATTGCTTACTTTCTGATGTCCAGATACACACATTATGCACAATTCATCCAAAAGTAACAGACTTTATAAACACACGAATACTGCATTTGCTGTGCCATTTTTCTCTATGATTAGCTCTAAGCTGCATTCTGTTTGGCACATTTCTATCTTTTTGAAAGCAGACGCCTTGGCGTGCAGGCTGGAATCCAGTGGGGCACTTAGGTCCATTAGTTGCCTTGCATCTAGCAGATTGGTGTGCACAAGCAAGCAGCAATGCTTGTGCGAGAGATGGAGCACTTCTCAGAGGAAGCCCCATCATCAGTGGGCATGCTGTTTCCACAATAGATTGGCGGAACTGTCCTTACGCGCCACTCAGCTGCAAGCTCTGATCTGCCCCGTTCACTATTACTTTTAAATGTACTTTTGTAATAATTTATAATCAGTTTATTAGTGTTTTAAGTTTTATTGTTAATTTTTTAATACTGTGAGCTGTCTAGGGATGTTTTTAATTCCTTTAATTTTGTGAATTGCCTAGGGATGATGTTAGTAAAATAGGTGGCATATACATATTTAAATAAATAAATTGCAGAAATGAGTGTTAAGTCATCATACTACATGTGGTGAATGCTGCTTATGGAGGAGAGCTAGCAGGTCATAAGTGAATCAGTGTTAAGTGTAAGCACTTCACTGGAGTCTGCCCACTGGGTTAATTTCTCCAATCACTGTAAAAAGACATGAAGATAGCAAGGAACTTGCTATTATTTACTTCTAACATATTTATCCAAGGTTGAAGTTCTTTATGGCTGAGGTAGATCTTGCTGCAATTTGGTTTTCTTAGTGTGAATTAGAGCATGCATCAACCTGTCGGTCCAGCCAGCCTGCAATCAGTGGGACAGGAATTAGGACATTCTTGTCCTTTAAGCAGCAATTCTTAGCCAGATTTGTGATTCAGTGTTATTAAGTGCCAACCCTACGTACATTTTTCTAACAAACTGTAGTGTATTTACCAATTTCCAGCAGCGTGTGCTTCCAAGTAAGCAAGCTATTGATTCCCTGCAGCTTTGTCTTGCTGTCCTTTCAGCTATTTGCTTTGTCTCTGCTTTTTAGTAAGCTGTCTAGATTTGACATAGCTTTCCTCCCAAGGAGCAAGCTTCTTTTAATTTCTTGGCTGCAGTCACCATCTTGGAGCCCAAGAAAAATAAAATCTGTCACTACCTCCATTTTCCTCATCTATTTGCCAGGAAATGATAGGACCGGATGCCATGATCATAGTTTTCTTAATGTTGAGTTCCAAGCCAACTTTTGAGCCCTCCTCTTTTACACACATCAAGAGGCTCTTTAGTTAGTTCCCCTTCACATTCTGCCATTAGAGTGGTATCGTCTGTGTATCCCAGTTGCAATGTATAGCTGTGAAACTTGGACCGTAAGGAAGGCTGAGTGCCGAAGAAGTGAGGCCTTTGAATTCTGGTGCTGGAGAAGACTCCTGCGAGTCCCTTGGACTGCAAAGAGATCAAACCAGTCAATCTTAAAGGAAATCATCCCTGACTGCTCTTTAGAAGGCTCAGATACTGAAGACGAAACTCAAATACTTTGGCCCCCTAATGAGAAGGAACAACCCACTGGAGAAAACCCTGATACTAGGAACAATTGACTGCAAAAGGAGAAGGGGACGGCAGAGGAGGTGGCTGGATGGAGTCACTGGGGTAGTGGGTGTGGACTTGGGTGGACTCCGAAGGATGGTGGAGGACCAGTGAGCCTGGAGGAATGTTGTCCATGGGGTCATGATGGGTCAGGTGTGACTTTGTGACTAAACAAAAAAAGAAGTTATAAGGTGGAAGGTGATCTGCTTCTCACTCGTCTCCCCACTCCATATTCTAAAGCAAGATCTGATTCCAACCTTCATTGAAGTAGTACATCCAGTACATCTGGGGTGCCACCAGACAAGGATTCCTGCTGCTGCCAGTTGCAAGGTACTGTGCCGCTCTTCTCTTTCACTGCTTAATCGACACTTCCAATAAGAAAAAGGGAAGCTGCACTGGGAAAACACTGGAGGGCAAACGTTCTATCTCTGCACTTCCCCTTCTCCACCCTCACTCACAGTAGAATTCCATGAATGAGTATTGGCTGGTCAATGACCGAATAAAGGATTGATTGATTGCATGAATGAGGCAAATGATTGCATAATAAAAGCCATGCCTTTTCCCATTTTGAGTCAAGCTACATTGGTCCCTAAACCAGCCTCTGAAACCTAAACAGTATTCCCAGGAATTCTGAGAGATACAGGCTTTTGACAGCAATCTCTTAAAGACCACTGCTGTAGACAAACAGAATGTGCTCCAGATGTCTCCTGAAAAGGAAATTATAGTGGGAAAGATTCTACTGTTAAGAACTGTCAGTTCCCTTCCATCTGGAGCTGCTTCAAGCCCCTTCTCATAATATCTGTTCTCCATTTTTTTCTAAATGCTGTACTGGCCTGGTTACACAAGGAATAAATATCAAAGTGAAAGTGGTTCTCAGATCAGAAGAATGCAATTTGGAAGAAGTAGAATTTGTAGAAACTGGACAGCCATCTGAGTGGGATGGTGTAAACTGGTGTCCTGCAACAGCAGGGGGCTGGACCCAGTGGCCTTCATTGCTCCTTCCAACTCTACCATTCTATGATTATGTGAAGTGGGAATGCAGGTATGTGGAATTTTGTCTCATAGAATCTATAAACAATGAGCACACCATGGACCAGTTGAGATCATTCAGATTATTTATTTTCTTAACGTAGACAGCCCATAACTTGGTCATCATTCATTATTTTCTCTCATGTTTTTCTTAAAGCCCTTGGCTGAGACTTCTCACCAGTCTTCATACAGCTGGGAAATTGAATGAGGGAGCAGGCAGTGTGTGAGAGAGGCAGAGGAGTGCAGTTATGTGCTTTACAGTTCTTGAATGTATATTTACACATTTAGTTTACACTGAAGAATGGAAGAAGTCTCTTGCAGGGTATGAGTGGGAGAAGGTATCACTGGTCATATGACCTATGTTAGATTTTCCAGTAAAGTTGCAGAGAGCTTTTCAGGCATTCAAACTGAACTGTAAATTTGCTAGAATACTATACCATCCCATATTGTTTGCATACAGGATGGAAGGGAGCTGAGAAATGCATCATTTCCATTTCTTTAATTCCACCACATTTAAAAAATTTAAATATCGAGACATTTAAATATTGTTCATAGCACTCATCTGTTCACCTAATAATTACAGCACTTTTTAAAAAATAAACACAAAAAAAGACTTAAAAGGCTATATTATTATACAGTTTCATTGGCTCCTGTGTTAAGAAAGCTGTTAATGTTGCCATACTTCAGAGGATTTCCTTGGAGCAATGGGATACAATTGTCCATTGGCACACTTGTAAAATCCAGACACAAAACAATTAAAAAAACTTATACTTTCAATATCTGCATTAAAAAAAAACCTCAACCATTTATTAAACTTTTAGAGTTTTTGTGAAAGAGCACAATTATTTGGCAAAAAAGGATGTAAAAGAAAACTTTCAATGTATAAAATTTCTCACTAGTAGAACAAACACTGACTGTAATTTTGGCCTAGTCTTTTATTCATTAATTCCATTCATGTATTATTTTTGCTGCATATTTTGAATCTGAACAGCAGGAAGGGCTAGAGGTCAGGGCGAGAACTCATGGAGTTATTCTGCACTATCAGTTCCTTCAGCAGGCAGAATAGTCACAATAAACCATGATGCAAACATAACATGTATACCAAATACATACTTGGTATCTTTTTGCAAGTTATGTGCCTGAATATATACATGATCCATTGTATATGAACTGTAAGCTGTGTACTAGAATGTGGTTAAGGAACACTTGACTCAGATCTGCCAGTTCTCTATCAACTAGTCTGGAAGTGCTCGTCTTCTCGCAGTGTGGGGGCCTTGCAGTGCAGCCCTGCCTCCCTCTCAGCAGCCCTGGCTCTTCCCAACAGCAACATGGTTTCTAGGACAGTAACAACAATGCACTGCTTGATTACACAGAGAACATAATAGCTCCACCATCTCTAGGAAAATAAATGCAATGAATAGAATGATCCAGTGAGGACAAGACTGTAGTGAAAGCACTTCCATACAGTTCAAAATCTCACTATTTTGTGGGATGTATGCACACTTGAAGACATTTGTTTTTGCAAAAGTGTGAGTAGGCAGTTGAAGAGATTTGCAAACATGCTTCAGATTGCTCCCTTCCAAGTACTGCCTTGTTTCCACTGAAAGTGGAGCTAGTTCACCTCTTTTGCATTCCTTTAAGAAATCAGACTTATTTGCAAGTGTCCTTAGCAAAGACCAATATACTTGAGGTTGTTCTGAATGATGACATCTGTCACCGCATCAAACACAAACTGGATGTTACTGGTATCAGTGGCGCAAGTGAAATGTGAATAGATCTCCTTTGTCTCCTTGTTGCGATTCAAGTCCTCGAACTGACGCTGGATATAGACAGCTGCTTCCTCATAAGTGTTTTGGCCTTTGTACTCAGGAAAGCAGACTGTTAGCGGGATACGGCGGATTTTTTCTGCCAACAGATCCTTCTTATTCAGGAAGAGGATAAGGGAGGTGTTGATAAACCAGTTGTTGTTGCAAATGGAGTCAAATAGGCGAAGGCTCTCTGCCATTCGACTCTGTGGAAAAAAATATGACAGTCACCAAGCGTATTGCTCACAAAATGCACAGAGACAAAAGTGGTCATAGCCTTATTAATGAATAAAGTTTGATGTTTCTCATCAAAGCTGCATTGTAAATGGATCTTCTTCTATAAAAAGACTTTACACTTACATGTGCAAATCACATACCAAGATAATAATACAGGCTTTCTGATAGAAGAGCAAAAGAAACATTTCTGGTATGAAAAATATTTTGGATGATTTCCCAAAATCACCTTCACATCCCCCACCACTACTACCAAGAACAAAGAGACTAATTGCCGATCAAGATAGATTTAAAACCATTATGGTTATTATCTATATGCCGGGAATTAATTTTCCCCTTGCTTTAGTAAAAAACTAGCCAAAGGCATATTAATAACACCTGCTCTCTCACTTTCTTCTCAAAACAGACCAGGTTACATTATTGTTGAAAATTAACGTTAGGGGTGTTAATTTTGGGCATGCGGTTTTTAAACTTCTGAACTGAGTTTAAACTACAACAACAATTTATTACAGTCAGTGACCAGCTAGATCTTAATAAACAATTTACAAATAACGCTATATGTTAAAATATTCCAACTATTAAAAGACAAACTTAGAACAGTATAAAATGGTGTTGCACCTCCCTGTTCATTTAATCCAGTGTTACTGACTTTCAGTAGCTCATTCAGTAGACCCTTCATCATCTCCTGCCCAGTGCTTTTTAGCTGGGAGGAGCCTGGAAGTTTTTGTATGCAAAAGCTTCTGCTCAAATTCTACTGACCTTGGCCCTTCCCTTCAGTTTAGCAAACACACTGGCCATTTATACATTGATTCCATCCTTCATTCTATGCAGTTTGTTATACAGATTCCATTTATAGGCTGTATACATTTCAAGCAACCTTGAGATGTCATTTAGTGACAGAGTATAGTATTCACAGTGCTAGCACGAAAAAAAAAAATCATCATGGAGCTGTCCATGGTACACAATTTGCTGCTTAGCCAGGACTGCTTCCAAAAGTTCCTTTGCTGATTGCTTCCAGGAAAGCTTTCCCATGCTATCGAGATTTCTGCCCATTTAGTTCAAGGATTTCAGCAGTGTCCAACTGCCACTAATTCATTCATTCATTCATTCATTCATTCATTCATTCATTCATTCATTCATATATATATATATATATATATATATATATATATATATATATAAAATTGTATGCCGTCCAATTACTTGTGTCTCTGGATGGCTAACAACATAGGTACATTTTATCAGCAGACATGTTATATTGCTTTCATTGTGAAATGCAGTGGTTCCAAACCAAAACATCTTTTGGTTCTTCATCATGGTCTCTGTGCATCACACAAATGGGCTCTCTGCCAGTGCAGTGCCTGTTGTTGGGAAGCTTCAATAGCTAAGCGTTCATTTTGGGCAGGAGCCCTGCCCCTTCCCGTTCCCAGAGGGTGAGGGTGAGGTTCATCCCCATCCGCTTAGTTCCTTTTTGGCCTCCATCACACACCCAGACCAGGAATCGCTTTGCTGTTCTCTATCTACCTTGGGTACGCCACATTCTTTCTCCTTTTTTTGCTCTCCATTTTGCCCAAAACAATCCTCCCTTCATTCCTCTCTCTTTGACTACCCATTTCCACTATTTTAAAAAAAATCTACCAAACCCCCCACATTTCTATCCATTGCTCCACAACTCTGCCCAAGTTGCCTGTGATTTCCCTAGCTTCCCTCACCTTCTTTCCCACCTTCCTTGCCATCTGCGCAGCAAATAGCCCCCATCCAATGGGCACTCCTTCTGCCTCTGCCTGGACAAGGGACATGAGCCGACCAATGCTGGAACCCTGTTGCTGAGCACCACCGATACCAGGGCCACACACACCATCCTCATCCTGTGACACCCCAGAGACACAAGGGCAGGCCACCCACTGGCTGCCACCCCTCCAAGTCCACCCAACGCAACTGCCCAACCACTGGCCATCTCCAGGCTCCGGCACTAACCATCACCAGGCCTCAATATTGAGCCAGCACCAGCCCTCAACAAGTAACTGACAGCAGACTAAGCCACTGCCACCCACTGGCACCAGATGGACACCAGGCCTCAATATCAGATTGGCATCACGCCTCAGTACTATCCACATCACAGGAGATCACAAAGCCAATCTTTGTGTTCCAGCCCTGGCTGTGATTCGGATTCTGAGTCAGTGATCTCATTGTGCCTGCCGGAGATGTCCCCAGGACAGCTGTGACCAGGACCCAGCATCCCCGTCAGTGGAGAGGAGGTGCTTTATGGAGCAGGTGCTCAGAATGGCCTCAGAACTGGGACTGAAGACTGAGCAGCAGCAGGACTAGGTCGCTGACCCAGCCATTGATGCCCTGAGCTCCAAGGGCTCAAGGCCAGTGGCCATTCCTGTCCTGCCAGCCCTGCTCCAGGGCTGTCCTGGAAGTTCCCTTCAGCCTCCCTCAGTACATCAGAGAAGGCTGAGAAAATGTACTGAGTGTAAGAGAAGGATGCTTCCTTCCTGTTTCAGTGCCCAAGCCCTGAACTCCATCATCACTGAGTTGGCATAGGGGACATCAAAGGGAACACGTGGCCCCAGTCAACTGCAAGGGATGCCGGCTGGATGGCCTAGTGAGGTAGATTTACACAGCTTTGTCCCTGGGTATCCAGCTCTCAAACTATAAGGCCACCATGGCTCGGTGCCAACTCTTCCTATGGGAGACAATGGGTGCCATGAGCAAGTACTGCCCAAATGACCTCAGGGCAGCCACAGTAGCAGGTCCACTTGGCCAGTCTGCAGATGAAACTGCTATAGCTGTGCTTTGCCCACAGTTAGAACACAGAGCCCCAGAGCACCTTCTTGAGCACCCCACTCTCAGTCCAAAACTGCCTGCACTGGTGAACCATCCCACACAAGCTCATGGTAGGGATCAGAGCCAATGGCCACCATCACTACAGACATGACCAAGACAGGCTGGGGAGCACACTGTGGTGACCTACAAACTCAGAGGTCCTGGAACCACAGAGAGACCAGCCACCACATCAACTTCCTGGAGATGCTGCCTTGCCACAAGGCACTGATAGGTTTCCAAGCCTCCCTGTGCTGCCAACACATTCAGATAACCACAAGCAACACAACTATGATGTTCTGTCTGGTCAAGTAGGGAGACACATGGTCCATCCCGCTCACAAGGCTAGCCATAGACATATGCATTGTCAAGGACATCCAGAGCACATCAATTCACATAGTGGGCAAGAAAAACATATTGGCAGATGCTCTCAGACATGCAACCCTCAACTCACAGAAGTAGGAACTGAACAAGATGGTCCTATGCAACCTCCACAACAAATGCAGGACATGGTCAGTGGCCCTCTTCACCACAGCCCACAACATGACATGCCCCAGTTTTGCTCCAGGGTGGGAGGGGAACCATCTCCCTGGGGAATGCCTTCCTCCTCTGATGGAACAGCATCCTGTTCTGCATCTTTCCTCCTTTCCCCCTAATCACCAGGGTGACTGTTAGGATGAGGAGGGATGGGATAGAATGCGTTCTCATAACCCCATGGTGGCTGAGGCACCGATGTTCTCCCAGCTCCTCCAACTCTCCCAGGGGGACTTCATCCACCTTTATGCTGCCAGGACTTCATTTCACAAGACTAAGGCTGAATTCTTCACCCAGACCCTAGAGCTTCAAAGATTGTCCCCTAGACTGGGGAGGAAGCATCACTACCACCTAAGGCAGGGGTCCTCAAACGTTTTGAATAGGGGGCCAGTTGAAAGGCTGCGGTGACTGTCATGGGCTGGTGAGGTGGGGGTGCCTGGGGGTGCGGGCCGGTGAGGTGCCATCGGGAGTGTGCGAGGTGGCATCGGGTGCACGCACGGCGGCATCAGGCACGTGCGGCAGTGGCTCGCTCACTTGACGATCCCAGCGAGTCCAAAACCATCTCCGAGCGAGTGAGCCACCACCTCTGCGCCCGTGCAGCAAGCGCGTACGTGGGCGGCGAACAGCGGTGCGGGCCGGATGGATGGCCATGGCAGGCCAGATCCGTCCCGTGGGCCATAGTTTGAGGACCCATGACCTAAGGTGTTGTCCATACTAGACACAGCCCTGAAAAACTCCACAAAGTGGAACACCTTCACAACCTTTGCATGTCTGAAAGGTTTCAACCCAAGGAGGCCACCATCAAACAAATCCTGGTCTTCCTGCAAATATGCATCCAGAAAGACCTCGCCCCACCATTGATTTGTGTATACTTGGTGGCAGCAGGGATGGGCAGAACACCAGGTCCAAGGTGCAAGCTCAAATGAGAGTCTGGAGCTTTGCCAAAGGATCAGAGGCTGGGGCAAGTCAACAGTTCTAGTTTGAAAGCATGGAGGAGAGCGACTGGGCTTCATTTACAAGAAGAGAGAGAAAGATGGAGCACAATTTTGAGGTCAGTTTACTGGGCGAGTAGCTGCAATGAGGCTAGGAGAGCTGGAGCAAGGCAGAGTCTACTTGGAGGAAGGTAGGATCAAGGCACAGAGATACTAGTAGCCAAAGCACAAGGAGCCCTGGGGAATAGCTTGCATTGCTGTGGCAAAGAGTGGCAGTGTAAAAGCATATTTTATGTAAATGTCCAGGACTTTCAGCTGCAGCATCTGATTCTTCCCAGCAGTTAGCCCACAGAGAAGCACCTGGCTCTGCAGACACATATGGGACCGGCCAGACCCTGATCCTGGCAAGGGGGCGTCAGGTTTTGCCCACAAATCAGCACACAAGTTCCTAAGCAAACTACAAAACCTTGCCCTTGTCCTCATCCCTCCCCCACAACATGAATCCTGTCAGTGGTGCTACACACCCTCAGCAAAAGACCTTTCGAATTCCTTGGCTGCAACTCATTTGTGCCTCCTATCCTGGAAGGTGGCCTTCCTAGTGGCAAGCACATCAGCCCATCATGCCAGCAAACTGCACCTTCCAAGTCAACCAACCTTACCTAACCAACAAAGCCTAGGCACAAAGCTATCCCCCACCCAGATCCTGGCTACCTACTGAAACTCATGTCACCTTTTATTCTCAGTCATGACATGGTCCTCCCTGCCTGCTCCTCTTCCCATCCACCCTGCACCTGCTTGATGTCAGAAGGGCCCTCACCTTCTACAAATCCAGGACCAAGCCATTGTGCAGTTCCCCTAGAACAGTGATTTCCGACCTTTCCACAGCTGGGGACTGACAAAAACAGGAAAACCACCTCGGGGACTGCTGAAGCAGAAACAAAAAACGCTGTACATATTTATATGAATACGTACATATAACACAGTATTCAGTGTATTAGTTTCCAAACACGATAACAAAGAATGAAAATTCTTCAAAACAGCCAGAAACCAAGCAACAAAAAATGTCAACAAAAGAACAAAATACCAAAAATGGTGCAGCATGGCTCCCAGGTGGCTTCCACTAAGCTGTCTCTCCCCTCGCCGGTCCCCCTGGTGGCACCAGCACCCCCCGAGAATGCTATGCCAACCACAGAAGAGGTGGTGGAGCACAGCCAGCCCCCACGCCAGTCTCTGACAAGCAGGATGCGGTTCCCCTGTGAACCATAAAGAAATGCCCCACAGCCCAGTGCTGGTCCGCGGACCAGTGTTTGAAAGCCGCTGCCCTAGACTGTTCATCTGCTATGGTGAACAGAAAAAGAGGCCCACTCTCCTTACTGAAATTGTCCAGCTAGGTCTGTTTAGCATCTGCCTGGCATATGAGGTGGCAGGGCTTCCTCTTACCATGTGACCAAAGGCCCACTCCACATGAGCACGGGCCATGTTCAAGACCCTCCTTGCTGGCACCCCCCTGCAAGATGTCTGCAGAGCAGCCACACGGTCCACGCCCTTGGCATTGGCCAGGCACCACTGGCTGGACATCCCTGCAAGGGCAGCCTGCTCCTTCAGCAGACAGCCCTCCCCTCCATCTTCCAGTGATGACAGCAACCCTCCGTCCTTCACAGGGTCAGCTTGCTGGTTGCCCACACATGTGATACACAGAGACCATGACGGAGAAAGGCCAGCCGCTCACCTGTAACTGGCATTCTTCCACTGGTCACCTGTGCATTTACACAACCTGCATTCCAGCCCCACGTGCTGCCATCCTCTCAGCTACTGCCCTTCCTTTGCTGGGGCAGTTGGGACAGGACCAGGTCTACCTCTCACTCCTGAGATCCATGGCAGTCTCCAAAAGGACCTGCGAGGATGGACAGGTGCCTCTCCCCACACTTCCTGGAAGCAGGAAGGGGAAGGGCTCCTGCCCAAAATGAACATTGTTGACAGCAGGCTCTGCACCTGCACAAAGCCCATGGGTGTGAATGCACAGGCAACCACTTGAAGAACAACAGTTACAGGTAGAATCATAGAATCATAGAATAGTGGAGTTGGGAGGGGTCACGAAGGCCATGGAGTCCAATACTCTCCTGCTGCAGGACACCACGTTACACCACCCCACTCAGGTGGCTGTCCAGGTTCTTTTTGAATGTCTCCAGTGTGGCAACCTGCCTATCTTTATAAAGCATATAAATTGTTCTAAGTGCTGTACAAAAAGAAAAATACAGGCTTTGCCTGCATAGTTAAAATTTAATAGATGATACAGAAGGAAGATCACTGAGAACAGAGGAGAAAGCAAGTACGGTCTGTGGAAAGCATAACCCCATGGCACCGGGCACTGTTCAGGCACAGTGAGGCTTGTAATCCCATTATTTCCTTGAGGGGATTAGAAACAGAGAAACAGAGCGAGTCAGAAGGGGTCTCCTGGGCCATCTAGTCTGACCCCCGGCTCCAGCCAGCTCTGCTCATGACATGCCTACTATGTTTATGTCCAGCCTATCCTTGAACACCCTCACCAATGGGGCCTCAACCACCTCCCATGGAAGTCCATTCCATAACCTTGGGGTCCTGACTGTCAGGAAGTGCTTCCTGGCATCCAAATGGAACCTTGGCTCCCTGAGCTTTGCTCCGTTGGAGCGTGTCCTGCCTCTCTCCCCACCTCCTCTGACACCCCCTCATGTACCTGTATGTCACCAACAGATCCCTTCAGCGTCTCCTCTTCTCCAGGCTGAAGAGACCCAGTTCCCTCAGTCTCGCCTCATACCCCATCCCCTGCAAACCGGCCACCGACCTTGTTGCTGAGGAACCCAAAGCCCACCAAGCACCACACCCTAAGCCAGTTGTTCACCTCTGCAACCCTCCTATCCCTGCTTGGCCCAACCCCTGGACTGGTAAGATAGAGGAAAAGGCCACCTGGACCTTTAGGTCCCTGAGTTTCTTCCCCAAGGCCTCAAAGTCCCTGGTGATCCTGCTCACCCCATGCCTGGCTGTCATTCATCTCCACATGGATCACCAGAAGTGGCTGATGACCCTTGGAGCAAACAAGATGCTCCACTCTATCCTTCACATGCCAGATGCATGCACCTGGCAGGCAACAGACCTCCTTCACCTCAAGGTCACGGAGGCACACCACTGCCTCAGTGCCCCTCAGCAGGGAGTCCCTGACAATGATCATCCACTGTTGTCTCTTCCCGGTGGTGGAAGACAGCTGTGCCCTGGCTCTTGCCTTTCCTGCAGCAGCCTCCTGGCCACATGTGATCCTAGACTGGGGGTCTTGTTGGTCCCAAGTCCTCATCAGCCCCAGCCTCCCCAAGCGGAGAGAACCTGTTTCCCAGGTCCAGACTGGCTCCAGGAGGAGGAGGAGGAGGCCGTGCTGACCTCCTCCTCCTGTGGGAGACATGCCTCCATGTCTCCCTGGCTGTTCCCCCTGTGGCCCCTCCCTCAATCCTCTGTCTGGAGGGGAACTGCTCCTGGGGCGGGGGGGCTGGAGGGCTCTCTTGGCCCTCAGGCACCTCACCTCCTCCTCTAGGAGGGTCACAAGCTCACACTGAGGGCAAGTGTATCCCTGCCTCTCCTGAGGGAGAAGGGCGAACATGTCGCAGCGGACAGCAACTCACGTGCTTCCCACCAGGGCCATCTCATGGCCTGGTATCAGGCACCCTTCGGTGGTCCTGCCTTCTTCCCCTGCCTTGTCTTTCCTGCACTACTCTTCACTCGCCCAGTTCTCCCAGACAAAAACCCACACACAGACACACAATTAAAAAAAATAATTAAAAACTGCCCCCAGGGAAGGGTCTCCCTGGGCAGTCTGGGCAGCAGCTAAGGAACACAGACAAGAGACGATGCTCTTAATGCAACGCTGTTGGTGCCTCATCCGTTGGCACTGCCAACAGCTGAGCACGGCTTTATAAGCCTCGCAGGCCACTGGCCCCGCCTCTCTGCTTCCTGCTGGGCCTCTCTGGCCCTACCTCCCTTCCTCTCCACTGCTCCTGTCCCTCTGCTCCTCTGCCCAGCTCCTACCTTGCCTTCGCCAGTCCCCTGGCCACCCTCGGCACACTCTCCCAGCCTCTGCCTCTGCCAAGAGCCAAAAAATATGTGGTTGTGATTAAGCATATAATTGACGGGACTTACAAATACTTGACTTTGTCTGGACTGTGCTCGACATGTTGTGTTCAAAAGCACGTGTGCATGCCCTTGCGATGCATTTTTAAACTAGAAAAGCAGAAAGGGAGCAGCCCAGCCTTCTGCAGCACTTTCAGATATAACGTCTACTTAATGTTATAAGGAAAGGGGAAGGCCAGTAAGCCAGTTGCAGTTCCTAAGGCCATTACAAGAAAAGGTATAAATGTCATTGTCATAATCAAGCAACAGGTAGATAATTTATGATCTATAAAAACCTTTCTATGAGAATACTTGTGAGGTGAGTGTCTACCAGGAGGAGGGCCTTTTTGGTTGTGGGAACCCAATTTTGGAATGAGTTTCCCAAAGAGGTACACCTGGCACCTACTTTGTATTCTTATCTGCATCATGGAAAAGACTTTTTTATTTTCCCCACATTTAAACAATCTAACTTTTAAACCTTGTTTTCATATATTACATTTAATTCTGTACTATTGTTATGCTTATGTGCTGCATAATAGTAATTGCAACTATGGTTTTGTTCTTTTAAATTATTTTTTGTGAGTGTGTTTTAAACTTTTGTTTAATTTTAACTTTTATTAACTGCCTAGAGAGCCTTGGCTATTGGGCAGTATAAACTGAATTAAATAACAACACCTCATGTTACAAACAACCAATGGATTTTGCAGTTAAAGCACAAGGAATGAATTTGACTTTTGGACTTTTAAAATACTGGTGAATCAAGTGTTGCAGCCTAAACCACTGTTTGATGCCAGACGTCCAAAACTAGAAATCCCCACCAATGGCTGCCTAGGCTTTGTCTGAAGACCACCAGTAAGGAAGAGCCCCACTCTGCCAGGTCATGTGCTCTTCCTCTAAAGATGTTTCTTTCTCTTAAGGTTCAAAATTTACTGTCCTGTAATTGAAGCCCATTAGCTCTAGTCCTACTCTCTAAGGAAGAGATTGGTTTTTCATCCATGTGTGCATCCACCTGAAAATGTTATCATCTAGTCCATGTTAAACTAGTTGAATAATGCAGAACATTCCTGTTGTGCACAAGCAGAATATTAATCAAAGACCCATGTCAATGTGGCGTTAGCAACTGGTACAGGTCTTTCTTTTATTCTGTCAGGGAATGGAAATGCCAGCGCTAGATGAACAGGCCAGGCGTGCTGCTCCTGAGCAGACCGCCCGCTTTGCACACCAAAGGGGCCAGGGCCAGTCGCTGGCATGTCCAGGGTTGGCTGGGGGAAGCACTGCTGCCAGTCGGCACAGGCATTCCAGCAGCCCTACTGGATCAGACCACATTCTCTCTGGTCCAGTCGAGAAGGAACTGAGGAACTGGGCAGGAGCAGGAAGGGGAGGGGGTCCTGCCCATTCTATGACACGAAGCTATAGAAGTTTCCTCTGAGGCCTTGCACTGCCACAGCAAAGCCCACGTATGTGATGCACAGAGACCACGACAAAGGATCCAAGGGTACCTGTTTGGTGACATTTAGCTTTTCCTTCCTTTAGAATCAAGAATTCAAGTATGGCACAGACACTTCTCCACAGAGTTCCCTTAACAGCCCCTTTGCCCACTAGGTCTTCCCTGCTGATTACAAGGACAGCCACTCTTCTAATTCCTTCCTCCACTTTCTGTAACACATGTTAGGAATCTCTTGGAGGGACCATGTTGGCCAGAATTTGTCTCCCAGTAGATATGGAGAAATTGAAGTCCCTCATAGCAACAGCATCATGGTTCCCTGAAACACTGGCAAGTCACTTTTCAGAAGTTTAACCCTCATCTTCTCCTTGACTCGGCGGTCAATAATAGCCTCCAACCACTGTGTTCCTTTTATTCCTTGCTTCATTTATATTAATCCAGATTCTCCCAATGGGGCTACTAAGATCAGCCGCCTATGTTTCTTTGCAGAATAATTCAAGCCTCTCTGCTTTATTTCACACACAAAAGAAATTAAGAGTAAAAGCAGGGACATACATGCAATGTTAAAATGCACAATAAAATGCAAATATTCTCTTGGGCTTTGATGGAGCCACAAATTAATAAGGCTGAAGCATTCTACACAAGAAACAGCTTGGGGGGAGCACTACATTTTCTCAAGCAACAAACCCAAATAGCTATTCTAAACTCAACCACAGTTACCTAGTGTTATAGACAAACAGTTTTGTTAGAAGAAAAAAAAATGGCAAAATGTTTTCAAAGAGTTCAGACAGTTTGTATTTACCACACCCTGCTACCTTAGACCTTCAAGCACATACTGGTGTTCTTACAATTCCTTCTCAAGTGAGAGAAACATTAAACCTCACAACTACCTCACAACCTCACTGCTGGATGAATCAGTAAAGATACCACACTTCTGTACAAACCATTCTCCCTTAAAATGGTGAGGCCCTTCCATGATATTGGTAACATATATATATATATATATATATATAAAATTTATTTTGAGCATTTGTATGCCGTCCCATTGCATAGCCTCAGGACGGCTTACATAAATAAAACATAATACAGATAAAATCCAGATCCACCCTGGCTGCATATTAAAACCTATAAACTGATATTAAAAATTATTAAAATATCATTGAAATAAAAAGGACTTAGCCTGGCACTGAGAAACAAGTAACGACGGTGCCAGGCGGACCTCTCTGGGGAGCGCATTCCACAGGTGGGGCGCCACCGCAGAGAAGGCCCTCCTCCAGGTACTTTGCCTCCTAATGTCTTTCATGGAGGGATCCCGGAGGAGGGCCTCTGCCGCCAATCTCAGGGGACGGGAGGACAAATATGGAAGAAGGCGTTCCTTTAGGTATCCAAGTCCCAAGCCATTAAGGGCTTTATAAGTAATAACTAGCACCTTGAATTGAGCCCGAACTTGGAAGGGAAGCCAGTGAAGCTGGTAGAGGACTGGGGTTATATGAGAATAACGCCCAGTCCTTGTTAGCAACCTGGCTGCTCTATTTTGCACCATCTGAAGTATCCGGATTGTCTTCAAGGGCAGCCCCACGTAAAGCGCGTTACAGAAATCCAACCGGGAAGTAACCAATGCATGTGTCACTGTTGCTAGTCAATCGTCCTCCAGATAGGGATGCAGCTGATGGATGAACTGAAGCTGAAGGAAAGCGCACGTAGCAAAATCCTTCAATGGTGGTAACACTGCCTCCCCAAGGAGGGCTGCCTTGACCTCTGCAGATTTTCAGAGAGCAATGCAAGACCTTCATAGAAAGTAATCATTACAGGTAGTGGCCTGCTTTTGGAGAAATCAGAGTAAGGAAATGAAATACCCAGAGTGAAGAGCCAGCCAAGGTTTTGTTGGTTCATTCAAATTTGTGTGATCCTCCTGGCATTTTAGAATTTCACATATTATTGCTTTTAATAAAAGAACTCTTACAGTATCCCTAAATGCTATGTCATCTACATTGCTCATATCCCTGCAGATTAGTGTTCTTTGGGAAAGATGCTCTTAATTAATGGCTCTATGACTTAATCTTTCCGGAAAAGCATGTTGCTGATGGGCAAAGGGAAATTCAACCAGATTACCAGAAACTGTGATCCTGAAATGAAATCCCCTGCTGCCTTTCAAAAGTAGGAAAACCCTGAAGCATCATAGCAAAGTTGCCTTCTGTGACATTTCCATATTTTTCCCATTTGTGTGATATTGTAACTATCACATTTTCCTCCCAAGGGAGTTCAGTGAATCGGTTACATGGCAGTATATGTTTGTAGGAATTGCAGGGTTTTGGGCTACCCTCCCACCTTCTTGGGAGCGTAAAAGGAATTCTGCTCAGTGGGAAAGCTAAAACGACTCACATACTGGAGGTCTGTGTGAAAGCTGGGCTCTTCCCTAGGGGCCTGGTAGGGAGGGCAGTAGCAGGATTTTTCAGATGGATGGAAGACTGAAATGGCATGAAAGCAAGTGAGCAAAAAGGTCAGGCACTGGCACAAAAGTACAGAGAAAATGGTTTGGGAAAGACAGCCCCACCAGAAAATGATATGCTCGCAAGGGGGAGGGACAAAGCAGCCTCTGGAAGAGTGCTGGCGTTTTTGGTCTCACTGCCAACTTTTATCTTGAGTGGTTTAGCATAATGTTACAGTTAGAACATTCACATGTATTTTGCTTTTGTTTTTTTGGTAGTGTAGCCTAAGCTATTGAATTTAGGCAAGATGTATCAATTAATCAACTCCACTGCTGGGTAGTTTGAATCAGCTTAACCAAAATAGAGCCTGAGAACTTCAACTGGAACTGAATGCAGCCACTCCCGTTCCTCTTCAGGTTTCCATGGAAATAGCAAATAGGTGACATTATAGGCATTAATATATTCAGAAACACAGAAGAAGATTCATGTGACAGATGCTGCAGCACTGAAGCAGGCACAGAGGCAGCTTCTGGGCTTTGCACAAATGCTCGCACCCCCAAGTGCTTGCAAGCCCCTGCACACATTTCCAGGATGATACTCAAAATGTGAAACATTAACCACGCCTTTTAAAAGTTGGGAGGTGCTCACTCTTTCAAGATCACATCTAGGCAGATCCCCAGCAAGGGCAACGCTGCTTTTGTGTTCTGCAGACCTTTATGTGGGCACTGTTTGTTTTCTTAAAAGATCAGGAGGAGGAGGATATTCCTGATAGCAAACTGGCAGGACTCCCAGGTCCAGGATGGGTGTGGAACATACGACTCAACAGAGACCTACCAGAGGGTGAAGATGGCACATTTGGTGTAGCAGTGTAGTGATGCCAACAAAGCTCTACTTAGCCTGACTTGTGAACAAGTGCTGGGAGTTTTACTCAAAGAATCAAGCATCACCAGTCCTCAAAGCCCTCTTCCTCTTCCTCGGCTTGCCCTGTCCCAGGGCACTTTTTCTGTGCTTCCAAATATGGAGCAACTGGAGTCCCTGTCCTCCTCTTCCCTCTCTGTCACCTGAACACGCTGCAGAGCATGCCAGGGTTCAGAGTAGTGGCCCTGGAGCATTTGATAATCCAAGATCAGCACCTCCACTGGGCACAGAAACCACTGGCTGGCTGCAACGGTTAATGCAGTCATGGGGGCTTTCCATGAGAGAATGTTTTGCTGCAGCTTCCAAGCTGTCTTCTACGCCAGCCCTGGACTACAATCTATACACAGTGGTGCCTCATACCTGAAATTTAATTTGTTTCAGGGGGCCGTTCGATCCCTAAATTGTTCGAAGTCTGAATCAACTTTCCCCACTAGAAATAATGGAAAGCGAATTAAGACCCTAAACCAGGGGTGTCCAAACTTTTTGCAAGGAGGGCCAGATTTGGTGAGGTGAAAATGTGTGGGGGCCGACCATTCAGCCTGACATTCTTTGAACCATTAACATTAAATGCAAATGAATTATTTTATGAAAGACTAAACAAATAACTGCACTAATGTGAAGGGGGATACTGAGATCTCGACTGCATTATATAGGCCAGGTCTGGCTCAAAAACAGTGGTTTCGATGTGCAAGATGTCGCGCAGGTGAAAGTCACTTAGTCTCATCCTCACGTGGTTCTTGTTAATGTTCATAACCGAGAATGTCTTCTCGCACAAGTATGTCGAACCAAACAAGCTCAGCATTTTCTTAGCAAATGTTCGAATCTCTTGGAACCTGTCTTTATCCAGCTGGCGGTAAAAGTTGACAAGAGGGAGCTGTTGGTGCCGACTGCGACACTCGACGTCACACTGCAGCTCAATGAGCTCCAGCTGCAGGTGGTCTGGAGCATCATCAGGGTCCACAGAGAAAGGAGATGAAAAAAGCGTGATCTCCTTTTCAATAGCTGCAAAATCCCGAAAGTGCTGTTGAAACTTCTCAGCCAGAGATGAGATGTCTGCTTCATACCTCCTTATTTGCGCACTCATATTGTTCTGTGGAAAACTGGTCATTATTTCCTGCAGCAATGGGAAATGTGTGGTATTGGGCTGTGTTTGTGACAGGTGCCTTTGGAAAAGTAGCAGCTTGGTTCCAAAGGCTTTGATATGTGAATGCAGTTGGCTTACCACTGCATTTTGCCCCTGAAGGCTCGTGTTCAGCACGTTCAGATGTCGTGTTATGTCAACTAAAAATCCAAAATCAGCCAGCCAAACAGGATCGGATAGTTCTGGCATCGGTTGTCCCTTTTTTGCCAAGAATTGTCCGATTTCCTTCCTAAGAGAGTAGAAGCGCTGCAGTGCAGACCCCTGACTGAGCCATCTTACCTCGTTGTGATACACAACATCTCCGTATTCAGCCTGAATGTCAAGTAGAAACTGTTGAAACTGGTGGTGGCACAGGGCTTTGGAGCGAATATAATTAATAGCCTTCATCACCGGTTTCATAACATGATCATATTTCAGATGTTTGTCACAGAGAACTTGTTGGTGAATAATACAGTGGACTTTTATAGCTTTGCCTCCTTCTTCGCTGACTTTGTTACAGACTAGGGTTGATAATCCACTTTGCTCGCCAGCCATGGCAGGTGTGCCATCCATAATAATCCCAGTGACTTTATTCCATGGTAGTTTCACGTCATCTACAGCGGAACAAACAGAAACAAATAAATCTGTTCCTCTTGTTTGGTCCTTAAGGCTCTGGAGGTCAAGTAGCTCTTCACTCACGTTCATGTCATTGTCCACTCCTCTCAAAAAAATCAGTAACTGAGCGGTGTCAGATGCATCCGTGCTTTCGTCGCAGGCTAACGAAAAAAAGTCAAACTCCACTCCTTTTGCCTGTAACTGTCTCTTAATATCAGATGAAATATCTTCAATTCTCCATACCACAGTGTTATGAGCCAGGCAAACATTGGCAAACTCTTGCTTCTTCTCAGGACAAATTTTCTCCACCATTTTCATCACGCAGTCTTTAATAAATTCACCCTCAGTAAAAGGTTTGCACTGCTTGGCAATCAGCGTGCCTTTGTGGCATTTTCATTTGACTCATGGGCTCTTGTGAAAAAGCACTGCTGTGCCGTTAAAGCAGCTTCCAGTTCCTTCAATTTTTCACCGCGTTCATTTCCAGTTAGCTTGTTGTAGTTAGCATGTTTCGTCTGGTACTGCCTCTTGATACTGAATTCCTTGAAAACAGCCACAGTCTCTTGGCAAATTAGGCAGACACAGTTGTTTCGTATTTCAGTGAAAAAATACTCCAATTTCCACTTGTCCTGGAAGCGGCGGCCCTCGCTGTCAACTTTCCTTTTTTTTAGTTACAGTCGCCATTTTAGAAATG
>NW_025336010.1:782017-817226 GCF_004798865.1 Varanus komodoensis
GTGGAAATTGGAGTATTTTTTCACTGAAATACTCCAATTTCCACTTGTCCTGGAAGCGGCGGCCCTCGCTGTCAACTTTCCTTTTTTTAGTTACAGTCGCCATTTTAGAAATGGGCGCACAAGCCTTGTGTCACAAGGGTCACGCGGCGAGAGTGCTGACTCAGGTCTACTGCCATCTTCTGGTGAAATATAACCACCAGCCATGAAGGGGCAGGAGGCAGCAGGGGACAGCTGCGGGAACTGCTGTGCTGGCGGGGATGAGTGACAGGCTGAGCCGGTGGGGAGAAGAGGCTGCAGTCCACTCGAAATTTGAAAATGGGCCGCAATTGGCCCCCAGGCCGGACTTTGGACATGCTTGCCCTAAAACAAACATTTTGGTAATCGAAAAAAGCAAATATGCATAATTTAAGATAAAAATAACACAATTACATGCCAAAATTATTAATTAAATCTTGAAAACAATTACTAAAATACATAAATATGTACTGTATAATAAAATGAAAAGTGCATTTACTGTATTGCATGAGCGTGATGCAAGAGATGTTTCACAGTGAGAGATGACTTGGGCACACAACAGATGACATTTACACAATGACTGCATTTTTTCATTGCTTGTGCAGTGCAGATGTAGAAGCATCGTTTGAACTTCAGAGTGACTTTAACTTGACATCCGTGTTTGAACTCCAGATTGTTCTAAGTTAGAGTAGTTCAAACTATGCAGCACCACTGTACATTTTATTTATTTTTTAAAAAAAGATGGAAGAAAACATTGCATAAAGGTTAAGTATGTCAGTTACATGAAAGGGACATGAATTTATGCCCTTCTGTATTACATGTATATACAGAAATAGACAATTGTCAATAGAAGTAGTTATGCATACCTTTCAGCACAGGCAAGCCAGCTATTGCTATATTTTTCCATGCATAGGTGGCACTAAATAGCACAGACTGGAAGAGTCAATATATCTATTGCATTATTAGTTTTAACAAAATTTAAATTTATATCATCACCACCTCCCCAAAGAAGGCTCTGGTTATCAGTGGCGTTAAGCTCTTTCTTGTACAGTTCTTCTGTGTAGTCTTGCCACCTCTTCTTAATCTCTTCTGCCTCTGTTAGGTCCCTGCCATTGTGGTCCTTTGTCATGCCCATCTTTGCATGAGACGTTCCCTTCATATCTCCAATTTTCCTGAAGAGATCTCTGGTCCTCCCTATTCCATTCTTTTCTTCCATTTCTTTGCACTGTACTTAAATGTATTTATTTAAAAGCAGGTGGTCTTTTAAAACATGCTTCGAACAAGCTAATACATGGCTAGATCTCACAGGGCTCCCCTTATGCTCATGTTCCTATGTATAGGAAGGCCCTAGCTAGAAGCACTGGAAGTTGTAACAGCACAGAGTGTGATGCCACCTGACTTGATGCCTTTTTCATTTTATGTTTGGAAGAGATGTTGTCCTCTTGACATCCTGCTTTTAAACAGATGTGGTTACCTACCTGATCCAATGTTCTGTTTCCCACAAGTGGCCAAATGGACGCCCAGAAGTGGAACACGAGGAAAATGGCCTCCTTTTGTGGTATCTCCCCTTCCCATCCCTAAAGCCAG
Organism: Varanus komodoensis; assembly: GCF_004798865.1. Classification (NCBI taxonomy): domain Eukaryota; kingdom Metazoa; phylum Chordata; class Lepidosauria; order Squamata; family Varanidae; genus Varanus; species Varanus komodoensis. Next base: position 783,620 of record NW_025336010.1, read on the forward strand.
TCAGGGTGGAGACCACCAGCACGTCTTGCAGCAGGTTCTGCTGTGCAAGTGCTCTGTGTGAACAAGTACTTTCTTCCGTCTGTGCCTGCCACTGCCACTGCTGCGGGTGGTCGGAGCAGCCCACCTCAGGGGAAGAACAAGGAGGAGACCATTTCCCAGAAAGGGCCCAGGAGGCCATGTGGTTGTGCCAGTGGGAAGGGGAACATCAACCCCCACTCCATTGCTCCCATCACCACGAAAAGTCTTAGTCAGTAGTGCAACACCTTTAGTACAATGCTTGATAAAGAAACAGCAGGGCCACCTGGGCGCTTCTTCCGGAGGCTTAGCTGAAAAGGCACTCTCTGTAACTTCAGGCATGCTCCTGACTGCCCCGGCTAAGGCAGGGAGCGCATCTTCCCCACTGCCCACCAATGCTCCCAGGGGCCACAATCGGCTTCTCCAGTGCCCCAGCTTCGCGTTGGCAATCCCCTTCTCTGCTGGCCCCTTCCCATGCGCGTGCACAGTGGGGCAGTTCTCTCCCCTTCACCATCTCTCGGCAGGCTGTTCCTTCCCAGGGAGGGAAAGGTGAGCTGTGTCCACCCTTAGACCCCTGCCTCTGCCCCACACTATAGGGGTCAAGCTCCTTGCCTGCCCCCGAGTCCCCTTCTCCTACCACCTCTGTCTTCCTGCTACCGCTTTCCTCTCTCCCCACATGTCATGTCTGCCTTTCCTTGCTCTCCTCTTTATCCCTCTGGCGCCGCACCGCCTCCGCCCTCTCCTCCAGGTGTTTCCTCCTCAGGGAAAGCACCTGCACACCTGGGTTCTCTGTGTTGGGCTGTGAGCACACCTTCTCTGCCCAACACTCCATTGCCAGAGGACAACACTCCAGGAGCCGGCTTCATTGTCTCTGTGCTCCCCACAGTGCACCCCACCCCCCGGCTGGCTACTGGGTAGGAGTTGGTGAGCCCCACTGACCCTTCACAGGCACCCCACCTTCACTGCAGAGGCAGGGGAACAAACTGGAGTGGGGCATTCTGCTTGTGCAATAAGTCCCATGGCGAGGGACTTTTATGAGAAAGGGAGCCCAGGAGGGGTGGGCATTTTTTAGAAAGGAAATTCTAAAGGTACAATCACAAACAATTCCAACAAGGAAGAAAAAGACAACAGAAGCAGCCCATGTGGCTGCACAGAGAGCTTGGAGGTGTTCTGAAAACAACAAAAGGACACAGAGGAAGCAGAAAGGCCAGGCCACCAAGGAAGAATAAATGCAGACAAGAAGCACGGCATTGCAGGGATCACATCAGGAAGGCTAAAGCTAGGAATGAACTGAGGCTAGCAAGGAATGCTAAAAGCAACAACAAAGCCTTCTTCAGGTTCATCTACAGGAATGAAATGAGGATTCGGGTACTCAGTGTGGGTGGCAAGGCAATGACAGTTGACAACGGCAGAAGTGCTCAATCCCTACTCTGGCTCGGTCTTCTCCTGAAAAAAGATCTATGACCTTCCTGATGAACAGGAAGTGCAAACTGAAGGAGCTGGATGGCAGCTTGAGATTGACAGGCAAATGGTCAAAGATCACCTAATAGTCTGAATGAGTTCAAACCACCAGAGGCTGAAGAACTACATCCCAGAGTAATAAAGGAACTGACAACACTATTTAAATCACTGGTCTAGGCTAGATTTAAAAAAATTGTTTTCTACATAATGTGCATGCATGCCTTCACTACCCATAGTTAGAGGAACTTCATTAAAATACTCCCAAACTGGGTCTCTTTTATGGCCTGCAGCCATTATAGGTTTTCTCCTCCAGGGAAAGAAGGGGATGATAAACCTCAGGCTAGACACAAAACAATACAAGGTCTTCTAGAGTATTCTGCTCAAAGGCTTTCCTTTCATTTTTACTGCTTGCCCTTCCCTCCTCACATGTACCTTCTTGTGCAGATCTATTCCACTCCCTAGAATCTTCTTCTATTCATTGATTTTTTAAACTTACCATTCAATGTGCATAGATTTGCAAAGGAACAATGGGATTAAGATTATTTTATAACATTTTTGCTGTGAAGAAGAGGCATGTGATCTCTGCAGACACAAATTCACAGTTTTGAGAACTGTAAAACCAAACATGTGTGATCATATCTACTAGATAGTAAAACTGTGTGATAATCTTCCATAAACCTCAATGACATCGTGACTGGATTAATGGAATTCATTTGCCAAAAAAATTGAACATTGTATGAATATACAGCACATATTATGCCACATAATTAAAAATGAATCCTTATTTTATGATGAATAACCTTTGGTCTATAATGTATCTTAAACAAAAAACTATGTTCAGATAATTTTTTCCTCAAAAGCATTTTATTTTTTTTAAATGTCCATTTGATCTGAAAAGATCATTGATTTTTATCCACCCTGGTTCCCTGCACTTCTTTATCCAAATCTTTAATGAAATCACTGAGCCCCACTCATTACCTCTCCCCGGTCTGAGAAGGTGCCATGGATGAGCCCTGTTTCAGTCCAGTTCTGCAGCCACCTGGGGGTCCCCCGACCGCAGTTCCACCAAGCCCCCTTTCAGCCAGCCTGCCTCACCACCCCCAGCAACCCTTCCTCTGCAGAACCCCTCACAGCCTCTGCTCCCCGCACAGCACACTCCCATCTGCCCTTGCCAGCACCGCGCACGTTCCCTCCCTCTTCTGGCCACAGGATAAGAAGGCACAGAGTCCAGAGACTGCGAAAGGCATTGCAAGGGAAGGGAGGGGCCCCCGCCGTGCTCCTCTCCTTGCATGCCACTCAAGAGACTGAAGCATATTTTGGGGGTTGGGAGCTGGCAGAGGCAGACGGGGGGCCTTTCTTCAGGCCCTCAGACAAATGATCGGGGGGGGGGCGTTATTGTTTGTTTTTAAAAACTATTTATTTGAACTGTTGCCAAGTTAATCTGAAGCCAATTTGGAACTAGTCACCCATGGCTAAATAATTTATATATTGCTGGGCTAAAAAGAAAGCTTTGTTTGCATTAGCTGCCTTCCCTCCATGATTGCAACAGAGCCCTTGATTACGATTGCTGGGTTTTGTGTGCTGCTCTCTGCAGTCCAGTTCCCTTCTGGACTTTCCGCTCAGAGGAAAATGGCAGATTTGGGAAGTGCCCAAGCAGAGCAGTAGCTCATCCAACAAATGGGGCTTAAGAGCAAAGAGACAAATATTATTAATGAGTTTTAATAGCATTGTGAGGAATTGTATTCATCTCTGAAAGCCTCTAGAGAGAGGATAAATGGAATATTAAATGAATTTAACCTGTCAGTAATAAAAGAAGTAGGTAAGTTCTGAAGCAGGAGCAGGTAACCTTGTTAGTCGCCAAGTCCTGCCCGACCCATCACAACCCCATGGACAGCGTTCCCCCAGGCTCTCCTGTAGCAGGCAACCCCGCATCTGCCAAATGGAACTGCCAGCACCTCCAACTGCCACAGATTCTAAGAGCAGTGCTGCAAAACATCTAGATGCCACTGACTCCTCCACTACCGTTCGAGAAACAGTTACACTCAGATTTAGAAACACAAATGAAAGACTTACCAAAAATAAAACTCAAGAATTGGATTAATTACCTTCAGAATTTTATCAGAACCTTAAGGATGACTTGTCATTGTTTTAATCTCAATTGTTAAGCAAGTAAAGGTGGAGGAGGGAAATACTTGGATAAAAAGAGTCAATACCAAAGGAAGGCGAGATCTCAATAGGTGTTAAATCATACAGACAAACTGAAGTCAATGAAGTGGCCCTGGAAGATTATGGAGAGCACCCACTGATCTGTTGCAATCTCCTTCCAACCAGGTCAGAAGGATTTCAGTCTGCACTGGTGGTGGATCATAACTGGAACTCTGGTAAACAGTCATGTGGCTCAGACACACCATTTGATTCGACCAGGGCTCTTCCCATGCCAGGGCTGCCAGCATTTGTTTGCAAGGGTAGTTTAGATTAAAGGGGGGGGGGGGGAGAATCCTGCTTGGTCCCAAATCAGGATGGTACCAAAATGGCCACTGATATTGCCAGTAGCAACATGGAGGTTGTCAGTGATTTGGCAGCTATTCCCATTTCGCAAGAGAACACACAATGGCAATTCACTGCTGAAAAGGAGGTCCTCTGCGCTTGATTTTAATTATTATTGATTGGTTGGTTGTTGTTGTTGTTGTTGACATTTCTACACCACCCATAGCCTCTCTGGACAGTTTACAAAAGGTATAAAAACAGTAAAATGCAATAGAGTAAAACAAGTAACCAAAGTTTACAATTAATTTAAAATACCGTAAGAACTTTAAAACAGTAAAAGACAACAACAAAGAGAATTAAAAAGATCCAGCCAAGATTGGGGAGATCTTTAAAGGCCTCCACAAAGAGGCCTGTCTTGACATGGTGCTGAAAAGATGGCAAATGTGGTGCCAAGTGGACCGCAGCAGGGAGGCATTCCAAAGCTGTGTGGGGACACTGGGTGCAAGCCCCTTAGGGTGGACGCCCGAGGTGCAGCAGGCCGGAACCGCAACGAGCCTGGCCGGGTCACTTGCTCCGTAAAACAGCCGCTTTGCTGCACATTAAGGCCTAGTGGCCGACAGTGGTGCAACAGTGCTTTAGCCAACCCTCGCCTGACCCTGGCAACCTGCTTCACAGACCCTTTCTGAAGTTGCAAGGAACATGCCTGCAGGCATGAGGCAATAAGCAGCCTCTGCTCTGATGTCAGGCCTTGGCCACCAGACAGAAATACTCCTTACTAGCTTACTGTACCTACTATTTCACAGCACCTGCATATTTATTAATTTTCACCCCACCCTGTTAGCCATGAGGCCCCCTGTGTGAACAATGGTTATCTTGTAACCATATCTTTTAACTGTGCAGGATGCTACATGCATGGGCTGAATAGCGTAAGTTTGTAATCTATAAAAGCGAGCTTCTTTCTTTATTTCCTGGTTCACACCATTTTCAAGGGGAATTCTGTTGATTCTCTCTGAGCCCCATTGATTGCAGGGATCCTCACTGTGCAGTCTAAGTGGCTTGTTGCTAGAAGTTATGGAAGTCTAGCTAGCTTTGGATATTACTGCAGTAACAATCTCCTTTGTAAACCTGGAGTTGGCTTATCAGTTTCTGTGAATCCCCAAAAACCTTCTGCCCGCACTCAGGGGAACACAGAGGGGGTGCAGGCCTTGCGAGTCCCCTGAGGGAGAGGGCTGCCGGTGGCTGGCCTGTGAACTTTGGGCCGGAAGGTCACTGCCAGACTCCTGGCATCCTTGGGAATGCTGTGGCAGATGCTACTCTCCCCAGGAACTGCTGATGAAAGTCTGGCAACTGTTCTGCTATTCTGAGGGGCAGGGCCACTGAAGGGTGTTTCCAGTGGGGACTGGGCAGTTGCTGGTGAATCTGGTTGTTTTTTCAGAGTAACATCCTTGAAGAAGTCCAACAGAAGGGCAGGTTGAAAGTGATGTAACAGGCTGGTGAAATCTGGTAATTCAGTTTTTGATGGTCTCTGCAGCATATGAGCGTGCAATGGGCTCTGCATGCCCCACAGCACAGCACAGCACAGCACGGTGGCAACCTGATCCCTGCAGCGCACGGGTCCTCAAACTAAGGCCCGCCATGCCCTTTTAACTGGCCCACCCCACAGGTTTTGCACTTGCTGGGTGTGCATGCGGCTTGCTCACGAGGAGGTCATTTTGGAAACACTTGGATAACATGATCTCCTCGCAAGCAAGCTGGCACCTCACCGTGCTCGCACCTGGCAGTGGCTTGCTCACGAGGAGGTTGTTTCGGACTAGCTCGGAAGCAAACTCCTCAAGAGCAAGCTGGTGCCTTGCCCCGCGCCCCCGTCTCCGCTTTGCCTCGCGTGTGCACACCTGTGCGCACGCCCCGCCCCCACGCCGGCCGCAGCTCCCCACCGGCACCACCTTGGCAGCCCACAGCCACCGCTGGCACCTCTCAACTGGCCCCCTGCTCAAAAAGTTTGAGGACCCCTGCTATAGTGGGAACGTCATCTTAGCAGTGGGGGGGGGTCTCTGTGATGGGAGGAGGGGGCCTCAAATTAACGGGCATGCCCCCGGCTTTCCTGTGGCCTATCCCAGCAGCGCTGGAGAAGATGCCTGGGAAAGCCGAAGAGGCTGGGAACTGTGGTGGGCAGCAAAGGGACGTGTGGCGATGTGCAGGTGCCACAGTGATCTCTTTGCGGGGAGGTCCAAGGTAAGCAGTGCAGCTCTAGTGAGAAACATTTCTGTGACCCGCCCTCCAAACCCAAGCCTGGGAGGCACAATGGCGTTCTTCAGTCAGTTCTGTTCTACATGTTGCCGCCTCCTCCTCCTCCTCATTCCCAGAGCCTGATCATCTGCGGGTCGTGTGTTCTGGCAGTGGGTCCCCTTGCGCTGCGTCGACCTCAGCGCCAAGGGATCTGCTGGGGCTGTTGTTCCACGGGTGGGTGAGGCTGTGAGTACTGGAAGGCGGGCGTCCCCAGCAGCGCTTGCCATGATGTCAGCCGAAGAAGTCTCAGTAGGCAGAGGCTGCCCAGAGGGAGGCTGAAGGGCAGGCCATCCTGTTACTCCCAGCCTGCCAGCCAGACACAACCAATGACTGGGGTGCCCGCTGCGGGACAGCATTTTCCCACTGCAGTGGGTACACCTCTTGGAGGCTCTGGGCAGAGAGGATGACAGAGAGGGAGAAAGCTGTTTGGCCCCCCGTCTGGGGATAGGACTGTATCATTCTTAGCATTATCAGCATTATGACGTTGCATCTCTGTTTCACTTTTCCCCCTTGTGTGAAGAAACCGAGGCCACTTACATGGCTCACTTTATCCTCACAACAACAACCCTGTGGAGTAGGTTAAGCTGAGAGTCTCTGACCGCCCCACGTCACCCCGTGAGCTTCAGGGCTGAGTGAGGACTAGAGCCCACATTCCTGCAAGAGTGGATAAAAAGGAATTGGAAAAAAAATGTGACCCATGCCTTAAGGATGTGCAAGGGAGGTAGGCAGATTTCCAGCCTAAAGTTCTACTGAGTTCCGGAATGTTCCAAATGACTGCTCTGCACAGACACATACATAACCTGTGTGTGAATCACAGAGGCCCACAAAGACAGAAACTTACTAATTTGATCTTTCAGAAAGATAAAGGAATCACCAGTGCTAACCTTCTCAGATGCTGAGAAAGACTTTGTTAAGTTTTTAAGTGTAGCCTTGGAAATGGGAGAGAAAGTCCAGGCATGGATGGTCTTATGTTATAATAGTGGGAGGGCCAGACTGATTATTAATAGACATTTATCAGCACACAAGAAGAGTGTAGCAGGGCTAAGTTTCTGAGTAAAGCTTCTGAGCAGACCGGGACAAGGGCTTTCTAACTAAAAGGCTTCATTACACTAAAATTAACCAGCTAGGCTGGCTTTGTAATACAAGCGTATTGCTGAAGCCAAAAGCAAAGTCAGAAATTGCTGTCAGTAAAAAGTAGTTTCATGATGAATTGATTCCAAGCTAAGCACTAGTCCTCCCTTCTAAGCAGTGAAGAGCAAAGCCCATCTTCAGATGAGCCTCTTGCTTTTGGGCCAATCACTCAGAGCATCAGAAATGTCTGAGGGGGCTGCAAGGATCCATAAGCTGAGCGTGCCAGTGCTTGGTCTGTCCTGCTTCACCTCAGCACGCTCACTGAACATTCCCACAAAATACGGAAGCGCCTGACTCTTGGTGACTGCCCAGCTTATCTCCAGGCCTGTCAGCCTTGGCCCTTCAGCTGTGGATTCTGGCCCCTCCTCTTCATCTCAGTTTGAATCTGGAGGCCCTTTGTAGGAAGAATGGGCCCAATCCCTGCATCGCACCAGATATACGCTGGGATTGCTCCCTCTCATCACTGGCAATAGCAGCCAGAAGCCATAAAAGGAATTAAATGAGATGCAGGAAGGCAAATTGCACACTGATGACAGAATGTTGTCAGTTAGATCTTGTTAATTCACAGGAATAAGTAAAAGATATTCAGATGAGAGGAGAAATCTCAAAAAGGAAAATTGGTGAAGAATGTATTAGATTTGTTTTTCATTCATTTAAAGTGTTTATAGACTGTCCCATTATTCTTAGTCCTAAACTGACCCAAAAGAGTCAAATGATGAGAAAGCCAGGGACCAAGGAGCACAGTCCCAACTCCTGGGCAGCAGCTCCTCTGCTGTCATGGAAAGCATGTCTTAGGGAAGAAGGGTGTCATTCCGAGGAAGAGGCAGAAGATCCCTTAGAAGGAACGGCCTGCCTGGTGCATGTCACACACTGCGGCCATCACACGCTGTCTGTCTAGATCATCTTTCAAGGTAGCAGAGTCACCGGTCTTTGTCCATGTTGGTACCAGTGATGTGAGGAAAGGTAGTTGTGAGGTTCTGGAAGCCAAATTTGGCATCCTGGGTAGAAGGCTAAAATCCTGCGGATGGGGCAGTAATAGCTAGGAGGGATTCAGTCTTGTTGGACCCTAGATAGCATATGGAACAAACTCTTGAACCAAAATGCATCCAGACTGCTGACAGATAACATCAAAAAGGTGGCAGAGCAGCTTTTAGACAGAACCCTGCTTGGAAAAAGTCAACAGGAGCTGGGAAGCATCTGCTTGGGTCAAATCCTCCCCAGTGGATGAAGGGGAGGGAGTCTGGGGTTGCCCAATTACAGTAGGAGAGGAAATAAGCCATAAGCTTATGGCAAGACATAGTGACCAGGGAAGGAATAACTGGCAAAACAGAATGTCGCTTGCGGCTAGAGAAGGATGCAGTGATTGGGTGTTTCTGTGCAAGTGCTAGAAGCCTTCAGGGCCAAAAGAGGAGAGCTGAAGTGCCTGGTTTTAAAGGAGACGTGAGATAAAATAGGCATTACAGAAACCTGATGCAATGAGATAGAATCCTCTGTGGATAAAAACTGTAAAAAAATAGGAGGGACAGAGAAGGCCTTACTGGAAAAGTGTTGATCCCTGTGTCAGAAGAATCCAGCAGACTCGATCATCTACAGCAGGGGGCCTCAAATCTTTTCAACAGGGGACCAGCTGAAAGGTGCTGGTGGGGGATGCAGGCCAGCAAGGCAGTGCCAGTGGGGCGGGGGCACGCAGAGCCAGGGAAAGGAAGAATTATTTATTTTTAAAGGGTTTAGCTAACTGTAGGGAATTATGGTCGCCTTAACTTGTGCAGAAGCAAGTAAATTTAACCTTATTGTATCATTCCCATGTTTTCGGTCTCTTATTCCTTTAACCTGGGGATGCAGAAGCTTTCAAGCCCAGAGGGCTTTATCAGACATTGGTTAGAGCACACATGAGTGCACACATGCTCTGCAGGGTCGCTGGAGAAGGAGGTAGGCTACAGCAATGGAAAAGCAGCCCGCTCTGTTTTACTGCTGCAAATGTTGGCAGTAATAAAGTGATTCTCCCAATGCTCTTGGCAGACAACACAGTTTTCCAGTGATGAGAGCAATCTTTTGGGGCAAATACGCACATTTGGCATTTTGAACAAGTTCCCTGTGTACTATCACAAACAGGCTGCTGTAAGGAATGGGCAAGCACAAAAATGCTAGAAGTGCCGTTTATTTATGTGCCTGCATGTGTGTGAATTTACACATAACATGTATGCGACTCATTCTGACTTCCTGCTTGCTTTCTTGCCTGTCTGCCTTTTCCCCTTTCTCTGTATCTGTTTGGACTATCTCTTGTATGACTTGACCACCTTGAAGATGATAAGAAGTACCTGCCAGAATAAACACCCATACCTAGATAAATGCTTGTGACTGCAATGGAGGAAAGCAGGGCCCCTTTAACATTTACACAGAAAGGGGGATCTGTCAAGAAACCCCAGGTGCTGGCAGTTGCCATAACTGAGTCTGGCCCACTGGGGATCCACACACATTTCTTCCCCTTTGTCCCCAAATCAATGACTTGCTTTAAGTAACACACAGATTGGGCCAAAGGGCCAATACCACACCGAATGGGTCATGGAGGACCTCACACACTGGACGGAGTGAAGGAGTTCAGCTTGCAAGCATTTATCGACAGTGGTGCGAACTGGATCTTGTGTCACAATGCTGGGGACAGGTTCCAAGCATGCTGCAATGCTGGTGGAGGATATTTCAAGCACCTAAGAGGCTTAACATGACCTAATCAGTACTGTATACCTACTTCTGGCCCACCCGGTATATCTCAACGTCCTGGAATGGTTTTCTTATCCAAATAGAATAAGCAGAAACATACTCAGTTGTGTTATATACAAACTTACATGTATCTCCAAACACCACGCAAACCAGCAAAATTGTGTTCATTTTCCCCCAAACGGAAGCAACCAAGTCCACTCAACAGTTCACCCCTCAGGCTCACTCTGCTCCCATGAAAGACAATTAGGGTGCATGGCAATGTGCCTGACAAGCAGCCGTCTTTCCCTTTGGGCTACCGCTGTCTCATGTGCAACTGGGGGAGTGGGCAAGTCCACTGCTGCCCTTGGGATGCTGTGAGCCAGGCTGGAATAAGGCCTTTCACCCAGTCTTGGCCAGTCAATTATTTCGAAAGAAACCGCCTCTATGGATGAAGTCTCCAGGTCCTGTGCAAGAATGTAGAAGAGTCCAAGGCACAAACTAGCGAAGGCAGAGCACTACTGTAAAAAGTCTCTGAATCCTTTTATATGCTGCAAAGAAAGACATGTTGCTATGGAAACAAGAAAGAACTGGGCTGTTGAAACAGAGCTGAAAATTCCTTGAACACAGAAAAGGTACCAGTCACTGCCATGCCAGTCCAACACGTTTTGCTTGTCAAGCACAAAGTCCAGTAATTCCCAAGTCAAGCTGATCAGGGAGAAAAAGGCCGCACAGTGCAAAACAAGCATTCTCATAAACTAAGCCAAATTCATACCAAGTACCTCCAGGCGCCTTCTTAAACACCCCTTTGGAAAGAGCTCCTCGACAACATACAACTTCCTAAGGCAGATGCAGCCCCTTGCCTTTCTTGTCACCAGCCAGCTGGTGGTCGGACTGCTCCTCCTAGGTTTGCAGTTTCAGTAAGCGCAAGAACCAGCCCAAGCTGTCTCTCGGCAGGTTGTGTCCTGCTCCACCCGGCACTTTAGTCGGGCAAACAGGGACCCACCTCAGCTGGGCCTCAAGGCACAAAGCAGCCGCCTGAAGGAGAACATCTGGCGATCTTGCCCCAAGGCCTTCAGGGACACTTTGGCACGCTCCCTCCAAAGGGTGCTGCCGCAGGCCCAGGGCCAAACATTTGCCCACTGAGTTTGCTTCAGAGGTTGGATGCCACTAGCATTTTGTTGACCTTCACCTCAGACTGCCAGGGGACCTCACTCATTGGCCTATGCAGTTCAAGTCCTTGCAGATCTCAGCACCTGTATCCTCAGAGTGTACTGCAAATGAATCACAGCAAGCAGATAATGGCCTAATCAGATTGTTCTTCTGACCAGCTCTGCAAGATGACAGTGGGAGGATGCAATGAAAATGTAAAAAGAATTCTCTGGCCCCTTCCATTCTACTATTCTATAACTCTATGAAAAAGGCAGCCTTTTTCAGGGAAAAAATATTCTCTGATCTGCTTGGGATCCAAGTTAAGGGCTTTTCCCTGCCAGAAAAGTAGAATTTTTGCTGGATTTTTTGTACAAGCTCATATCTTAAGGGACTGTGTCACTTAGGCCAGTCAGTCCTCTTAATCATTAATGGAATATTCAAGGTATGCACTTAGTGTAAGAGAGACACAGCTGTAATTTTTAGGATTCCAGAAATATGCTTTCACACTTAGCAGCTCAGAAGGTTGGCTGAATTAAGCTGTTTATTTCATGTTTCCTACATGGGAATGGGAGGAACTAGCACTTCACAAGGGAGCACCTGCTGCAATTCCGGTACTCAAGAAAGCACCTTTTACAACTGCTGTCAATGCATACCATGCAGCTGGTGTGGCCTTCACAGCACTTGTTCCTAGCAGGTGTCCAGGGCCGGTGGGAGGAAATGGCCAGTGCAATAACGCAGACGCACACATGGGACCAAAATGGCGCCTTGTGGCAAAATGGGCAGCGGCGGCCGCCTTATTGCATGCAAACTGTGCCACCATCAGAGAAGTGCTGTCCTGTGTTTAAAGGTCAGTCTCCCAAGTCAAAAGCTTTTGAGAAAACTAAATCTTTGAACATGTGGGCAACACTCTTTTGTTTAGACTTCCCAAGAGACTAAGCATGATAGAATTATTTTCAACAAGACAAGTTATGGATATTTAAAAACATAAATATTGAAGATAATAATGTTCTGAGGAACACAGAATTCCCTTCCAGTCATTCACATAATGGGAGCAGAACAACTGGTCTGCAAAAGAGGCTTTCACACACTTTACTCTAATGCCAAAGAGCTACCCACAAGAAACTAATAATACTTCTTATGCTTTGTCTTTAAAAAAAATAATCTCGGCAGAATCAATTTCTCTGACATCATAAAGGCAAGGGAGGCAGCAATGTTATATATGTGTTCCACAATACATAAAACGGAACAGCTTTGCACCTAAGAAATGGGAGGTTTGCAGTGGGCACTTGCACACGTTTGGGGTCCTTTCTTGATCTCCACCCACCCCCAGTTGCAAGTGCAAAGTCATATGCACTGTGGCAAAATCCCCAGTGGTCTGAAGGCACATCAGGCATCCACCATGTTGAAGCTAAGCAGGTCTGGGACTGGCCTGTGCTTGGAGGAGAGACCACCTTGGAACCACCTGTAGCACCACAATGGGGATATAAATATAATAAACAGATGAGCAAATAATAAACCGATGGGAATGGAGCTCACAGTGACTGACTGAGAAAGAGATCTTGTGGCTGTGGTGAGTAGCTCGATGAAAATGTCAACCCAGGGCATGGCTGCTGTGGAAAAGGCCCATCAGGAAAAGCAATAGCATACTTGTGCTATACAAAGCTATGGTGCAACCACATGTCAAATGCTGTGTACAATTCTGGCTGCCACACCTAAACAGAATTTTGTAGATCTGGAAAAAGTGCAAGCAGGAGCAATTGGGATGATCAAGGGGTTGGAGCAAATCCGGTGTCTTCCAGACAACTGATGCTGCAATTCCCATCCTGCCCAGCCAGCAAGGCCAGTGGCCGCCTGCAGGCAACCATACTGGGAAAGCAGGCTTGGAACATTTTGGATTTGGCTTGGCCGCCAGATTGCAAAGGGTACTTGGGCAGGTAACATGCACTCTTGCCCATCCTCAGCTACAACAGCCTTGAACAGGCAGGAGTCTGGCTGGTAAAAATCTCCCCAAGAAGGGGAGAAGAGCCAGTTGTCCACATGGGGCAACTGCAAAGTCCCCTCTCAAAAACTAGCTACTTGCCTGAGGCTGAAACCAGGTAAAAGAAACCAGGGAGGGTGGTACGTCCTCTCACTCGGAGGAGTCAAACAAGTCCACAGTGCTGGGGCGGTTTTGCTCTGTACATGTTGCGCAGACCAGAAAACTGAAAAGGAGCCAATTCTTCCAGAGAAGGGCTGGAGGTGGCATTACCAGGCCCCAACTCGCCCATTTAGTACTATTAGTATCCCCCAACAAGAAAGCTCAAGTCAATCCTGAGGCTGAAAATGCAGTCTAGCACTGAGCAGATGGTTGCATCCGATGGCCTTACTGACCCCCTCCCACTCTGCTACTCTATGATTCTATGAACAGTGATTTGACTGGATAAAATATATGTTCCAATCAGGAAGCATTCCAATGAATTATAGTGGAGTGGGTTCTAATGGTTAGTTGGCTGGATAAATCTGTGTTCCGATCATAACACAGAGGTTAAATTTCACCATTCCTTAAATGACTGTAGCTAGAAGAGTAGGCCATAGAACTGTCCAGAGTGGAGCCAACCCTGGATTTAATCCTGAATGATGTCCCCCAGGACCTAGTCCTTAGTATGAGATGTGAACATTGTTGAAGCAATTGGAAACAGTGTCATTTGCTTTAATATATATCAGATTTAATATATAAGTGGAAAATTGCCAAGTAAGTTCAACATAGTCACACTGGCTTCAAAAGAAGAAACTTCTCTAAAATGAAAGAAACAGCATGAAGAAACCTGAAAGGGTTAAATCCCTTCAAAATGCTTGGAAGTGACTCACAACCACTGTAACAGAAGCTCAGCCAGGATGCACACCAAAGGCTGGAAAGGGAGGCACTGAATTGAAGAGGTTACAGCATGGCTATCAAGCACCATCAGGGAAGGCACTGGAGAAAAGCGTTCTTTGATGATGCCAATTTGCCCAAATGTGGAAAGCAAAAGGCAGCACAAGCCAACGCAAACACACTTTAAGGGCAGCATCAAGACCAACAGCAACTCAGAATAAAATATAGGAGAAGCAGGAAACCAGCGAGGGAGCCACTTGGACTGCTGGATGACAATGGAGCTACAAAGGAGGGTCAGGAGATTATGGAGCAGAAGCCTTTATTGCAGAAAATGTGGGGCAGAGGCCTTTACCTGAAATGAGCCTAAGGAATTGAGACAAACAGGGGAGGTGAAAGGTGACGTTCTCAATCTTATTGACAAACTGAAAATTAATAAATTGCCAGGCTGAGACAATAGCCATCATGAAATGCTTACACTGATATGATGATCTAACAAAAATATGTAACAAGCCCAAAAACTAGAGACTGGAGAATGACCAGTGTGACAAAAATGTTTAAGAACATATCCCAGGGGATCTGAAATTACAGTCACCTCAACATTTGTTCTGGGTATATTGGATGAAAGTACTATTAAAGATAACAGTATTAAGTATAAAGAAGTACAAGCCCTGCTGAAGTACAAGCAACATGCCTTCCTGAAAGTTGTGTTCTCTTAGCAAACTCTGAGAGTTTTTGAGAGTGTCAACAAACATGTAAACAAGGATGATTTGGTACATGCTGGTTTACCTGGGCTTCTAAAAGCTTCTGACAAAGCTCCTCACCAAAGTATCTTCTACAGACTTCACAGCCATGGAATTATCATTATTGCATTACATTTCTATACCACCCGTAAGAGGGTGGCCCTCTTATGGATCATCCATTCATTCATTAAAAAAACAAAGCAGAGAGTTGGAATAAACAGTACATTCTCCTGATGAAGGGAAGAAAACAGTGAGATCCTGCAGGGATCTGGATTGGGACCAATACTTTTCAACTTGTTCATAAATGATCCTGAGAGCTAGTATGGTATAGTGGTTAAGAGCATGGGACTGGGACTCAGACGATCTGGGTTCTAGTCCCTGTTTGGCCATGAAGTGAACTGGGTGACTTTGGACCAGTCACAGACTCTCAGCCCAACCTACCTCACAGAGTTGTTGGGGGGATAAGACTGAGAGGAGGAGGAGTATGATGTAAGTTGCTTAGAGTTCTTTAAAAATGAAAAAGGCGGGATCTAAATCTAGTAAATAAGTAAATACAGTGTGAGCAAAGAAGTGACCAAATATGTGGATGACACCAAATTATTTAAGGTGGTTAAAGAAAAAGAAGATTGTGAAGAGCTCCAAAAGGATCTCTCCAAACAGGGAGAAAAGTCATTAAATGGCAAATGCAGTTCAGTGTGAGCCAGTGTAAAGTGATATGTGTTAGAACAAAAGATCCCAAATTCAAGGATACGTTGCTGGGATGTGAGCTACCAGTAACCAGGGTGGATTTGATTTAAATAATAATTTAAATCACTAGTCAGTAAGATTAGATTAAATCATGGTTTTCTACATGATTTGCACACATGCTTGCCTTACCCTTAGGTAGAGGAACTTCATAAAATACTCCCAAACTGGGTCACTTTTATGGCCTCCTGCCATTATAGGTTTTCTCCTCCAGGGAAAGAAGAACCTCAGGTCACAAACACAAAAAGATCCAAAGCGATCCAAAATATTTTTTCCTGTGGAGAATTCTGCTCAAAAGGCTTCATTCCTCTCACTTAGCTTCTTGTGCGCATCTATTCCAACCCCAACAATCTTCTTCTCTTCATTGAATATTTTGAAACTTAGCACTTAAGAAATGAGGGATAGATTCTTATTACATAGATTTGCAAAGAACAATGAGATTAAGGGGTTTCTTTATCAACTTTGTGTGTTCATTTTATAACATTTTTCTGTGAAGAAGAGGCATGCGATTTCTGCAGAAACAAATTCACAGTTTTTAGAACTGTAAAACCAAACATTTGTGATACTATCTTCTAGATAGGGCTCATCACAACTTTTTAAACAGGGGCCCGTTCACTGTCCCTCAGACTGTTGTGGGGCCAGACTGCAGTTTGAAAAAAAATGAATGAATTCCTATGCACACTGGAATTCCTATGCACACTGGAATTCCTATGCACACTGCACATTAAAAATTAATTAAAATTGAAATAAATTGAAAATTTATTAACATTTAAAAATTATTTAAAAATTAAAAAATGTTTGCTCCACTCACTCAGGCTGCAGCAGAAGCCCAAGATGAAGTGGGGAACAGTCTTCTCTGGGCAAGCCGCCTCACTGAGCCCAGGGGCAGCCTTCTGGGGACAAGCCGCCGCTGCCATTGAGCAGCTGCCCCCAGGCTTGGCGAGCGGCTGCAGCTTGGCCCGCAGCCAGGGGATGTGGCTCACATAATTAAAAATAGATTTAAAAAGTTATATTTTTCTTATCTTCAATCCTTTTTTATTTCTTTGTCTCTCTCTTCTGCCCTACTCTCTTCTGTTTCCTGCTCCATATTCCCACTCTGTATATGCGTGCAATGGGGGAGGGAAGAGCCGGCACACGTGCAGCTGAGCTGTTGCAATTTGGCATGTGCGCCATCTCTGCTCAGTTTCAGAGAACGCCCGCGCTGGCTCAGAGCTTTTGGACTCGCTCGAAGATTGTTTTCTCTGAGCGTGGTGGGCCATTTCCGGCCCGCAGGCCGTAGTTTGAGGACCCATGTTCTAGATAGTAAAACTCTGCCATGGCCTTCTCCGACAAAGCCAGGGCCACCTCGTCAAACCACCTCACCTCCCACTCCTGCTCCCTCGGAACCGGGGCAGCGGCGAGGAGCAGGGAAGGCCTCAACCAAGGCGAGCGTGCCCTCATGGCTCCCCCTCGTGTCGTGTTCTCCCTCTCGGCTGGTGGCACAGCAACATCTTGGGCTTCAGCTGCAGACCGAGCAAGCGGAGCAAGCATTTTTATTTTTTAATTATTTTTAAAATTTTAATTAATTTTAATGTGCAGTGTGCATAGGAATTCATTCATATTTTTTTCACTGTCTCCAACAGTCTGAGAGACAGTGAACTGGCCCCGTTTAAAAAGTTTGAGGACCCCTGCTCTATATTATGCATTCGCAGGCAGGAACTTCTGATAGCTGAAGTCCAGTACATCTGAAGAACTACCAGAAGTATTTGGCCAACCCTGTCACAGACCAAGTCCAGCTGGCTAACTTCTTCTGGCTAATTTTAACCCTGATCTGGAAAAGTTCTGTTGACAGCTACTGTTTGCAATGCAAAATTAACATCAAGAAATGCAAGAACTCTAGACGTCCAGGGAGAGCTTTAGGCCTCTTCTCCTCTAAAACCACATTTGTTTTTTAATCTGTTTCATTTGTATACTGCCCAACAGCCAAGGCTGCCTGGATGGTTAACAAAAGCTAAAAACACACGGTTAAAGATTAACAGAAAACAACAAAATTGCAATTGCAACTGAATCAGCACAGAGGCACAGCAGCAGCACAGGATAAAATGCAGTGTTAAAAATTAAAAAGATACATTGTTAAAATGCTGTGAAAATAAAAAGGTCAGCCCCTGGCACTGAAAAGAATATGAGGTAAGCACCAGATGCACCTCTTTCAGGAGCTCATTCCATAGCTGGAGTGCCACAACCAAACAGGTCCTCCTTCTGATAGCCACCCCCACTTCCTTTGGAGGGGGCTCCTAAAGAAGAATCCCCAAAGATGACATAGAAGCATAGAAACAGAGTGAGTTGGAAGGGGTCTCCCGGGCCATCTAGTCTGACCCCTGGCACCAGCCAGCTCTGCTCATGACAAGCCCACCATGTGCATGTCCAGCCTATCCCTGAACACCCGATGGGGCCTCAACGACCTCTCATGGAAGCCCATTCCACACCCTCGGGGTCCTAACTGTCAGGAAGTGCTTCCTGGCATCCAAATGGAACCTTGGCTCCCTGAGCTTTGCTCCGTTGGAGGGCGTCCTGCCTTCCTCTGCAGGGGAGAACAAGTCTCTACCCATCTCCATGTGACATCCCCTCACACACCTGTATGTCGCCAACAGATCCCCTCTGAGTCTCCTCTTCTCCAGGCTGAAGAGACCAGTTCCCTCAGTCTCGCCTCATCCCCCATCCCCTGCAAACCGGCCACCAACCTTGTGGCCCTACGCTGCACTGACTCCAACCTGGCTATATCCTTTCTGTAATGAGGGGCCCAAAACTGAACACGATACTCCAGTTGCGGGCGCACCAGAGTTGTATAGAGTGGTAGTAATACCTCTCTCAACCTAGAGAGACCTCAGGATCCCGAGGAAAAGGCCTTCCCTCAAATACCCTGGCCCCAAACCTAGGGCTTTAAATGTACTAACACTTTGAATCAGGCCCGGGCTCCAACCAGCAGCCAGAGCAGCTGGAAGAGGTATGGCATTACATGTTCTAATGAGCCAGTCCCATCGGCAGTCTTGCTGCCCTGTTTTAGATCAGCTGAAGTTTCTGGACTTTTATTTTATTTAAAACTTTTGTATACCATCCACTACCAAATAATCTCGGGCTGGTCTTAAAATAAAACAAAGTAAAGCACAGCATCCATTCTGAACAATGAAACCCCAATTAAAATCACAATATAAAAAGGGGTTGGCCTGGCACCAAAAAGATTATTGGTGCCAGGCAAACCTCTCTGGGGAGTGTATTCCATAAGCGGGGTGCCACCACAGAGAAGGCTCTTTTCTGGGTAGCCACCCTCCTAATCTGTTCAAGGAGGGCTCCTGAAGAAGGAACTCTGACCCACATCTTAAGGGGTAGGCAAGCACATAGAAAAGAAGATGCTCCTGCATTTTCCAGGGCAGACCCATGTATGGCACATTGCAGTAATCTAAAGGAGAGGTGACCAAAGCATGGATAACTGTAGCCAGGCTCTCTCTATCCAGACAGGTTTCTAGTTGGTATATCAGCTATTATACTGTGAATTCAAAGGACATTACATTCTCTCTTACCATTTGCCTCAGCAGAAGGATCTGTCTGAATGAAACTACTCTTACCCCTATTTCTACCTACTTGTCATTCTCCATAATTGCACATTAATTATAAATAGAATCTGATATTACTACCTGCATCCTACAAAAATGGCTATGTTTCCTACATTACATAAGAAGTGCTTTGTTTGGGAAGCCACAGTTTTCCCTCAGTTCCTATGAACACAAAGCTAAATTATGTTCCCCCAGAATATTGCCAGGAACACCAGGCTCCTCTTGCTGCTCCCACAGGTGTTCACATATATCAGAAAGATCTGCCAAATTTCCTGAAGCACTTCAGGTTACCAAAGGAAGGGAAAGGAGAAGTGCTCGTCAGCAGAGGAAAGAGGACTCACTCCCTTTGGCCAGCCTCTCCACCCCGTTCTGAAAGTCTGCAGCAAAATCAACATGCAGGAACGTGGTGGAGACGCCCTGCAAAGCAGCTCATGGAGTGCGCCAGATGGGTCTCCAGCATCGCCCAGTGATACGAAGTGTCCTTTCACCGAGGGCACACTAAACTGGCAGCGACCCTGAATGTGGTCAAATGCCATTTCCTGTATGAAGAACTTATCAATCCCATTAATCCCATTAATTCTATACAGAGAGCTTTTTACAACAGAGATGTAACAATTATGCACATTATGCACATTTAATAGAATACTGTTAAATTCTATATTACAGTAACATTGGGCAGCAAGGCACAAAGAAAAAGGTCACAGAAGGGCAAGTACAGGAAGGAACAAGTAAAGATACACACACTTTTGCAACTATTTTCTAAATCACTGTATTTGGTTGCTCGTGCAAACAGAAAGTTGTATTAAAATTATAAACAATGCAAAGGTTTTTGATTATATGGTTTAGTGATTTAGTTAACATAAAACAGTTTCCAAATGGCACCAAGAAGCCATGTCCTTCAACTCAGGCAAATGAGTCCCATTTCAAACAGCAAAAATGTTAGCTCAATTTCAAAGCTTTAGAAGTTTTCTAGACCTTCCTTTTGTTAAAAGAAATGGTTAAACCCTTTCTAGAATGCTTTGTACTTTTTCTACAAGGCAACAGTAGCTGCAATAGGAGAAATGCAACATCTCAGCCATAAATTGCTGTCAAGCCAGTGTTGACTCTGCAATGGGAACCTGTTTTTCCTTAGATTAGCCTCACAACAGCAATGAAACTTCAAGCCAGAGATTTTAGCAAGTCCTGCTCTTCCTCAGTGAGATGAAAAACATTCCTCTTTGGTCACAGAAGCTAACCTTTCCTGTAGGAAAGGTTTCTGTCTTCTGTAGTTACAGGGATGAAATATCGATAAGTGCTTCTTATTAAGCACTCAACACAGAAACTGAGCAGCATGCCTGGAGCTCATAAGCACTATCACAGAATCCAAGGAAAGGAAATGCAAAGAAGGGCAAAGAAAATTCTAATATGGACTTACTGTTTGGTTATCTTCATACAGCTTCAAGTCATATCCACTCAGCTCCACACAGAAAATTATTGCTGTAACCCCCTCAAAACAGTGGATCCATTTCTTGCGTTCAGACCTCTGACCACCCACATCCACCATTTTGAAAGTCAGCTCTTTGAAAGTAAACTTATTTTCCACAATCCCAGTAGTCATGTCCCGAGAGCGCAGAATGTCTTCAACAGTAGGGATGTAGTCTAAGGAGGCGATTCTCTCTAGATCGTTCAAGTAGTAGGCAGCATTATCCTCCAGGTGGTATTCGTTGGAACGGCAGAAGCACTCCTGCACACCGGGGTCAGCCCAGAGTCTTTTCATGACCCCAAGCAGCTCCGGTGTGATCTCTCCTTTGCTTTCTGCAGGTCCCGTTAATGCAAAAAGCTGCACCGCATCATAGGCTCGGTCGGGATTGTGGAATTCGATCTTGAGGGTAGCCAGAGCACGGATGATGCGCGTGAGGGAGTCAATGGCGTTGTAAATAATCAGAGGCTTGTATTCCTTGCAGGCCTCCAAATTGAACCCACCACTGTGGATAATTTTCATTTGCTTGACGATGGTACTTTTGCCTGAATTGCTGGTGCCGAGGAGCAGGAGCTTGATCTCACGTCGTTGCCGCTGACTCTCAGAGCGCAGGTGGCGGTCAATTCGCCGGGACCGCCGCGCTGCCTCTTTCTCCTCCGAACTTTGCCTACATCCCATGGTACAGCAGGACTATCTGGAGATCAGGCTTCTAAGGAGGAGCTGCAGTTACTCTCATGACAGGAACACTGTTCAGGGGAAGGAGAAAAGGAACACTATTTGGCCCCTATGAACATGTACCAAGCTGTTCAGTCCCAGCAGAACTATAGGGCTCTCACACACAAGCACAAAGAGACAATCATATTAGCAGAGCTTACAGCACTTGCATTTTCTGAGAGCAAACAGGTCCATGTTCCTGTTGAGGAACAGAAGCTTCCTTTGTCCACTAAGTGGTTTAATGTGTCAAATACCCCCCATTGCTCTCTTGCATAATTCTGTCACTCTTCTGCAAAGGTAAAGAAGCTGCACTTCCTTCTGCCACACTTTAGTGTTGCTTGCTTTTTCCAGTTGCGGTAGTGATGCCATCAGATGCAGCGAAGCTGTATTTATGTGGCTTCCCTTTCACATATGATTCTTTACTTCGCTCAACTGTGGGTGAATGAATCTGCAGTTTATACCTGTTAAGACAGTGGGAGAGAGGAGAAAAATTGAATGCATTCAGTTTGGAAATCTGCTTTTTTTGCTGTGGGACATTCATATCTTATTATTTGAAGCAGGAAATCTTATAATGGAGCAGAAACACAGATCAGTTGAAGGCCAAGGGATCCTGGAGAATATGCGTTTGGTTTTTGTCTAATAGAAAATACCTTTTTCTCTGCAGCCTGCTGTTTGTATTACCCAACCACACATGCATGCAAACTTGAGTGGTTTACCAGTTTCTATCTGTAAAAGACAGTCCTGTGCTTCTTGCATAGTCTGTCCTGACCAGTTTCCCGCAAAGCAAAGGACAGAAGAAAGAGATGCACAACTTCGTTCCTAGTCCTTTCAGTTCCACAGTATGCCTAGGTACATCTGTGCATGCACAATAACTCTCATTTACTGGTGGGAATGTGTTGTTAAACTTCAGAGAAGACAGGAGAAAGCACTAGTTTTTACAACAGACCCAGAAAACTAGAAGCAAAAAAGTAGCAGAAAGAATGGGCTGAGAAGACTCCACAGTGGTGGTGACCTGCAACGTCTGTGCAATGTTTGTTTTCTTGCCCCAGTAACTAAGAGCAGTACAGAAACTAGAAGTACAACAGCAAGCTGAGGCAGAAGAAGAAAACCTGAGGGAAGGGGAAATGAGAAGGAAACTCCCTGGAAAAGGGTGACAGAAGACCTTACCAAAAGACATTCTACACCAGTGGAACTATGGAGCTGCTTTCAGCTACTTGAGGAGGAGCCTGGAGGGCAGCCTGTTGTGGAAGAATTGCAAGACCTCCTGTGCAACACCAAATGAGAGGCTAAAGGCCATCCAAGTGGTGGCAATGATATCAAGGTTTGTAAGAACACAAAGAGTGCTAGCTGTGGGAGAATCCCTGTTGTGTGGGGTGAAAACACATGTATGTCAGGGAGACTGATGGAGTACTGGATGTTCAGCCGCCCCTTCTCCCTGGATCAGAACTGCTCCCAAGCCCACAGTAGAGGCATCGGTTTGGAGGATGAAAGGCCGGGAGAAATCTGGCGATCGTAAAACAGACTGGCTGAGGAGACAGGTCCTCAATCCTTCAAAAGCCTTTTCCATCTCCTTAGACCATACTAGGGTATGGCTTTGCCTTTTCTTAAGCGCCTCTGTCAAGGGGGCCACTTTGGAGGAGAAGGGAGGAATGAATCGTGGACAGTAACTGGCAAGACCCAGGAACTGTTGCACTTCCCTTTTCGTGCAAGGCTGTGGCCACTGGCTCAGCTTCTCCACCTTATCCACCATAGGTCGTATCTGCCCGTGACCTACAGTATACCCCAAATACTGCACCTCCTGCCGAGCTATTCTACACTTGCCTGGATTAGCCGTCAACCCGGCCTGCCTTAGGGCCAATAAAACTTGCTGGAGGTGGTCTAGATGTTTCCCCCAGGTACGACTGAAAATGACAATGTCATCAATATATGCAGCGGCACAATGGGACAAATGTCCCAAGACTGTTCATAAGCCACTGGAAGGTTGCGGCAGCCCCATGTAACCCAAAGGGCATATATTTCAATTGAAATAGCCCTACAGGGGTGCCAAAGGCTGTTTTTTCTTTGGATACTTCAGTCAATGGGATTTGCCAATACCTCTTAGTGAGATCTAGTGTTGAAAGGAAATGGGCCTGCCCTAGAGGATCCAGCAACCCATCTATTCGGGGCATGGGGTATGTGTCGAACTTTGATATCTCATTTACCCTTCTGAAATCAGTACAGAAATGGACACTTTGATCCTGCTTGGGAACCAAGACTGGTTGACTTCTCCAAGTACTCACCGATTCCTCAATGACCCCTAACTGGAGTATCTGTCTTACCTCCTCTACTATCATTGGCTTTAGTTGCGGCGGGTAGGGATGAGTTGGTACCCTGACAATGGTCCCTGGGACCGTTTGTATATGGTGAGCTACGACCATTGTGTGCCCGGATCGGTCAGAATATCTCCACAAATTCTGCCTCAAAGGCCCGGACTTGTGCTACTTGAGCAGGTGTTAGTTGGGGATCCAGAGATAACCTCCCAGGGCCTAAGGACAGAGTCTCGGGGACCCCGGCGGTGCAATCTGCTTGATGACTGGTACTCTCTCTTTCTCTCCAGGCCTTGAGTAGATTTACATGGTAAATCTGGGTCGCGCGCCACCTATCAGTGAGCCATATCCCATAGTCCATCGGCCCCACCCTCCTAACTACCTCATAAGGCCCCTGCCACTGTGCAAACAACTTGCTCCCTCCCAAGGGCAGGAGCAGGAGAACGCGCTGGCCTGGTTGAAATGTCCGGGGTTGGATGCGCCGATTGTAATAGTACTGCTGCTCTCCTTTGGCCTGTCTTAAATTACTCTCGGCCAGTTGAACTAGGTCGGCAAGGTGTTTTCTCATATCCAACACATACTGGAGGGTAGAGGTGGGCTCCGGGGCTGACGTCTCCCAGTACTCCTTGATCAGGTCTAGAATTCCCCGGGGGTGTCGGCCGTATACCAGCTCAAATGGCGAAAACCCTAACGAGGCTTGAGGCACCTCCTGTATCGCAAACATCAAGGTGCCCAACAAAACATGCCATTGTCACGGATAGGTCGCCACAAACTTTCTAAGCATCTGCTTAAGGGTCTGACGGAAGCGTTCCACTGGACCATTGGTCTGTGGATGACAGATCGTGGTGTGTAGGGGCCTTATCCTCAACAGGTCCCACATCTGCCTCATCACCTGACTCATGAAATTAGTGCCCTGATCTGTCAAAATTTCCTTGGGGAAGCCCACCCGGGCAAAAATCCCCAACAGCTCTTGGGCGATAACCTGAGCTCAAGTACTTCTTAGAGGCATGGCCTCAGGGTATTGGGTCGCATAGTCAATTACCACCAGTATATATTGGTGTCCCCATACTGACCTCTCCAAGGACCCTACCAGGTCCACCCCAATCCTTTTGAAGGGCTCCCCTATAACTGGCATTGGTATCAAGAGTCCTGCAGGGGGCCCCTTCCTCTGAGTCTTCTGGCATTCTGGACAGGACAAACAGTACTCCTCGGCCTGAGCATATACCCCTGGCCAGCAGAACCTCCGGAAAAGCCTGTTGGTGGTTTTCTCCACCACCAGGTGGCCAGCGGTTGGCAGGTCATGGGCTAGTCGTAAAACGGCTAGCCTCAGGGGTTCAGGAATCACCAACTGTTGCAGTTCACCGTGTCCTTCCTGCACAGGTACAACCCTATACAGCAATCCCCCGCAATCTCAAAGTGGGGACCACTCCTTGCACCCTCTCTTGCTCCTGAGGGGCCCTGGGCTTGTCTCAGGGTATGGACAAGAGAAGCATCATTTTGCTGGAGGAAGACCAGCTGCTTGTGGGAGGTACGCAGGGCTACAAGGCCTACGTCTTCCTCTTTCCCTGCCAAGGCAACTTCTGAGCTCACCTCCCTCACCAGCTCTTAGAAATGGGGCCAATCACATCCAATTATCACTTTAGCTTAATTCGTAAGCTAAACTAGGGACAACCCCCACCTTGTATAGGTATACCTTCCCCTTTACCTCCACCTTAGCCCATCGAGTGGCATAAGGCTTGACATCCCGATGTATACATTTCACCTGCAGTATTTCTGCCAAGTGGCTGCCCTGGGCTTGCCTAACCAGGTTGTGACCACAGCCGGTGGCTACCAAGGCCTCAACCTCCTTCCCATCCACCCTGGCCTGAACCTGCCAAGCTTGCTGAGGGGCGGCGCTCACCGGGGCACACCACCAGCCTTCCACGAAGTCACATTCCATCAACAGACAGACCCACTGGAAATGCCCCTCCTTGCCACAAGTAAAGCACACTGGCATCAGCTGGGATCCTCTTCCTTTCCCATTTGTAAGTCGTGGCGAAGCTGGGCGGGGGGGGCGGACAGTGCACGTCCTTCCAGCTGGGCAATCGCCTTATGTCTCGTGCCCCTTCCCGTGGGTGCTAGTCCATCTGCTCTTGATCTCTTTGGGCCTCTGTTGCCACGGCCCCCAGGTGCTCTCTGACTCAGACCCTCCTGCCAGGGTGGACCCAGCCTGTCCCCTGTATCTGGCTCCTCAGCAGCCACACAGGTTTCCATAAGACCAATGGCCTCCTCTAGGGTTTCAGGCCTCTGGCACCTAACCTAGTTTCTGACTGGGGCAGGCAGGATGGTTATAAACTGTTCCAGCAGGACCAGCTCAGCCACCTGTTCAGCGCTGCGGACCGTGGGCTTCATCCATCTCAGCCCATTGGCACGAATCTTCTGTCCCACAGCCCTGGGCGAGGTGCTAGTCACATATATAACCACTCTTATCTGCTGCAGATAGGTCTCTTCAGAAACATTCAAAATCCCTAGAATGGCCACCATCCCTAGAATGGCCACTAAATCACACTGACCTGCCGCTTCCGGGATAAGGGTATCCACGGCTTCTTGGGCAAGACCCGTGAAGCAAGGTGTCAGGATGAGGGCCCACTGGTCTTTGGGCCACGTGGCCACCAGGGCAACTCTTTCGAAGGTATTTAGAAAGGCTTTAGAGTCATCTTCTGCGGTCATTTTAGAGATCCGTATAGGTCCTAGGCCTTTTCCTCCTGTTTGCCCCACCAGGGTCTCAGCTTGAGGGCTTTGTAGTCCTCCCAGCACTTGCTGAAGCAAAACGCTTTGGTTCTGGAGCTGAGCAGTGAAAACTTGCTCCATAAGCTGCGTTTGTTGTGCTGCTAATTGCTGCAACAGGCGTTGCTGCTCCTGGGCCTGGAGCCTTTGCTGCTCAGCCCACCAGGCCATCCAGCAGTCAGCTGGGGTGGGGGGGGTGGAATGACCTGTGCCCCCCTATGCTGCCCTGCCCGCATTTTTCTCCACCACTGCGACTGTGTCAGGAGAGGGGTGCCAGCTAAAGCTGCTTCTTCCTTGATTTTCCATGAAGAGCAACACCAGAAGGAGGGTGCACTCACCGGGCCTTTATTGCCTCTTTACACTTTCACCGGCTCGCTTCCCGTAGCGCCTTGGCCTGGCCCACTCTGGCTCCCTTCCCTCCTGTTGCTATGGCAATGAATGGCGTCGCCATCACCCCAGCCATAACACTCCCCAGTCTCCGCTCTCCATTTGCGCTGGCTCGCCTGCCAGCAATCGTCTCGCCAGCTCTCCTCCAACCACGTGTGCTTTGGCTTTCTTTCCTCTCTTCCGTCTCTCTCAGTCACTCACCCTCTCTCTCTCCTCCCCCTCGTCTCCTTCCTCTGCCCCTTCTTTATACGCCCTCCTTCTGCACCATTCCACCCAACCCAGCTGTTCCTGCCTCCGTCTGCAATCCCCGAACAGCTGCGCGCTCGCTCACATCTCCCGGCTGTTGCCTTCTCGCGAGTTGCTCTCCCCACGCAGATTCCCAGCCTTGCTGTTATCTTCAGCCCTGCTCTGTGGAAGGCCCCAGGAAAGGGGCAAGCCGCTCTGCCTCACAGGTGGGCACCCCCCTCTGGTGTTCAGGGGACATGGGCAGAGTTCCTGCCCATCACTACTTCTGAGGAAGGAAAGTACTTTCTCCCTTTCCTTTCCTTTGGCTATGGCAGTGCTGGCTGGGAGTTACAGGCGCTGCAGCACAACACATCTGGAGGGTATCCGCTGCAGGGAGGACACAGTAAGCTAGAAAGCCCTGTCCTGCACAAGTGTCTTTCCACAGACAGACCCTGTAGGAGCTAGTAAGGCACGAGAAGAAGCGGAGCCAGACATTAACCAGGCTAGATTCGGACATGTTGCTTAATCTAGAGAAGCTGATCTATCACGAGCTCCAATTATTTCCTCCGTCGTTTCCATCCCACAGATAAATTGGTGAGGATCTGTTCAGAGATGCTGAGTGGCTCAAGAGTATGGCAGCAGATTCTCATGTCTGAACGGGTTAGCAAAAGAGTATGTGCCCCCTTCCGAAGACATTTGTTCTCACCAGACATTTCCTGACGTAATTTGAGAGTTAATTTGATCTGATATTTTGTCTCCCCCCTACTTGCCTCATGCTTGTTTTATGGGGGCTGTGTTCTTTCACCATGCTTGTTTATTTATTTTCCGATTTATATCCTGCATTTTTCCTACAAAGGACTCAAGGCAGCTTACATCTCCTCTTCCAACTTATCCCCACAACAACAACCCTGTGAGGTAGGTTGGACTGAGAGTCTGTGACTGGCCCAAAGTCACCCAGTTGGCTCCATGGCTGAAGGGGACTAGAACCCAGATCGTCTGAGTCCCAGTCCCATGCTCTTAACCACCACACCACACTGGATAAATGTTTTGATTTACTTTGATATCTATATAATTTCTTAAAAGTTTTGTGTCACTAGGCAACTTAGGCATCTGGTACTGCAAGGAGAGCATGCACTGGCACTTAAGTAAATGAAATATCTCAAATGCAGTGAGTCTGAACTCCCTCTTCCACACAAGCCTTGAAAAAGCTACTAAATTGCATGGCCACAAAACCCATGAAGATTTAAATGTTAAACAGAGAAAGTTAAACAGGTTATATATATATATTTTACAGTCCCATGCATGGCTGCATATGTCTGTGCTGAAAATCTTGTTTTAAAAATGTTTACTTTGGACAGCTGTCAAAAGTAACTACTTCCATAAACAGGGCAGGCTGTACTCATCCATTCTCTGAAGCACCTAGTGGCACAGGAAAGAGTAAAAAAAGTAGAGGGCACTGAGAACTGTTATGTCCAAATTTAAAACCTAGAGAATTTTGCTATAAAGGGGCTGATGTAGCTGCCAATCCCTTTTACAAGCAAAGATGTTCTCCTGCTTTTTCTTTCACTTGTCAACTCATCATTTGATAGCTGTCAAAAATGCATGGTAACGGCTTGAAAATTGGGCATTGCCGGTGTCCACAGATAGTGCCTGCTTTCACAGCATCCATTTAGCAGGACACTGTCCAGGTAACTGTCCACTGCATTTGCACAACTCCAAACTACCAACGAAAATATTTGCACAGCTGTGCACAAAAAGGGGCGGGGGGGGGGGGAGAAAAAGGCAGCTTGCTTACCTGTAACTGTCATTTGAGTGGCCATCTGTGCATTCACACATTAGGGGTGCTGCGCCTGTGCATGCCTGTAGCCAGAAATATTTAAAGCTTTAACAGTTTTGGTGGGGAATCCGTGCCCCTCCCCCACATAGTATAAAGGGCAGAGTGCCCACCATTTCTTCAATCTACTGTAGACTGTCTGTTCACCCCCAGGTGGAATCGGTGAAAACTAATTCACAGTAAATGACAGTTCAGATAGGGATGCTCAAGTAAAGGAGCATATGATATAGAATATATACCTATACTATAGAGGTAGAAACAATGTGGAAGGACAAAGGAAAAGTAATTCCTATCAACCCAGTCACCAACACCGAGTGGGGCCAGCAGGTGGGTTGTGTGATGTCATGCATAGGAATGCTGGCAGAAAAGACAGAAGAAGCAGCAACAGCCCTTGTGGCAGCACAGGTAAGTCCAACTTGGATAGACAATGGAAGAGTTCAATAGTTTGAACAATCCACTTAGAGAGTCTCTGAGAAGTAATTGGAGAGCCTTTGTCGTGTTCAGAGTATTTGATGAAAAGTCTTCCTGAAAGACTCAGTCTGGGATCAATAGAATGCCAGTGTCGGACATCGAGTGTATGTAGAGAACGTTCTATCAGTGTTGAGGATGTAGGAAAGAATGCCGGCAAGACGATATCTTGATTGGTGTGGAAAGGCGAAGCGACCTTAGGAAAGAAGGCTGGGTCGGTACGGAGAACAACTTTCTCCTTGTGAAAGTTGAGAAAAGGAGGGTCGATTTGTAAAGCACAGAGTTCACTAGCCCTACTAGCTGAAGTAATGGCTATAAGGAAAGCCGTCTTTCAGGATAAAAGAGATAAATCCGTAGTGGCTAGTGGTTCGAACAGAGGCTTGGTGAGAGCCACACTGAAAGACTCCACATTTGTGCCACTAAGCGGACTGGTGGTTGGAGACTCTGTAGTCCTTTCAAGAAGTGACAAACAAGAAAATGTGAAAACACCGAGGAGATGGATATGGAGCCACGATGATGTGAAATAGCAGCGATGTAAACTCTAACAGTAAGTTAAATTCTGCAACTTATACTAATATAATTGTAAAAATTCTGTAACTAATAGTAATGTAAATTCTGAATGCAGAATTCCAGAAAATAGCTAGAAGAGATAAGAACGCCTTCTTAGATGAACAGTGCAAAGAAACAAGAAAACAATAGAATAGGGAGGACCAGAGATCTATTCAGGAAAATTGGAAATATGAAGGGAACGTTTCATGCAAAAGATGGGCATGATAAAGTACCACAATGGCAGGGACCTAACAGAGGCAGAAGAGATTAAGAAGAGGTGGCAATATTACACAGAAGAACTATACAAGAAAGAGCTTAACGTCCCTGATAACCACAATGGGGTGGTCACTGACCTCAAGCCAGACATCCTGGAATGTGAAGTCAAATGGGCCTTAGGAACTCTGAGCAACAACAAAGCTAGTGGAGGTGACAGTATTCCAGCTGAGCTATTCAAAATCCTAAAAGACGATGCAGTAGAAGTGCTACACTCAATATGCCAGCAAATTTGGAAAACTCAACAGTGGCCACAGGATTGGAAAAAGTCAGTTTACATTCTGATCCCAAAGAAGGACAATGCCAAAGAATGTTCAAACTACCACACCATTGCACTCATTTCACATGCTAGCAAAATTATGCTCAAAATTCTACAAGCTAGGCTCCAGCAGTATGTGGACCGAGAATTACCAGAAATACAGGCAGGATTTCGAAGAGGTGGGGGAACTTGAGATCAAATTGCCAAGATACGCTGGATCACGGAGAAAGCTAGGGAGTTCCAGAAAAACATCTACTTCTGCTTCATTGACTATACTAAAGCCTTTGATTGTGTGGATCACAACAAATTGTGGCAAGTTCTTGAAGAGATGGGAGTACCAGACCATCTTATTTGTCTCTTGAGAACCCTATATGCGGGTCAAGAAGCAACAGTGAGAACTGGACACGGAACTACTGATTGGTTCAAAATTGAGAAAGGAGTTCGGCAAGGCTGTATACTGTCGCCCTGCCTATTTAACTTATATGCAGAGCACATCATGAGAAAGGTGGGGCTAGATGAATCACCAGCTAGAATCAAGATTGCTGGGAGAAATATCAACAACCTCAGATATACAGATGACACCACTCTAATGGCAGAAAGTGAAGAGGAACTAAAGAGCCTTTTGATGCGGGTGAAGGAAGAGAGTACAAAAGTTGGCTTGAAACTCAACATGAAGAAAACTAAGATCATGGCATCCGGTCCTCTCACTTCCTGGCAAATAGATGGGGAAGAAATGGAGGTAGTGACAGATTTTAGTTTTCTGGGCTCCAAGATCACCGCAGACGGGGATTGCAACCAAGAAATTAAAAGACGCTTACTCCTTGGAAGGAAAGCTATGGCAAATCAAGACAGCATACTAAAAAGCAGAGATATCATGCTGCCGACAAAAGTGTGTACAGTCAAGGCTATGGTTTTCCCAGTTGCAATGTATGGCTGTGAAAGTTGGACCATAAGGAAGGCTCAGCGCCGAAGAATTGAGGCCTTTGAATTATGGTGCTGGAGAAGACTCCTGCGAGTCCCTTGGACTGCAAGTTGATCAAACCCGTCAGTCCTAGAGGGGATCAACCCTGACTGCTCTTTAGAAGGCCAGATCCTGAATATGAAACTCAAATACTTTGGCCAGAAGGAAGGACTCACTGGAGAAGAGCCTAATGCTGGGAACAATAGATGGCAAAAGAAAAAGGGGACGGCAGAGAATGAGGTGGCTAGATGGAGTCACTGAAGCAATTGGTGTGAGCTTAAGTGGACTCCGGGGGATGGTGGAGGACAGGAAGACCTGGAGGAATGTTGTCCATGGGGTCGCGATGGGTCGGACACGACTTCGCGACTAACAACAACAAACTCTAAAAGAAGAAGGTTTAAGTCCATTCTGGTATAGAGACAGGAGAAATTGTAAGATATTCTCAGTTGAGGCTGAGTGAGGAGTAAATTGGTTGGTTAACGTGAACAAAATAACGTGTTTCCATTTAGCTTCATAGGAGTGACGAGAAGGTGGTCTTAGAATGAAGAATAAACTGTATGTCAGGATAGAAAGTGTCCATATTCAACAAAGAACTAGGTACTGATGTTGAAACTGATGGTACGGCCGTGCTGGAGGGCTGTGAAAGAGGTGTCGAATCCAACAGATTTCTCAATGTCAAAGAGACAGCTTTAGTTATCAAATGATTCAGGCTATAAGGTTCAGGCAATGTAGATCTGGATGTTGAATGGCATTGCTTTGTTGAGTGAGAAGATGTGGAATCTGCAGAAGATGAAGGAAAGTGTTCTTGAAGAGGCGGAGAATGGTGGGAAACGACAGTTGACGGGGCCACCAAGGTGTGATGAGAATCCCTCGGACATCGTCTTGATTGATTCTGGCTAGAGTCTTTGTGATTAGAGGTATTGGAGGAAATGCATAGAATAATTTGTTTGTCCAGGGAACCATCAGTGTGTCTCCAACCGAGTTTGGACCAATGCCTGCCCAGGAGCAATAAGTCATGCAGTGGGTAGCAACCAGATCTATGTCTGATGGTTCCCAGAGTTGGAAGAGATGTTGGCACATCTGGTAATCCAACTCCCACTCGTGAGTTGTTGACATGCATCTGCTGAGAGAGTCCGCTTTCTCATTATCAGTTCCAGCAAGATGAACGGCAAGAGCAGTGATCCCTCTCAGAATACACCAGTCCCATAGACAGAGGGCAAAATAAGCCAGCAGGGCAGACTTCATGCTGCCCTGCTTGCTGATGTAAAACGTAATAACTCCATTGTCCAAAGCTATCTGAATGACTTGGTCCCGAAGGATATTCTCGAAGGACCGGAGGGCTTTGAAGACAGCCAGAAGTTCCAGATAATTGATGTGTTTGGAGGTCTCATGTCCCTGCCAAACACCCTGAGTGCGGAGGTCAGAACAGCGTGCTCCCCATCCCATAAGAGAAGCATTGGTGTAGAGTGTCAAAGCTGGCTGGGGCTGTCGAAATGGAACCCTGACAGAGAGGTTGTCCTCCACTGTCCGTCGTGAGGCTGAGGCGCTCCTTCCCAACGAAGTCAACAAATCAAACAAGTCACCAAATGAAATTGGAACTAAAGTCCTTTATTCTACAAAGCGTTGCGGATACATTTACAGAAAATGACAATTATGATGATGATGATGATGATAATGGCGAAGTTGTCCTCTCTTTCTGAGAGGGATCAGATTA
The DNA here is from genome assembly GCF_004798865.1 of Varanus komodoensis. NCBI lineage: Eukaryota > Metazoa > Chordata > Lepidosauria > Squamata > Varanidae > Varanus > Varanus komodoensis. The sequence goes on from NW_025336010.1 coordinate 816,686, forward strand.
CGAAATGCTTTTAACTTGCCTGGGCCGCCCCCCCTTGGGCAGATACGACAAACTTCTCTCCCTCCTCCTTTCTAACTCCCTCGACTCCAGCTGCCCTAGTCTGTGCGTGCATCTGCGAGAGCGCGCATCTTCCAACCCCCTCTGTTCTGGGACAATGCTAATCGGTGCTAGTAAGTACAGGTTAGGTGACAAGTGGCTGGAGAGCAGCACTTGTGAAAGGGACCTCAGGATACTGGTTGACTGCAGGTTAAACGTGAGTCAGCAGTGTGACACAGTGGTCAAGAGGGCAAACGCCACCCTTGGTTGCATAGCCAGAAGTGTGGCTTCTAGATCGAGAGAGGTATTACTACCACTCTATATGACTCTGGTGCGCCCGCAACTGGAGTATTGTGCTCAGTTTTGGGCCCCTGATTACAGAAAGGATATAGCCAGGTTAGAGTCAGTGCAGCGTAGGGCCACAAGGCTGGTGGCCGGTTTGCAGGGGATGGGGTATGAGGCGAGACTGAGGGAACTGGGTCTCTTCAGCCTGGAGAAGAGGAGA
>NW_025336010.1:817326-846421 GCF_004798865.1 Varanus komodoensis
CCACACTTCTGGCTATGCAACCAAGGGTGGCTTCTAGATCGAGAGAGGTATTACTACCACTCTATATGACTCTGGTGCGCCCGCAACTGGAGTATTGTGCTCAGTTTTGGGCCCCTGATTACAGAAAGGATATAGCCAGGTTAGAGTCAGTGCAGCGTAGGGCCACAAGGCTGGTGGCCGGTTTGCAGGGGATGGGGTATGAGGCGAGACTGAGGGAACTGGGTCTCTTCAGCCTGGAGAAGAGGAGACTCAGAGGGGATCTGTTGGTGACATACAGGTATGTGAGGGGGTATCACATGGAGATGGGTAGAGACCTGTTCTCCCCTGCAGAGGAAGGCAGGACGTGCTCCAATGCAGCAAAGCTCAGGGAACCAAGGTTCCATTTGGATGCCAGGAAGCACTTCCTGACAGTTAGGACCCCAAGGGTGTGGAATGGGCTTCCACGAGAGGTTGCTGAGGTCCCATCAGTGAGGGTGTTCAGAGAAAGTCTGGACATGCACATGGCGGGCATGTCGTGAGTGGAGCCGGCTGGTGCCGGGGGTCAGACTAGATGGCCCGGGAGGTCCCTTTTGACGCGCTCTGTTTCTATGTTTCATGGCCATTATCTTCAGGCTGCCTGTTTCCCTGGCAACTGCCCAACTGCACTCCAACTGCATTTCACTATCAGCTTCTGCTTGAATCCTGCTTTATCCTGCGTTGTCTTCTCTTTGAAACACTTCGTCAGGGAATGGGGTGGGGGGGCGACGTTTGTACAACTGGCACCAGATACATATCTTCCTGCACCGAATTCTGGTTCCCATGGGAAGCCTCCTTCTCCCCTATGCGTGCCAAAGATTCCTCTGAGTCAGCATGCATGGCACCGTCCACCATGACAGAATCAGAAGAATGGAGACAGGCGGTTGAAGCAGGTGATGAGGTTGGTTGTGCTGTGGGTGGAAGAGATGATTGAAACATAACTGTAATGGTCTCATCTGTAATCTGGCGTTGGGAACCACTGAGACCGTGGAGGCCTTATGTCCAAGCAGCTTCTGTATGAACAGCGTAGAGACAGTCCAATGTGTGGAAATCCAATGCATGGAGAAACATAGCTTGTCCTTTCGAGCCTGTGGGAGGAAGGCTCGGGTGTGAAGTGAGTCGAGGCGAGCTCCAATGAAGTTGATGACCTGCAAAGGAACAAGGCAGTATTTTTCAATATTAATACATAGTCCAAGTTTGTCAAGGAGGGAACATGTGGTATCGATGGCTGATAGAAGACCTTTCCTGGAAGAGGAGACAATCAGTCAGTCATCAAGGTAAGGGTAAACATGGATGCCCTGTAGTCTCAGATGGGTGCAGAAAGGAGCCATACACTTGATGAAGGCCCTTGGAGCTTTGGCGAGCCCAAAGGGAAGAACACTGTATTCAGATATATCGGCACCGACCATGAATTGGAGCAGACACCTATGAGCAGGATGGATGCTGATATGAAAGTAAGGGTCTTTCAAGTTCAGAGATGCAAACCAATCCTCTTTCCTCAGCAACGGAAGAATATTTTGGAGAGTAGTCATCTGAATTTTTTTGTTATGATGAACTCATTGATGCCACATAAGTCCAATATCGGACTCAGACCACTGTCCCGTTTCAGGACTGTGAAATATCTCGAGTAGAAGCCGTAGAGCCCCTTGGAGTGAGTGAGTTGTCAAATCACTCCTTTATGAAGGGAAAATTCATCTTGAAGGACCAGGGAAGGTGGCGTATATCGAATCGGTCCCGGTGGGGTACGGTGTCAAACTCGATTTTGTATCCGTGTTCCACGATGAAAAGTACCCACATCAGATGTGGACTCCCAAATGGGGAGTCAACTTTGCAGCCAATCCCCAAAGGGAAGAGGGAAGGGTGGGTTAGAGGATTGAGGAATGGTTTGCGCTCCCTGAAATGGTTCACATTGGCATTTGTTGCCTTCCGGGTGGCGATGAGCCTGTTGGTAATGAGGCGTGGCCTGTTTGTGGCTCCGCTGTTGGCGAGGATGCAACTGCTTGTGGTTGGTATATTGAGGGTATGGCTGGTATCGGTATTGTGGTCGGGGCCAAGGCCACTTACTCGGTTCTGGGTGGGAATTTCCATGTGACAAGAAGTGACATATGGTTTATAGATGTTCTCCAACTTGTGGTCAGTCCTCGCGTTGAAGAGTTCGGAACCGTCGAACGGCATATTCTCGATGCGCCTTTGGTCTTGTTGGGGAAATTACAAGAATGTAGCCAAGCATGGTGCCGCAGGGCAATGGCACTGACAAGAGCCCTCAGATCGCAATCAACATGATGTCTCGCCAAACTTAGTTGTTGAATGGCCACCTGCATGCCTTTGCGGATAAACACGTAAGTGAGGTCTCTCTGCTGTTCTGGGAGACTTGAGGTGATGGATTCCAGCCTCTGCATCAGGGAATACTGATATCTGGCCATCATCGTCTCGTAATTGGAGATGCGAAGCCCGAGTCCTGTGGCAGCATAGATACATCGGGACATTATGTCGATTTTGCGCCCTTCCTTGTCCCTAGGAGTAGAGTGCTCCTTATGTTCTCAACCTTGGGAGGACTCGATGATGACTGAGTTCGGCTTGGGGTGTTTCAAAAGGAATGGGATGTCCTGTTCCCGAACCTTATACATCGACTCGAACCATCAAGAAGTCAGGTGCAGCTGGTTCAGAAACTGCCAGGTATCAGTCATGGCTTGCTGAAGAGTGGTAATAAGCAGCAAGGAGATGGCAGAAGACTGTTCTTTCCTGACAATGTCATAAAAGTTGTCCATGCTGGGATTGAAGCAATGCTGTACCTCCTCAATCTCCATTGACCTGGCCAGTCAGGCCGTCGGTTCTCCAAGAGTAGGACTCTTCCAAAGAGCTGGGGCCCTGGGTGGAGATGACCACATCTGGTGAGGTGGATGCCTGCTCCAATTCCTCCAAATCGTAATGATACGAGGGACTGGGGAACGAACCAGCCAGAGAAGGAGGAGGCCTGGAGAGAGCAGCCACCGATGTCAAGGGAGCATCTCTCGTGACTGGATGAGGCATGGAGTGATGCGGGCGCACGGAAGGCCTCGAATAGTATCCATACAGTAGTCCCATGGGTGGTACTGGGACGGTTCAAAGTCAACATAGAACATCGGCACCCAGTGCCTAGAAGGCTGACTTGGAGCACACTGTTGCTGGCGGGTCCGCGACTGAGGCAGAACCCTTGGAGAAGCCTCAGGAGAAGTCGGCATCGGAGATGGTGAACGTGCCAACGGCAGTCCAGTCTGGGATCGAGGGGGTGAGTCCTGGATCTCACCATCAGACATGGGCCCTCTAACAACAGCCTCCACGTGGTCTGGGGTTGATGGGGCCGAGAGGATGATCCTCTGAGCAGACCCAGGCAGGGTCACCTGCATGACTTACTGGATATTCGGACCTTTTCCTTTGTCAGCCTTGTCCTTCTTGGCTTTTTTAGGAGCTGAAGGTTCATCAGATCTGACATGCTTCCTCTTCTCCTTTTGTCTGTGGTGGTGAGAATGAGAGGAGCGTTTGGCCTCGGTCAGAATCATACCATCAGCCGATGCATGAGGAAGAGGAATGGCCACAGATGGGCCCACCGATGTGGTCTCAGCCATGAGCTGATCAGAGGTGACCAAAGCCTGGTCCCACAGGATCTTCCGTAGGCGGTTCTCCCGATTCTTAGACCTGCCTTGTGAAAGACTGGCAATGGCCACACTTATGGATCCTGTGGCCTTCCCTCAAGCAAAGGAGGCACAGGTCATGCAGATCAGTGAGGGACATTTTAGTCCCACACTTGGGGCACTTGCGAAACGGTGCTTGCGGAGCCATCAAGGAAAGGAGAGGATAGTGAACGAGAGAAAGATGTAACAAGAATAATGATAGAAGGTTGTGTGTTTTTTTAATTTTATGGGGAAAGGGAAAAGGGGGGAAAACTTTTCTAGAAATGGGGGGGGGGAGAATAGGAGTTATAACTTGGAAAGATGATCATAACAAGAAGCAGCGAATGAAAGGGTTTCTAGAAACAACAGTAAATATAGCTATGAGAGACTGCAAAAGGCTCGAGGCACAGCGAAACGGCAGTCACAAGAAGACTGGGGAAATGGCAGGCACTCCGCCCTTTATACTATAGGGGGAGGGCCGCGGAGTTCCCGCCAAAACCATTAAAAGCTTTAAATCTTTCCGGCTATGAGTACTGTGCAGGTGCAGCTCCCATAATGTGTAATGCACAGAGGCCACAATGAAGAACTAGTGATGGTTGCCCCAAAATGCCACTTGGGGTCTGAAAAGCAATCTCCACGGAAAAGGGGGGAAACTCCAGTGGCTGTAAAAGGAGCTAACAACTTTTAACAACAAAGGGTCTTTTCAGCCTGGAGGAGACTCCAAGGGGATCTGTTGGCGACATATAGGTCACACAGAGGTGGGTAGAGACCGTTTTTCCCCTGCAGAGGAGGGCAGAACACGTTCCAATGGAGCAAAGCTCAGGGAACCAAGGTTCAATTTGGATGCCAAGAAGTACTTCCTGACAGTTAAGACCCTGGAGTATGGAATGGACTTCCATGGGAGGTGGTTGAAGCCCCACTGGTGAGGGTGTTCAAAGATAGGCTGGACAAGCATATGGTAGGCATGTCATGAGCAGAGCTGGCTGGAGCTGGGGGTCAGAGTATGATGGTCTGGGAGGCCCCTTCTGACTTGTTCTGTTTCTATATTTCTATGTTTCTAACTGGACTGGGGAAAGAGCAAGCAAGCACTGGTCACTCCAAAGTGCTGCTTGGACATTGGTGGCATGGCTCTCACTTCCAGTGACCTGGGTAAGCTCGGCAAAAGTAACAGGGGAGTTGCTATTCTTACCAAGTGACTCACTTTCAGCTTCCTGAAAAACAGTGGCATCCATGCCCAGGTTCAGAGACACAACTAACCCTTGTGGGTTCAACAGTGTGATAAAATAAGTCTAGTAGCTTGGTGGGGAAAAACAAGCCACCCAGAGGAACTCATTCTTAACCCAAGGACCAGGCATGTCGCCCAGCACCAATGCAAGAAAAGTCTGAGTGAATAAAAGGTTTTCCAACTGGAATCAGAAAAACATTAAAGAAGGCAGCAGGCAAGTCAGTGAAGATTATTATTTATTCATTTTTATACTTCCCAACAGCCGAAGCTCTCTGGGCAGTGTAAAAGAGTTAATAAACATAACATATAAATAGCAGTAAAAAAATCTTAACGTTGCACTGAAAATTTAAAACTGAACTGTAACAACATAAATTATTAAGATCAGTCCAAACTGTCAGGCATACTAAAAACAACTGACAGTATCCCCATGCCCATGAGCCATTCAGCATTGGTGGATTCCTTGGCAATGAGAGCAGTCTTATTTCTGGTGCCCAGAGAAAGTAAAGTTGGTGCCAGGTGGGCCTCTCTGGAGAAATCATTTGGACATCAGTGTCACTACTGGGAATGTTTTCCCCCTAGTTTATAGATTAGCCACAGCAGCCAATGCAATCATCTGCTATCCGGTCAAAGACCCCTTTTTTACACATACACTATAGAGCAGGGGTCCTCAAACTTTTTAAATGGAGCCAGTCCACTGTCCCTCAGAGTGTTGGGCCAGACTATAGTTTGAAAAAAATATGAATAAATTCCTATGCACACTGCACATTAAAAATAATTAAAATAAATTTAAAAATAATTAAAATAAATTTAAAAATTAATTAAAATAAATTTTAAAAATGATTAAAATTAAAATACATTTAAAAATTAAAAAAATATTAAAAGATAAAAAATGTTTGCTTCGCTCACTCAGACTGCAGCAGAAGCCCAAGATGAGGTGGGGAAGAGCATGTCCATATTCAAGGGACACAGCTACAATGTTCACGATTGTGCTTCAGCGGAGGGGGGTGCAATCATAGTCATGTTCGTGCGGGGAAGGCAGGCGCGATCATGGCCATCTCCCCACCAGAGCACGACCGCGATCGTGCCCATCTTCCCTGCATGAGCACAACCGCGGCCATCTCCCCATTGAGTATACCTGTGCTGGCTCAGAACTTTTTTTTTCTCTCTCCGAGTGAGTCCAAAAGGTCTGAGGAGGGCCAGATAGATAAGCATGGTGGGCTGTATCTGGCCCGCAGGCTGTAGCTTGAGGACCCATGCCCTAATCCATCAGACAGTGCATCACTCTATCCCAGAACTCCTCAGTTTCTCAACCAGGATATCATGCTGCACTTTCTCAAAGGCCTTGCTGAAATCCAGGCATACCACATCCACTACATCCCCTCCATCTAGCCACCTAGAAACATCGTCATGGAATTCCACAAGGTTTGTCTGGCAGGACCTGTTTTTGCGGAAGCCGTGTTGTGTGGCTGTCAGCCTCCCTTTCCTATCTAGCATCACTAGATCTCTCTCTATTATGAGCCTTTCCATTGTTTTTTGTACAATGGACATAAAGCTAACTGATCTGTAATCCCCCATGTCCCTTCTACTACCCTTTTTGAAAATTAGGACCACTGATGCCACCCTCCAGTCCTCTGGAACTTCACCTGTTCTCCACGAGGCCTCAAAAATGGAGGCCAACGGTCATGAGAGATCCCCTGCCAACTCTTTAAGTACTCTCAGGTGTAACCCGTCAGGGACTGGCACCTTTGTAATGTCCAATGCCCTGAGGAGCCCCTATCTGTGCCTCTAAGTCCCCGGCCTCATCTAATCTCCTATGCAGATCTCTCCCGTCCTGCTTTGGGGAGAACACAGAGGCAAAATAATCATTTAACATCTAAGCCTGTTCCTTATATCAGTCACTGGATCTCCTTCCTCCTTATTTAGTGGTCCCACCACTTGTTTCCCCTACCTCTTCCCATTTTTATGCTGAAAGAAGCCCTTTTGATATTCTTGGCAAATCTCAGCTGGTAATCAGCCTAAGCCTTCTGCAACCCTTTTGTCTATTTGCCCCAGTACCCATTTCCTACTGAGGTTCCTCTTTCATCTAATCCCTCTGACCACCTCCTTTCGCATCCATGGCAGTGCTCTCCTCCGCCTCCCCACCTTACTGACTAGAGGTATCGCCAAGGCTTGCGCCTCCAAAACCTTCCTTTTGAGTGCCATCCACCTCTCCTCAACTCGCTTACCTTCCAGTAACCCATCCCAGGAGACTTTCTCCAGTCTGGCCTTCAGTTGGCCAAAGTTGGCCCTCTTGAAGTCCCAGCTTCTAGTGCTCGACCTGCTGCATGTTCCCAGTCCCCTGATCTCAAAGCAAAGGATGGAGCAATCACATATTACTAGGGAAGAATGCAAAAAGACAATTCCTATGGCAAGTATAAAGAGAAAGCCTACATGGATGATGGGAAAAACCTCTCACAGTTGCTAAGCAAAACCAAATGTTGACAGAAATAGGGTCAGAATCCTAAATGCAACAGTTCAGTAATTACCAAATAGAGACAAAAAGAGCCATTACAGTGGCCAGTGGAAAGAGATAGAAGAAAAAAACAAGAGGAAAAACAAGGAACTTCTTCCAGAAGATGCAGGAAATCAAAGGGAAATTCAGACCTAGATCAGGAATGTTGCAAGACTCATAGGGGAACATACTATCCAATCAGGATAAAATAAAAAGAGCTCTAAAGGAAGGAACTCTACAAAAGAGAGATGATTGCATACTCTTTTGAAGAGCAGCCATGTGCGAAAGAGCCTGCAATATCAGCAAGTGAAGCGAAAGCGCCTGGGAAGGAGGAAAGCAGCCACGCCACACGGAATGCCAGCAGAACTCTCCCAAGTGGCAGAGCCTGAATTGATCCCAGTTCTAACAGGAATATGCCAACAGATATGGAAAGCAAAACAATGGCCCACAGAGTGGACATGTTCAGTCCTCAAGAAAGGAGACACAGAAAGAGTGCAGCAACAGAGGACCACTGCACAAACTTCTCATGCAAGCAAAGTAAAGCAATGCCTGAAGTGTTGCAACAAAGAATTTTATCCTGTGTGCAGTAAGAAACGCCAGATGTCCAAGCTGGGTTCCCAAAGGAAGAGGCACTCAAGAGCATATTACAAATCTACACAGGTGACTGGAGCACACCAAAGAATTTCAGAAAAGGATCAGGTTATGCTGTACACACCATAGCAAAACCTTTGACTGTGGGTCATAAGATGCTATGGATGGTCCCGAAAGAAATGGGTGTGCCACAGCACTGACTGTTCCTATGCATAATCTGTATCATGGACAAAAAGCTACCCTTACAAAAGAATATAGAGTATATAGAAGCAGAATGATTCCCTAGAGGCAAAGGCATCTGACAACCATATATTTTATATCACTAACTGTTCAATATGTATACAGAACAGATCAAAGGGAAATCAGGACTGGAATCAGAGAAAACAGCAAGCACTGGCAGGAGACCCTTCAATAACAGATTGATGGATATTTGTTTGTTTGTTTGTTATTTAAAGCACTTCTACTGTCCTTCACGATAAAACATCTCAGGACGGCTTACAATAATTAAAAGCATTAGTAATAATAAAATTCCAATCAATAATAGTAAATAAATAATGGTAATACAATAATTAAAACAATAAATAACAAAGCAATAAATAACATACAACTTCAACAAACTAATAATAATAGTACCATCAATTGTTTTTAGTTGATGTACTACTTTGGTGGTTTTTATATGTGGTTGATTGTTGGCATATATTTTAATGTTGCAAACCATTGAGGGAGCCTTTTTGGCTGAGGGACGATATACAATGCTTAAATAAATAAGTAATGCAGGATAGGCAGATGATACCATCTTTCTGGCAGAAAGCAGCAATGAATGAAATGACTCCTGATGAAAGTTAAAGACAACAGTGCAAGTGCAGGACTGCAGCTGAACATTTACAAAAACCAGGACTACCGAGTAATTACATAACTTCACTGTCAGCAAACAGGGCATTGCAATGGTGAAAGACTGTGCCTACCTTAGCGCAGACATCAAGCCAGACAAAAATTGCAGCTGAGAAATCAGGAGGCTGAACCCTGAAAGGGCAGCAACAAAAGAACTAGAAAAGACCATCAAGGATGTTGCAATGTAACGTGGTGGTTAAGAAGGCAAATGCCACCCTTGGACACATAGAAAGAAGCATGGCTTCCAGATCTAGGGAGGTATGGATACCGCTCTACATGACTCTGGTGCACCCACAACTGGAGCTCTGTGTCCAGTCCTGGGCTTCACATTATAGGAGACAGAGCTAGGTGAGAACTGGTTCAGCGTAGGGTCAAAAGAATGGTAGCTGGGTTGGGAGGGATGGTATATGAGGAGAGATTGAAGGAACTGGGTCTTTTCAGCCTGCAGAAGAGAAGACTCCAAGGGGATCTTTTAGTGACTTATAGGTATGTGAGGGGATGTCATATGGAGGAGGGCCATGACCTGTTCTTCCCTGCAGTGGATGACAGGATGTATTCTAATGGGGCAAAGCTCAAGGAACCAGGTTTCAGGCTGGATGCCAGGAAATACTTCCTGACAGATAGGACCCCTAGGATATGGAATAGGCTTCCAAGGGAGATGGTTGAGGCCCCATCAGTGAGGATGTTCAAGGAAAATTGGACAACCACATTGGTGGAACTTGGAATTTTTTAATTGGCTGGTGCTACTGATTTATTGTGTCTGAAACTGTGTTTTTAATTTATTCTATTCTATGCTGTGATTATTATTTTATGTCTTTGAGATTTTTGTAAGCTTTTTTTTTTTTTTTTGGATCCAGAGATGCCGCCAATTATAGACCAGTGGCCAACATCCCATTTCTGGGCAAAGTGTTGGAGCGGGTGGTAGCAGGACAACTCCAGGCACTCTTGGATTAAACTGATTATCTGGACCCATTTCAGTCTGGTTTCAGACCTGGTTACATTACTGAATCTGCCTTGGTCGCCCTGTATGATGACCTGTGCAGGGAGACAGGGGGAGTGCGTCCCTGTTGGTTCTCCTGGACCTCTCAGCGGCTTTCGATACCATCGACCATGGTATCCTTCTGGATAGGCTTGCGGGATTGGGGGTCGGAAGCACTGCTTGGCAGTGGTTCTGCTCCTACCTTGCCAGCCAATTCCAGAAGGTGGTGCTGGGGGACTTTGGCTCTGCACCATGACAACTCTTCCATGGAGCACTGCAGGGCTCCATTTTGTCCCCCTTGCTCTTTAACATCTACATGAAACCGCTGGGAGAGGTCACCAGGAGGTTTGGGCTGCGGAGTCATCAGTATGCTGATGACACCCAGCTCTACCTCTCTTTTTCAACTAATCCAGGTGAGGCAGTGGCTGTCCTGAACGGACGCCTGGCCAAGGTAATAGGCTGGATGAGGGCCAATAAACTGAAGCTTAATCCAGATAAGACGGAGGTCCTGTTGGTAGGCGATTCGAGTTTCTGCGTATGTGACCTGGGCCCTGCCCTGGATGGGGTTGCACCCCCTCTAAAGGACAGGGTCCGCAGCTTAGGAGTGCTCCTCAACCCGGAACTGTCCCTGGAAGCCCAGGTGACAGCGGTGGCAAGAAGCACTTTCCTTCAACTCCGGCTGATCCATCAGCTGTGTCCTTACCTGGAGAAGAACTGCCTAGCAACTGTGACACATGCACTGGTTACCTCCCATTTGGACTACTGTACATGCGCTCTACATGGGGCTGCCCTTGAAGACGGTCCGGCTACTTCAGATGGTGCAAAATAGAGCAGCCAGGATGCTGTCGGGGACTGGTTGTTATTCTCACATAACTCCAGTCCTCTATCAGCTCCATTGGCTTCCCATTGAATTCCAGGCTCAAGGTGCTGGTTATTACCTATAAAGCCCTAAACAGCTTGGGACCAGGATAACTAAAGGAACGCCTTTTTCCCTATATGCCCTCCTGCCCCCTAAGATCGGCAGCAGAGGCCCTCCTCCGGGAACCCTCTTTGAAAGAGGTTAGGAGACAGAGTACTTGGAGGAGAGCTTTCTCTGCAGTGGCGTCCCAACTATGGAATGCACACCCTAGAGAGGTCCACCTGGCTCCTTCATTATATGCTTTTTGGCACCAGGTTAAGACCTTTTTATTTAACCAATATTTTAAAGTTAATTAATTTTAATTGTATATTTATTCATTTAATTCATTTTAACCATGTTATTTTATACTCAGTCGTGGTAACAAAATTTATTTGTTAGGACTGGATACTGCAGTTGGGGTTTTAATGTTTGTAAACCACCCAGAGAGCCCTCTGGGCTATTGGGGTGGTATATAAATGCAATAAACAAACAAACAAACAAATAAGCAAGCCATTATTTGACAAAAGGGCAGTGGAGAAATGAAAAGAAATGAAAGTCCTATTAATCTCAACTTGTCTATTTTCATGAAGAACACTACATTGTTTTATTTTGTGGATGTTTTGAGGGTGAGGACAGTCAACTGTTACAGGAACATAAGCAACTAGAGAATTAGAAACCAATTCTCTGAAACAACCACATGTTTGGGAATACATGAGTAAAGCTGGCTGGAGCCCGGGTTCAGACCAGATGGCATGGGAGGCCCTTCTGACTTGCTTTTTTCCCTAAGTTTCTATGAAATAATCACTCACACCCACTGGGTATACAATTGAAGCTTGAGCCTTCTGTCTCGTTATTTCTTTATTGCACTTTTGAACTGTACAATAAAATAAATTCCACAAACCTTGTGAAATTCTATGAAAGGTTTCAGGGGGGCTAGACGGAGGGGATGCGGTGGATGTGGTTTATCTGGATTTCAGCAAGGCCTTTGACAAAGTGCAGCATGATATCCTGGTTAAGAAACTGAGTAGTTTTGGGATACACCAGAGCACTGTCCGATGAATTAAGGCACAGTTGACGGACTGAAAGCAGAGGGTAACCATTAGTGAGGAATCATCAGGATGGCAGCCAGTGACAAGCGGGGTCCCCCAGGGCTCTGTCCTGGGGCCAATCCTGTTTAATCTTTTCATCAATGATCGGGAAGAAGGGGTGAACAGTCTGCTGATCAAATTCGCAGACAATACTAAAATGGGGGCAGTGGCCACAACTGAGGAGCAGGTGATCCAGATCCAAAAGGATCTGGACAGACTATGGAAGTGGGCAGGAGACAACAGGATGGCGTTCAATGTGGATAAGTGCAAGATCTTGCACTTGGTGCATAGGAATGGGTGTCGTAAGTACAGGTTAGGGACAAGTAGCTGAAGAGCAGCACTTGTGAAAGGGACCTCGGGGTGCTGGTTGACTGCAGGCTAAACATGAGTCAGCAGTGTGATGCGGTGGTCAAGAGGGCGAACGCCACCCTTGGTTGCATAGTCAGAAGTGTGGCTTCTAGATCGAGAGAGGTATTACTGGCATTCTATATGACTCTGGTGCACCCACAACTGGAGTATTGCGTTCATTTCTGGGTTTCACTTTACAGGAAGGATATAGCTGGATTGGAATCAGTGGAGTATAGGGCCACAAGGATGGTGGCCAGATTGCAGGGAAAGCCATATGAGGCAAGACTGAGGGAACTGAGTCTTTTCAGCCTGGAGAAGAGGAGACTCCAAGGGAATCTGTTGGCGACACATAGGTACATGAGGGGGTGTCACACGGAGGTGGGTAGAGACCTGTCTTCCCCTGCAGAAGAGGGCAGGACATGTTCCAATGGATCAAAGTTCAGGAACCCTTATTGAATCTCATTCTGTTGTTTTCAGCCCAGCATTCAAGTTTATAAAAATAGCCCTGGATCCTCTGTCTTCTAGGGTGTTCACTTTTCCAGCTAGTTTTGTATTCAAATTTGATTATTGTTCCTTGTACTTCCTCATCTAAATCATGAATAAAGATGTTGAAGAGCACTGGGCCCAGGACTGAAGCCTGTGGCACCATCCAATTTGAGAAGGGGCCATTGATGAGCACTCTATGTCCAACTTAGCAGCCAATTTTGGATCCAAAATTATTGGATCTAATCATTTTTCCATCTAGTCCAGTTTTTGCTAATCTGCTTATCAGAATGTTGTGTGGCACTTATGTTGAAAGCTTTGCTAAAGTCTACGAGTAGGTAGATTATATCCATAGTGTTCCCTCTATCCATTTAGGAGGTTACCCAGTCAAAAAATGAGATTAGTCTGATAGGATTTATTTTTGATAAATACATGCTGGCTTCAATTAATCACTGCATTTTCTTCAAGATGCTTGCAGATGGATATTTTACTAATTTGCTCCAGAATCTTTCCAGGTATTGATGTATACTAACTGGTCTATAGTTCCCAGGTTCATCTTTTTCCCCTTTTTGAAGATAGGGACGTTAGCCCTTCTCCAGTCATCTGTCACTTCTCTTGTTTTCCAAGATTTAATGAAGATAATAGGCACTGGTTCTGAGAGTTCCTCTGCTAGCTCTTTTATGGCTCTGGGATGGAGTTCATCGGGCCCTGGAGATTTGAACATGTTTATTCCATCTAGTGGTATTCCTTGACCATTCATTTGTCTGTCTGTCTTGGACTGCCATCTCTCACTTCCAGCTTGTACTTCCTCTTGGTTGTAGACTTCCTTGTGGGAGAAGACTGAGGCAAAATAGGAATTGAGCACCTCTGCCTTTTCCTTGTCGTCTGTTATCACTCTGCCATCCACTGTAAGTAGCTGGACACCCAAATATCCCTGACAGAGGCCAGTCCAATGGCCTTTGAATGCCTCCAGTGCGGGACAGCCCACAACCTCCCTGGGTCACTGGTTCCATTGTGTACTGCTCCATTAGTCAGGATTTTTTCCCTAATGTCTTCCAAGAACTGGGAGGACAGATGAGACTATCTGGGTCCCAAAGTTCTTCCCAGAGCTTCAAAATCTGATGTGATTTCTTTGTAGCTCAGTTTGGCGGTATCATTTGTTCTGACATGGATTAAAAGAGAGGAACAGTGCCTATGCAATTTATGAGCTATAGCAATCTTTCTGTCACAACTTTAAGCTGAGCTCCAGGGAGACCGCATACCTGGAGAGTCCATGGATCACAACACACTTGGGTTTCAATCCCACACTATAAGGAGTCTCCCACAGTGACTACTCTCTTTTTCTTCTTGGCCAACTCTCTCTCTGCACCGTGTACCCTGCCCACAGGCTCCCTTGCAATTCCTTCTCTGCAGGCTGTCCTCTGGTCAGGGCTGGGCCGAAAGCCGCTACTTAGTTCTTGTGGCTCCACTGGAGCAGTGTCTTCTGATTCTTCTGCTCCTGACAGCTACCCTTCTCCATGGCGCTTCATCTTCACTGGCTTTCCTCAAGTCAGCCTCCTCCACCTCTGCTTCTACCTGCTGTTGGTCTTTCATCACTGATGTTTCTTGCTGCTACTGCAACTCCACCATTCTTCCAAGAACTGCTATTCCTTGGAAGGTAGACACCTCTCACTCCAGCACTCTCAGTTTTTTCTCTAATAGTGCAACCAGCTCTCGTTTATTATTTATTATTTATACACCATGTTAGTCTCAGGGAGGAACACAAAGACTGTATGCACTTTGCAGGTCACCGTCACTGGAGAATCCTTTCCAGCCATTGTGTGGTCTAGAATAAGGATGAGGAAATATAATTGATTTTTGTGCACCATTGTCTTGAGCTGGTCAACCCGACCTCTGACCTCTGTGCTGCTTGCAGTGACCAGCTCTTACTTCCTCAAATTCCTCTGGCATATGTAGCTTATCCCCACAGCCTCAGATCACAGGCTGCTGTCTTAAGCTGGTCAGCTGAGTCTTCTCTGCTGCTCACGTTTCCCGCCTCTCACTTCCCAGAATTCCTAAGGCATATGCTGATTACTGCATTGACAGGTATGTGGCTGCAGGACCTTCGATGCAACCTCAAACTCTATGGTTTCAATTTTAATCAATTGTTTTAATAGTCTTAGGTTTGATTGCCATTATGATGATTATTACATGGCCTTTTTCCCTAGGAAGTGAGTGAGTCTCTGTGTGTGTGGTTGGCAAGCCATGTCAGAGATCTTCTGGATAGAAAGACTATTTATAAAACAGCCACTAGGAAGAGCAGCTATTGCACCCCAAAGCAGGGCAGCTCCCCACCAAGGCATCAGCCACTACAGTGCAGTGAGCAGAAACTGGACCCAAGCACTTTGTGCTGTGCTTGAAGCAAGCCAGGCAGAGGGAAATTATTTAAAAACCAGCAAGACAGGTGTCCCAGTCATCAGTTCAGCAGCTGTGTTTAGCAGTTTATTTTCCTATTCTGTATCATTCCTTTTATTATCTTTATAGACAGTTTCAGCAGAAAAATAACAAAACCAAATAGGAACAAAAGAACAAGACACCCAGACATTAGCCATTCTCTTTGCATGGAGCCTCGTACTGCTCCCACTTGCTCGCCCAAACTGCCTTAACGACCCAAAGTACCTTGGGGTACAGCAAGCACAGACTACCTATTTGGCCCCAAGAGCAAGATGCTGGGGGCAGGGCAATGCATGCTCACCCTGCTTCTTCCTGTCACCCACATCTCAGCACGAAGGGATGTTCAAAGCTCCCCTCCTTGCCTGCTGAAGTGGAACTGCGGGACAGGCGGGAAAAGGGACGCTTCCCATGCACCACTCCAAGATCCCACTTTCCCAGCGCCAGCAAGTGCTGAGGAGCCCCACCTGCTGCCCCCAGCCATGCTTCCAGCACAGCCCCCAGCCCCAGGAGTCACTGCTCAGCGCTGCATCGGGATCGCTCAGCACAGGCTAATACCAGGCCAAGGGGCACTGGCTGGGCATGAAGGGATGGGTGAAGGCATGTGGCCAGCGGGCTGTAGGCTCCCTTTCAAAGTTCTCATATACACGGTTACTTCCGGCAACAAGCAGAGATTTCCAAGAGGTCTATGCATTAGGACAAGCCCAGCATGAGTAAAAAAAGATTCAAAACCATTTCTACTCTCCCAATGAGTTAAGCCCAAATTAAGATTAAATGCCTACATTTATAGGCATGTGTTAGCCTGGCTCAGACACTTATATCTCATCTTAAGACAGGATATGTGTGAGGATTTTGTTCATGGGCATGCCCACTGACAAGATAGGAGATCCTCGGCTCGACAAATCTAGATGCAAGAAGGATCTCGGAATTGTTGTAGATCACAGGCTGAATCAACAAGAGTCAACAGTGTGATGTGAATGAAAAAAAGGCAAATGTTATATTGGGCTGCATTAATGAAAGTATCACTCCAAATCCCATGAAGTGCTAGTTCCCCTCTACT
Source organism: Varanus komodoensis (assembly GCF_004798865.1). Lineage (NCBI taxonomy): Eukaryota > Metazoa > Chordata > Lepidosauria > Squamata > Varanidae > Varanus > Varanus komodoensis. Next base: position 833,476 of record NW_025336010.1, read on the forward strand.
CAGCACTGCACAGGTTTCATCTGGCTCTCTGTGTCCAGTTCTGGTCACCACAGTTTAGGAAATATGCAGCCAGGCTGCAAAGGATTCAGAGGAGGGCAAAAAGGATGTTGCAGGGTCAGGAAAGAAAGCCCTGGAGGGTGAGATGGAAAGAACTGGGCATGTTTAGCCTCCAGAAGGGAAGACCGAGGGAAGAGGTAATAGCCCTTTACAGGCACGTGAAAGGCTGTCCCAAAGAGGAACCAACGGGCCCAAATGCATTTCACCCTTCTAGTCCCCATGCACCAGTCAGAGCGGCTCTCAGCCATTTAAAAACACAGCACACCCCTTTTCAAAGCAGTTGCTCACAGTTCTGTCAGACTGCAGAATGGAGATGGGAGACAGGACGGCAAGGGCAGCAGCCTCAGTGAGACCACGTGGGGCTACTGCTTACTGAAACTATGGTGCCTGCTGAGGACTGAGTCACTCTGGCAGCCCTTTCAAACTGCAGCCCAACCCCATTTGGAGGAATACACCATGTGCCTCTGTTCCCCACCAAATGCTTTCCTGGAGTCCGTGTTCAAAAATCCTCGCAGTTGCCAAGATCATTCTACCACGTGAATAAAATCGTGGTGCAAGCCACCTCTGCAATGAGTTGGCATCCAGCTACACACTGGAAATAATTTAATTTAATTTAATAAAACATTTCTATCCCATCTTTCACTAAACATTTCAAGACGGCTTACAGAACATAAAGAAGGTAGATTGCGGTAAAATTCAATTTCTCACAGAAATTGAAAAAGATTTTGAATGTTGACTCCAGATGAGTCTGTGTACATTTCTTCAGGATTTTTACTAGGACCTGAAAGCTTGTGTTCCAGCCCTGTGGCCTAAAGGTCAGTTAATAAATCTGCCAGCTTTTTTTCCACTGTTCTCCTGGATGGAGGAACTGTAATTCATTCCCATCAGTATGAAAGCACTGCAAAAACAGTAAAACAAGATGGATTTCCTTTTCCATAAGATAATGAAGCATATCTCCCCTGGTTTCTTCCATGAGCAGAGCTCTCCACAAGGTGTTATTTGGGCCCCAGAGGAACAGCCTCTCTGTCTCTCAGATGAATGGCTGGAAGGATGAGAACTGATCCCAGACCAGGTGTCAGAAGTAGACGTACATTCAACAAATAAAAGTTGAAATACATCACCACCCTTTGATCTGATCCATGCAGAATGAAAATTAACAGAAAATGTAGTTTCTCACATTACCATGGAATTATGCGTTTGTTCACCCAGGATCTTGCAAGCTCACTCAGTGAACACACAAAGCTGCAGAGAGGGCTTTTGAAATTAGCCACAGCCTGGGTCTCAGCTGACTCAGGTTGCCCTTGACCCTGCTGAAAAGGAAGCAGCCTCTGCTTGCCTTAGGGAGTGGAGGAGCGGCGGCTCTGCCAGCATACCTGGGAGGGCTTCTGTGTGCCATCCACGCAAGAGCAGCTCTGGGCTGACATCCTCCACTCCTTCTAAAGCCAGTGAAGTGTCAATCGTTCTGGCAACTCCAGCTCTCTAGGTCATCCAGCTTACAAATGAGCTCCTTATCTATATGCCAGGCATGCTTTAATTTCACTTGCAAGCCACGTTCAATTCAGTATCAGATGTTTGCCCAATTTTGTGCACGCAGTCCATCGGAGTAGTGTACTGCTCCAACAGGGATGAGCTGTGTGATACATTCTTAGGTCTCACTTCCATCTCATATGCTAGAAGTTACCCCGTTTTTTTTGCCTTGCACCATTGTCACTAGAGAGTACATCCTGCAAGTACCTGAGAAAGCCACATGGACCTCAGTCTGGCAGAACAGAGACCAAATAAACAAACAAAAAGGCAAATGCCTTTACTGCACTTTTGTTTACCTGGATGAGCACTTCAGAAAAGCCAGGTAGCAAAATATTAATACTTGTTTTTTCAAGCATAGCAGATGCTCTGTGAGGAATGATACATAGCTTGCCTTGCTCATGCATGAACCAAAATCATGCATGTTTCTTTTCTTAAAAATGCCATTCATGTTCCAACTGTGATGCAGTGCCACCTGCCTCTTGACACAGGGCAAAAGCCATGTCCTCCTGGGTTCAACAGATGACAGGCCAGGACAAAGTCCCAGCTGCAACAGATTTGCTTCTGTCTGGTGATGCTGTGTGGCCATAGCCCAAGCTTGCATCCCAAGCATTTTTGCTTAGTATTATGCCAGACCATAGGCCACAAATGCAGTGCCCATGTTTGACTTTATACCATGTGGGCTGGGTCATCCCCCGTTCTGCAGCCTGCCACATGGCCCAGAGGGATATCAGTGAGGATAAGTGCAGCAGTCAGGTGGCACGTGGGAATCAGATGCACTGAAAGAACGTCTTGACGCAATTATTTCTAAAGGCAACAATCACGAATGCCAACTGCATTAGCATTTCTCATGTTCTAATTCATAAGAATAAGCAATGGATACTAGTATCCGCATGGTTTCCGTATTCTCCACCCTCAAGCCCCCTCTGGCTCAGGAAAAGCCTCAGAGGAAGAGGCGGCAGCATCAATCTGTGCTGCAGTGGGACCTCCCCACCATCTCCCTGAATTCAGAGCACATGTCCCAGTGCAAGCACCACCACTCCAGGCCTGGGGAGCGAGGCCGTGCAAGCTGGCAGTGGTCCTCCAGGGGGCACAGGCAGTGGGTCCAGGCCTCCCAAGGCCCCTGCGTGCTGCTGACACAGGGTTCCCTGGGTGAGTCTGGCCAGCGCTTCAATGAGTCCGCTTTGGAAACCTTGAGCTAAGGCAGGGCAACAAAGCATTTTTCTGTGATCCTACAGATGTGAGGTACCTCCGGAAACACACCCTCTGTTCCTTGGTTCTGTCTTGAGCGAAACTCACACAGGACTAGCGCAGGGATACTTTGCTTTAGCGCACTTTGCAGACATTGCATTATTTGATGAACGGGAGGTTTGTGGCAACCTGCGTCGAACAACTCTATAGACGCCATTTTTCCAACAGCATTTGCTCGCTTCACGTCTGTGTCACACATTGGTTATTCCCACAATATTTAAAACTTTTTCATTATTATTATATTTGTTATGGTGACCTGTGATCAGAGATCTTTGATGTTACTATTATAATTGTTTTGGGGTGCCACAAACTACACCCATGGAAGATGGTGAACTTAAATCGATAAAAGAGTGTGTTGTGGCTGTTTAGACCATTCCCCCATCTCTCTCCCTTTCCTTGGGCCTCCCTGTTCCCTGAGACACAACAATATTGAAATTAGTTCAATTAATAACCCTACAATGGCCTCTAAGTGTTCAAGTGAAAGGAAGAGTCACATGTTTCTCACTTTAAATCAAGAGCTAGGGCTCTGTTTTTCTAGACATAATGTTATTGCACACTTAATAGACTACAGTATAGTGTAAACATAACTTTACATGCCCGGGGAAACCCCAAAATTCATGAGACTCGCTTTGCCGCAATATCCACTTTACTGCGATGGTCTGGAACCGAACCTGCAATATCGCTGAGGTACACCTGCACGATGATTAATGACTAAATACCATTGGCCGAGGCTTTGTCGAAAACATCCACTCTGAGGAACAGGTCAAGAGCCACCAAAGGTCCTCCACTTGGGAAAATTTGCCATAAACCTCACATGAAGAGACTGGTGGCATGTGGCAGAGGGTGGGGCATAGAAACCTGGAAACAGAGAGAGCCAGAAGGGTCCTCCTGAGCCATCTAGTCTGATCCCTGGCTCCAGCTGGCTCCGCTCATGACATCATCCTCCATCCCACCCAGTGACCCACAGAAAGGGGACACTGAGTCTACACTTAAATCAGTCCTGGACGGTCCATACCATGCAAGGAGAGTGTCAACTTTCCTGATAGCAAAAGCAGCAAAAGCTTACACACAAAATGGGAAGCCGCCAGGAGTGACACAGCCAGGGTGGTGTGTCAAGTGGCACTCACTGCCGATCACACTGGAAGAAAGGTCCTGGTGACACCACTGGTCATGTGAACCAGGCACTCACATGTGCCCCAAGTCTGAACTGAGGCTGGGCACAATGGCACCTCCCCATCTGAAGGCCCAGGAGGATTAGCAGCTGGAGCAAAAAGCCCAAAACGCACAACGCGAAGCTCCAAGAGGCTGTGCAAGGCATCCTTAATTGCACGCCTGGGTTGTGAAGAGGGCCTGAGCTGGAAAAGTGGACATGCACACAGCCCTGCACCGTGCGCACAGTTGCCATTAGGGCAGATCCCAACCTCTGGCTCAGAGCTCACGGGCTGAAGCCCTTGAAACTGTGCAGGAGAAACATGCCAGAGTAAATTGGCTGCCGGAAACCTCATTCTTCCCCTCACCAAGATTCCTCACTGAATCAATTGCCTATTACAAGGCACACGTCTTTCTGGCCTGATGTAGTGAGACTGCAGGACTCCCTTAAGTCCATCAGATGACTCTGAATCCCAGCCTGAACCTGAAAGAAGCCCAGAAAGGTGGAGGAAGCTTTTTCCTGTGCAACTGCAAGCGTTCAACATCACTTTTTAAAAGATTTGCTTTCTAGCAGCTTTTTGGAATTCGTGGCGTCTGCTTAAACTTGCCAGCTGGTTAATGTGTCTGTGAAAAGCAAATACAAAAATACAAGCTGAAACTAGGCAGGTTGGTTTTATTACACAGGTCACTTTTCAGAAAAGTTGGACTGTTCCCTTGCCCTTCCTGCCACTCTTCTGGCAGCCTGGGTCCCCCCAGACCCATGCCACTGCGGGCCCTTCTCGGGTTGTGTTACTAGAACACTGGCTTCCCACTCAGCCAACATCTGAGGTGAAGAGGCGTGGAGTCAGAATGGTAGCTCCGTTCCATGCCAGCACGGTCATCCCAGAGACCAGAGGTGCACAGACAGGGGAACCAGCCATGCCACGGATGCCTCAAAGTGGACCCTACTTTTCCAAGAACCACTCCCGGAATGAGCACTGATGCTGTGCAAGGGCCACGCGGCTCAGTCCCGACACAACAGTGCGGCATCCTTCATCACACGTCGCTAAAAATTTTCTCTGTTTTTTTATACAGTGCAAATTTGGGTCAGAATGAAGAAAGAGAACTTAACTCAATCTTTTTTCCTCTTGTGAAAAGAGAATGGGGCTTTGTGCCACATCAACATGTTGTTCAAAACACAATCAAAATAGAGTTTCCCAGACAGACTGAAATCTTAAACACATGTACTTATTTTTTAATGTTTATATCCCTCCTTTTTACCTTTAGGTAACCCAATGTGGCTTACATGTTCTTTCTCTTCCCCCTTTCCATGTTATTTCACAATGGCCCTGCAAGGTAGCTTAGCCTGAGGGTCAGGAACCAGCCCAAAGTCAGCCAGTGAATTTCATGGACAAGCAGGGACTAGAACCTGGATCTCCTGAAGCCCAAGAGAACATGGGTTCTTATTACTTTAGTGTAACCTTTGCTGAATCAAGGAAGATTTATTTCCAATTAAACACGCATAGGACTGGGTTGCAAGAGACTCAGAGGAAATCAGCTTTTTCTGCATAGCCAACTTTAGAACTTTCCTTCATACATCTGTGCCAAAAGAAGTAAGATCTTGTAATATGTCCAGGGGGTACCTGGCTAGTTCTGCAGCATGTAGAACGAAGAAGGTGAGGGCGGACTCTGTTAATAAGTTACAGATATTTAGGGCCTTCTTGCCCAGAAAGAAATGCTAATCTAATTTCAAGTACCTTCTCCCTGGAGAAGCTGGAATAGAACTGAATCATCTAATTAAGATTTGATTACATCTGTATTGTTCAGTGTTTCCTTAAGAAAGAAAAAGAGGCAAGGCAGAGCCTGCACCCACATCTCACAATGCACAAGCAACTACAGATGGAGGCAGAAGCACCACCGTCTTCCTCTCAGGCTAGGCCAGCATCAGAGGAACCAGTGCCCTTCAGAAGAGGTGGCACACTGGGGCTGCCCCTCCATTGCGGGCTTTTCTAGGACACTAAACTGGGTGAGCGCTTCGCTTAGACTTTCTGCCTCAAACGCCAAGATGGCTCTGCTCAGCTCTCATTCCTCACTTTAGGCTTCCTGAAACAGGATGAGATCATCAGCACTGCACAGAATTCAAATCGGCCAATTATCCCTTCTCCCAAAGCTTTTATATTCAATTTTAATTTACCCAGAATTGTATGAGAACAAAATATGATGGTTTAAAAAAGGCCTCACTTCTTGGTGCATTCTCTACCAACAGCTGAATTGGCAAACCCACCCAGGTTTCAGGTTTGTTCCCGTGCCCGTCTGATGGAGGAACAGGAACTTGCCGCTAGGTCTGCACCAAATTGCCCATATACCATTTTCTGTGCCTGCTGGAAGGCGAGATGCTACCCGGTCAAACCGCCTCATCAGGAACATTCAATGGCCACTTAACCTGATTTTACACCCCTCTTGCACAGTGACAGTGAGGAGGAAAAAGGAGTTGCCAAGGCAAGAACTGGTTCAGTTACATTTAACAGTATAAATGAACTCTCGCTATTTGGAAGTGAGACTGGGAAGGCAAGATACAGAAGACTCTGCAGGAGATGCCTACAGAATTAATAACTTGTTCAAGATTACACAGGCTCAAGATCTCAAGAAGAAAGTTATCATTTGTTCAAAAGTGTGTTTAGGTTCCATTTTGAAGTGTCATTTTTACCTGGCTACTGTTAAAAGCAACAGCTGGAATCCCAAAAGCTATCTGGGGCACATGCAAGTAGCTGCTTACCTCTTCCTTCCCCACTGAACATAACCCCACTTCTAGCCCATGTCATACACTGATTTTCAAAATCCTCTTCAGTTCCTGGTTTTCTTTTTAAAATTGCTCTCCTAAACCAGTGTTCAGTATGGTAAGGTAAAAAAAAGGCCAAAGAGCATTACATTTCCCTGCCAACAACGAAACTCAGTGGGAGTCCCATAACTCTGGACTTACACAGGCCTCGCCCTGCAGAAGAGGCATGCACAAGTGGGCAGGATCCAGAATGACACGCCCCACCTGGGCTCCCTCTGCGCCAACGTCACGGCCTCCCTCACCACCTGCCCTCACTGACCCCCCCCTTGGTTCTCCCCCTGCCCTTGCTGTGGTTCTGCCATGCCATTTACCAGTCTTCAAGAGCAGGAACGCGGGCGGCACCATCCCCTCGTCCTCTACCAACACGTTCAGCACAGTGGGAGTGAAATGCCAGCAGGAGAGTGTTCCTAGTGTGCGTGGCCCGTGCCGACGGATCTGCGGAGGGACCACCCGGCACGCACAGCTGGCCTGCTGGAAGATCACGGCCATGTCACAGGCCGCCATGCACCATCGCTTAGCTCCAGTCAAAAGTACTGCAAACACTGCACAGAAGTTCTGCAAGCAACCGGTCGAGCAATTGCTACCTCTGCTCTCAATGCTTCACATGAAGACACAGAAAAACTAACAGACAAGCCCGAATGTTTGATAATACTCAGCAGAACAGTTTAGCCTGCATAAAAATATTACCATGAAGACTGATTGCACTACTGTATTGATTTCTGAAGCCATCCTGCATCTGAAATCACTTTTATCTGTAACCAGATCTGCACAAGTCTTTCTTGATATCAATACACCCACAATCACTCTGTCTCAGACTTCTCTCTCTCTACGAGATAAAAACCATGTGGGCCAGAACAAAAGCCTGCTGGCCTGCAGTTCTGCCTGCACAGAAGCCAACGGGAAGCCCAAGCCGGACACAAGAAAGCAGCTCCCTCAACCAGCATTCAGACACTCTGTCTCCACTGGTAATTTGGACTGGTGGCTGTTGGTAGCCATATTCTGCCACGAATTTGCCCAATCCCATCACTTTGTTGAAGCCAGTCCCAGTTTTGGTGTGCTGTGCTGAATCTCCCACGACGGCCCCACGCATGACCCTGGCTCTAGTATTATCAGACCGGGAGGGCCATGTGCAACTGGATGCATCTTGCCATGTCTTGCCTCACCAGCGTTTTTCTAAGTTAACAGGCAGCAAACACTGTAAGCTTTCCTGTCAGAGGAGTTGCTGTTGCCCCCAGTTGGGAGTGGGGCTCCCAATTCTCTGCGCCAAGTCCAGGGCCTGCCAACAGCCATGGGCCTTGGGAAGCCTCTTCCCGCTGGACAGAGTCACAGTCTTGCCAAGCTGCCTTTCCACTCACCCTCAGTCGCACACAGCTCTGAAGAAGGGGGCTGGCAGCCATCAGCACAGCCTCCTCGTTTCCATGGAGAGGTCCAGGCCAGCTAAGACTCAAGTAAAGGTGAGTATGATCAAACACAGACTGCTCATGAAAATGCTGTGGAAGCCTTGGCCTGTTCCCGTGCAGCAAGCCTTGGAAACCTCCGGAATGGTACATTGTGCGGTACCAGGAAGCCAAAACCTTGATTTCTATTCAAGTCTCCCTTGTCAGTGGCCAGCTATCAGAAGCTGCAGCACCAAGATCTGATGCTGGCTCTTCGTGTAGGCAGGAAAGTGCCCCCAGCATGGCCCAGCTCGACTCAAGAGCCTGGCCTGGAGTTCCCGAACCTTCTCGGAAGTGCAGTGCTGCTCTGCTTCAGCAGCTCCGAGCACAGGCGTGTGACTCAAGCACGCTTTGCTCATGTGCATCACGCTCCCCTTCAGAGGTTCTGTGGGGGCGGGGTCAGTTGGGCAGAGGCAATGGACGCCATCCCAGCTCCTGAAACCTTGAGAGTCCAGGGAAGGGCGGGAGGACCAGAAGCGAGCCAGGCCTGAGGCATGACCCAGGGGCTTCTATCATGAGAGTCTCTGGCTATGCAGTAATACAAAACAGACTGATCCCATACAAAGAAAGGAGTTCGAAAGCAGCAGGAAGGGAATTTTCAGCATTTTCAAACATTGAATGTTGAACTAAGAGCTGTTGATAATTTGAGCAATGTGACAAAATGTGAGAAAAGATCAAGGAAACAAAGACAATGTTCACAGTTATAAGAAAACTGCAGAAGACCATCCAGGACTCCTTGCAGACATCTATCTGGGCTAAGGGATTAAGGGAGCAATATATTGGAAAGGGTTTACAAAAGGGTCAGATGTGGTCAGACAAGGCTTGTTGTGCCCAGACATAAAAATAAACTCTCTCGGTTTGCACCCCACGGCTACATCACACCTGTGTGACTAAGCCACATTTAAGAGGTAGCAGGGACCTTCCGATGCCCCCTTCTGAAGGTGCAGGCAGGACTCTGAGTGTGGAAGGGGGCTTGGAGGTGTCCTGCCCCATGGCAGCCAACAAGAACCATCTCAGAGAAAGGAAAAGGGGGCGGGAAGGGGAGGTGACTGGAGACACCAGAATAAGAACTCTCCTGAGGCATTACCAGGCTCCGTCTGATGCAGTTCCACTCTGAAGCAGCCCAGCTGAGCAGACAAAAAGGAAGGTACAGGGGCGAGGAGGGAGAGGTTGCCCCTGCTGCCCTCTCCGCCCTACACTGGATGGCCAGAAGTATCCGAACTTAGCAGCTGCGCCTCCAGTCATCAAGGGCGCAACTGAAAGGCTGCATACAAGTCATTATATCTCAAGTCATCTCTGACTTCTGACAACCCCATGAATGAAAACCCTCCACAACAGCCCTGCTCAGCTCTCAGCGCAAACATGCAGCTTCCTTTATGAATTCAATCCATCTCCTATTTGGTTCTCCTTTCCTCTTCCGTCCTTGACTTCTCCCGGCATGATAGTCTTCTCCAGTGAATCTTTCCTTCTCATGATGCGCCCAAAGTACAAGAGCTCAGTTTTGTCATTTTTGCTTCTAGGGAAACCTCTGGTTTGATTTGAGCGAGGACCCACATTAACACTTGATACAAAAGTTGTGCAGAGTTGTTTGGTTGAATTCTGGGTGGGTGGCTTAATGTTATGAGCTGCCCAGAATTTTGCCTATGGGTGGTATAGAAATGTAATGAATAATAATAATGTCATAAAATCTTAGAGTAATAAATAGAGTTGGAAGGGGCCAGAAGGCCATCAGATCCAACCCCCTGCTCAGCACGCGACTCCAAGTTAGACCATCCCGCTCAGATTTCAGTTAAGGTTCTGGACACTGCAAAGCAACTCAGGTACACCATACGAACCGTCTGTCTGCTTCTGCAGAGGCAGGTGGAAGCCCTCCCCATGCATTTGAGCACTCACTGTAGTGGTGCAGCAGGGAGTCCGTGTGGTGCGGCTGCAGGAGTGCGGCAGGGAGAACCTAGAACCATGGAGATCCCCAGGCGACTCTGGGCCAGCCACTGGCTCCCAGCCTAATCTGCCTCACTGGATTGTGATGAAGCTAAAACAGAGAAGATGATTACGCTGAAAGCTGCCTTGGGTTATCATTACAATACACAAACAGTTGAACTTTTATTCTTAAGGTTCTACAAGCGAACATGACTTGGAATGCCACCTCACATAATTAACTGCTAAAATGAGTATGATTTAAGCAGACTCCATGTGTGTAGGATTGACACCAGTTAATCCTCTCGCACTGTTGTTCTGTAGCCTTTATTTACCTATCTGTCCATCTGACTGCTACACTGATGCATTTATGCCTTGCCTTTCTTGCAAGCTCCCCATGCATGGCATACATGACCCTTCTGTAAGGTGGGCGAGGCTGGGAGTCCATGCCTAGCCCAAAGTCATCCAGCACCTCCTTGGCTGAAGGGGGACTCGAACCTGACTCTCCCACATCCCAGCCCAGCAAGCAACATCACACGGGCTTCAGAGCCTCCTGATACATTTGAGGTCAGAACACACTGACAGAAAATTAAGCTATAACCATTTAAACGACATGTTACAAGTTGAGTCAGCACATGCTTACTGAGAACTGAGTCCCACTGGGTCTCCTGGGGCCTGCTCCAAGTATGTGTGCCCCAAACTAGAGCGAGCGCTCCCTTCACAGACCCCAACAGCAATCTCACTGTCAGTTTCCTCCTGACACACTGAAATGAGGATGAACTCCCATCCTCTGGTACTGTATGGGGAGTCTTTATATTCTGAATGTAGACAGAATGCAAAAGTAGCCATTGCATGCATCCACCTCAGACCTAGAGAACCCTTCAATCCATCATTTTTATGTTTATTTGAGCAAGGATAAGATAGGCAGTCCCCGAGTTTCAAACATCTGAGTTACAAACAATTTATGTTTACAAACAAAATGCCAAACATCCAATTAATTTTTTTAAATCGCTGCAGAAAATTATCATCACCATAAAGTGTAAAGCGATAGAGGGGGCCTCCAAAGCATCACCATAGAGAGGAAGTGAAAGGGAGAGAGGAAGGTCTCCAAAGCACTTCTTCCTGCCCCACCCATCTGGAGAGAGAAATCTCACCAGCATTTCCTTGTTGCAAAGAGGAGGTGCTGGTAAGTTTGGCCATGGAGGGCAGATATAGTTTTTTTCACTTTTCCTAACCCCTGTGAATTTGGAGGGCCAACTGTAAAGGATCCAACATACATACAAATTCAACTTAAAGATTACTTTTATCAGGAACAAATCTTGCCCAGGAACTGCCTGTATTCAAAGCCACATTCTATTACCACAGTTTTGCCTGGGGTGGTCAAGTTCACCAGAGGGGTCTGGCACAATTCAAAGGAATGGCTTCCAAAATTCAGTGCTGTAGGACAGTATTCTTAGCAGAACGTTCAATGATTTGTTAACGGTGCAGCGTTCTGTGTACCAGTAGCCAGAGTGGTTCATCGGAGAGCACCTTGCCATGAGGCGCACTCTCCTACCATGTGTGCTCCTGCCCCTTCCCAAGAACCACCCCTCGCCTCTTGATGGCTGTTCCTCCAGAGTGTCCTCCATTCAAGGGCAGGGCTCAGCCCTTTCTTCCCAAGGGGGGGGGGGGGGGAGCCATGCTGAAGCACAGAGCATCCCTGGCTGCAAGCACCCAAGAGAAGGATGAAGGCAGAGCCCCCACACAATCCCCTTTGGGGGAGGGTCCCAGCAGCCAGCCGGAGGTTTGCCAAGGGGCACCCAAGAGAGCAGGCGAGTCGCTCCTCCGAGTGGCACCCAGGAAAGGCCATCTGCGATCAGCAGCCTCCAGCCCATGGGCCTGCTCTGCTCCTTCTCCTCTGCAGTAAAACTGAGCCAGGCAGTCACCCTGAGGCTGTGCCCCCCCCCCCCGAGAAAATTACGGAGGCGGTTCCAGAGCAGCTGGCGAAGAAGCGTGTCGCTGAGCACCAGGGAAAGCGCCGATTCGGGGCGGGGTCGCGAGCGTCTTCCCTGATTTGGGGCGGGGAAAGCACAACTGCAGGGCACAAACTAATTAGGTTAGGTCAATAGCTGCCTAGTGCAAACGCTGCAGGAGCGCGCACGGAAGCGAGCGAAATCCAGGCGGCGGAGCGGGCGAGAAAGGCCAGTGCGGCGCGCCCCGACGGAGAGCGCCCTCCTGCCCTGCCCGGGCACCTGCGAGCACGTCTCCGCCCGCGGCCCGTCGCTGGCGCAGGCGGGAGCTGCCCGCAGGTGCGGCTCCGCGTCCGGCGCCTGCCCCCTCGCAAAGGCCCCAAGGGGCTTGTAACCGGGCGGCCCGTCGCCTCTCTTCGCCCCCGCCGCGAGGGCGCCCACCCCACCCGCCGCGGCCTCAGACCGACCTCCGCGCGCCTCCAGCCGGCGCAGCGCCGGCGCCGCGGTCGCGCTTCCCTCCGCGGGCCGAGGGTCGCGAACGAGCCGCGGCCGCGTCGGGAAGGTCACTGGCGCGGGGAGCCGCCGCTCCCCGCTCCCCGACGCGGCGCGCAGCCGGTGCTGACCCAGTTCCGCGCCCGGGCGCGGAGCAGCCCCGCGAGAGCCGAGCGGCACCTACCTGCCCACGGGCGGCCGGCCGCGCAGCCGCCGCCGCCGAGCCTCACCGGCGCAGGGGTGCCCATCCTCCCCGGGCGGGCAGCAGCGGCCCCGGCGCTGCCTCCTCCTGGCGGCCTGCCCGCGGCTGCCGGGCGCGGCGTGGCGGCCGGGCTCCCCGCCCGCCGGGGACG
>NW_025336010.1:846521-919709 GCF_004798865.1 Varanus komodoensis
ACCCGCGGCGGCCTCGCGCAAGCAGCCGGGCGCGCTGGCCAACGGCGGGGCGCGCCGGGAAGGGGGCGAGGCCCGCCGCGGCGCGGGCGCAGGGCGCTGCCACGTGGTGGGCGAGCGGCGCCCGGCCGAGCGTGTCGCACCGGCGCTCCCAGCATCCCTGGCGGGAGCCCGGCTGCTTGCGCGAGGCCGCCGCGGGTGCGCCGGGGAGACGGTCCCGGGCTGGCGGCTTGGCGCAGCTGCCCGGCGCCGGCCTCCCGCCGCAGCGCCAGGGCGGGTGCAGGCGCGGCGTGGCGGGCTCCCCTCCCTGCACCGGGCCCGGCATCCCACTTCTTTGGGCTGGCATCGTGCTTCAGGGGCGAACGGCCTGCTTGCGCGGAGGTGTCTTCCAGGCATCTGGGCTAACAGGCTTCGACAGACCGATTCGCTTTGCATGCTGCCCAGGATAAAGGAATGTGCCTCACCCACGCTCCACGGCACCTGGCCCAGGACTGTGAGCGGACTCGCACCCACAGGCCGTGTGCTGCGGAGTGCACTGTGGTTTGGGACACGCCCTCCAAAGTGACCAGAACCTGTTCTCTCCATTTGCAGTCCTGCAAGGTAGGCTAGACTGCATAAGCGACCAGCCCAAAAGCATGCAGTGGGTAGTGCTCCGTGCCTGCATGAGTCTTTGTATCCAGGCTCACATGGTCCAAGTTAAATTTCAGAGCACAGGCTTAGCTTTCTCTTGTTACCTTGAGTTTGTGTTAGGGAGAAAACAATAGGCTTCCCACGGACTTGCACATTTTAAAGGATCCAGGTGCCTTCGTGGATCACCAGCTGAAGATGAGCTGGGAGTCTGATGCAGCAGCCAAGAAAGTAGAGGCAATCCTGGTGGGCATGACCAGAAACAGAGCGCCCGGATCACGGGAAGGCTCGGCTCTGCTTCACTCCACTCCACTCCACTCCACCCCACCTTGGCCTGTGCGTGCCCCCCTGCAGCCAGAGCTGCGTGCCCCCTTGCCAGGAGGACGTGGACGAAGCAGGCCCCGTCCTGAGAAGAGCGAGGCTGGATGTGGTCGGTCTGCGGCGCAGGCCCCTCCTTGCTCGCCCCCCAGGGGTGGAAGTGGCAGGGAGGCAGAGCTGTTAGGATAATCTGTCTGACTGCATGAGCTGTTGGGCAGTGCAGCATGCTGCCTTGATCAGTGAAGAGATTGGGAGCCATCTCCATGGATGCTCTAGGTCTGGGGAGACCCACCAGTCTCTCTGCCCTGCCTAACTTTGTCAGGCTCTTGGTTTTCATTTTGCTATGCAAAAAAGGGGAGCATGCTGCAAAGCAAAGTGCTGGGTGCAAGCCAGTCTTTATTTTCAAGAATTTATTCCACCTGGAGAAGCTTTAGATCAGAAAATAAGGAGGTGGCTGCACCCCGCACATTGTTCTGCAGGGACCCAGCTGTGGGAAAAGAGGAAAGTAGAGAGGGGGACCAGTAGGGAGGTGAGAGAGGAAGCATTGACCCGTACTTCGTGGGTTGGTTTTGTCTCTTTGTATCTTGGTCTTGTACATGTTTTGACTGGGAAAGGGTGTTTTGCCAGAGCAAAGGGTGGTGTGTCTTGGTGTGGGGGTTGCTGGTAGCGCTCTGGGGGTATTCTGCTCTTGTGTTTGTTTTTCTGAGCATCAGATGCTTTCAAAGAAATGCTGTTGTGCTTTCTAGGACAATTAGATGGTTTGGCATTTTGAGCGCAAATGTAACTTCTGCCTTGTACTCAGCTTCTTGACCAAGTTACTCCCTTGAACTGGGTGCTGGAGCAGGAAACCATGGACTGCCTTGGATCTCCTGCTCCCCTTCTCCTTGTGGTCAGGTTCTTGGATAAGTTACTTTTCTTTTGGCATCAGCAGTTTGCCTTTTGCCTAACAACTGTCATATTGGACATTTTGTGAAGGAGAACCCCAGTCTTGGCAGCCATGGTGTGAGAGCACCCATGACACCATCCCAAAGTGCTTGGTGTGCCTCTTGGCCCAAAAAGATTAGATCCCAGCTTTAGACTGCAGATCCTACACTGAGCTGGAGCTGGATTCGTCGACCTCCCATACGACTTCCAGTTTTATGAGTCATCATTTTAATTATGCTCTTACAATGCATATTTCATTTTAACAATGTTACCACATGAAGAAAACAAATAATAACAGATAGATCATAATGGTGGAGAATACCTGTAAATAAGTATTTGTTGTTGTTAGTCGCAAAGTTGTGTCCGACCCATCGTGACCCCGTGGACAACATTCCTCCAGGCCTTCCTGTCCTCCACCGTCCCCCGGAGTCCACTTAAGCTCACGCCGACTGCTTCAGTGACTCCATTTAGCCACCTCATCTTCTGCCGTCCCCTTCTTCTTTTGCTCTCAATTGTTCCGAGCATTAGGCTCTTCTCCAGTGAGTCCGTCCTTCTCATGAGGTGGCCAAAGTATTTTGAGTTTCATCTTCAGGATCTGGCCTTCTAAAGAGCAGTCAGGGTTGATCTCCTCTAGGACTGACCAGTGTGATCGCCTTGCAGTCCAAGGGACTCGCAGGAATCTTCTCCAGCACCACAATTCAAAGGCCTCAATTCTTTGGCGCTCAGCCTTCCTTATGGTCCAACTTCACAGCCATACATTGCAACTGGGAAAACCATAGCCTTGACTATACGCACTTTTGTTGGCAGGGTGATGTCTCTGCTTTTTAGTATGCTGTCTAGATTTGCCATAGCTTTCCTCCCCAGGAGCGAGCATCTTTTAATTTCTTGGCTACAATCCCCATCTGTGGTGATCTTGGAGCCCAGGAAAATAAAATCTGTCACTACCTCCATTTCTTCCCCATCTATTTGTCAGGAAGTGATAGGACCAGATGCCATGATCTTAGTTTTCTTAATGTTGAGTTTCAAGCCAACTTTTGCGCTCTCCTTTTACAGTATAAGTATAGGTAAAGGTAGATGTTTCCCCCTGACATGAAGCCCAGTCGTGTCCGACTCTAGGGGCCGGTGCTCATCTCTGTTTCTTAGCCAAGGGAGCCAGTGTTTGTCCGCAGACAGTTTCTGTGGTCATGTGGCTGGCACTGAAGCGCACAGAATGCTGTGACCTTCCCAACAAAGTGGCATCTATTTATCTACTCGTGTTTGCATGCTTTCAAGCTGCTGGGTTGGCAGAGTTGGAACAAAGCAATGGGAGATCACTCCATCATACGGATCCAAAATGCGTATAAGAATATGAAATTGCAATGTGCTTTGATGAAATACCTATATAATATTTATTGTCCAGATTTGTGTTGCATAGAAGGAAAGGAAGTCACCATTTGCAAAAGAAACAAATGTGTGTGATTTTGCATAAAAGGTGTCAGACTTGCTGAGCTTCTGGGGAGGTGGATCTAGTGAGTCACTTTTCCGAACAATGCAGGATTGTCCCAAATGCCACAAATGTACATTAAATTCTTTCCACTGCCGAGTAATTGCATACTTTAAAGCAAATATGAGTAAGACTCTAAGATCCTTAGGCCAGAGCTTATAGACCGCTTTTCACAGACAACTTACGTAGGAAAAGGTGGCATGCCAGTCATTTCAAGCATGTTTCACATTCAGTCCTGCTGCCCCAGTGCACTTTCTCTGAGTCAGCAGAGGCAGGTCCTCACATGCAAGGCTTCCTCCTGCAAGCCATGGAACAGACTCTGTGCCTTCTGTCCAATTATCGAGGCCACTTTCTACAGAGCTACCATTCCTGGAACCAGCTGCTCTCCTTCCCCCTGAGATCAAATTTGAGAATGAATTGAATTAGGTCCAGGCTAAAAGGCAGGACTGCTCCTTCAAACATGGTGATGGATGGACAGATTATTTACAGTTCCTTAACTAGTAACCTGCTCTTCCAGGTGACATACAATAAGATCAAAGTGCAGACAGTACAGTCAAGCATTATAATAAAGGGCAGCAGCAACACAGGGGATGAACCTTGGTGGAGTTGGGAACGTGGGCGTCAGACCCTTGGAAGGCCCAGCGGTGGGGGCCATTAGCATTGGGCAGAGTGCCAGCAGAGCCTGAACTTGAGCCCTCTGCATGCCAGGTGTGTGCTCCCCCTTCTTTCAGGCTGCAGTTGCATCCTCCCTCCCCTGTGCTTCCAACAGGAAGCACAGCACTGGTCCAGCACTGCCTCCTAGGTCAGAGTCCAAAGCATAGCAGATGGCAAGGCTCAGCTCCTGTTTTCTCCCAAAAGAAGCACGACACCCCTCCAGGCGAAGGTGTAGCGTAAGCTGAAGGGGCAGGAGGGCAGCCCAGAATTGACAGACAAATGTCAAGGATCTTCTGAGTGGCCTAAATGAGTTCAGATCCCCAGGGCCTGACGAACTTCATCCCAGAGTCATACAAGAGCTAGCAGAACTCTCCGAGGCGCTCTCTATCATCTTTGAGAATTCAAGGAAGACAGATGAATTCTCAGATGACTGGAGAAGGGCTAGTGTTGCCCCTACCGACAAGAAAGGAAAAAATGAATCTGGGAACTATCGACCGGTTAGTCTGACATCAATCCCTGGAAAAATTCTAAAGCAAATTATAAAACAATCAGTCTGGAAACATCTTGAAGGCAATGCAGCAATTAGAAGCCGCCATGGATGGCACAAATCCTGCCCAACCAATGTGATTTCATTTTTTTGATTGGGTAACCTCCCACATGGACTGTGGGAATACTGTGGACGTACTCGATCTAGTCTTTAGAAAAGCCTTCAGCAGAGTGTCCCACCACGTCCTGATCAGCAGACTAGCAAAAAGCAGCTAGACAGTGCAACCATTAGGTGGATCCACAGCTGGCTGCAAAATCGGACGCAAAGAGTGCTCCTCAACGGCACCTTCTCAGACTGCGGAGAGGTGGCAAGAGGGAGCCGCAGGGTTCCATCCTGGGCCCAAGACTCTCCAAATGTTTTATTAGTGACTTAGATGAGGACGCGCAAGGAAAGATAATTACATTTGCAGATGACACAAAGCTGGGTGCAAGCGCAGACATCCTGGAGTCAAGAGGCAGGGTGCTCTTGGTAGGTCAGAATGCTGGGCAGGGAGCAACAAGGCAGTCGGGACGAATGCCGAGCCCCCCACTTAGGAACAAGAAGACAAACGCATGGCTACACGAAGGGGGTCACTTGGCTCAGCAGTGCCGTAAATGAGAAGGAGCTTGGGGTTGTTGTGGATCGCAAACTAAATAGGATCACAAACTAAAGGCAATGCAGCTGCAAAAAGGGCACATGCTATTTTGGGCTGCATTAACAGAAACATCAGTTCCAAATCCCGTGAAGTACTAGCTCCACTATATTCAGCACTAGCCAGACCTCACCTGGAGGACTGTGTCCAGTTCGAGGCACCACAGTTTTAAAAAGCTTCAGAAAAGCTGGAAGGGGTACAGAGGAGGGCAGCACAGATGATTCAGGGACTGGAAGAAAAGCCCTATGAAGAAAGATTGGGAGAACTAGGCATGTTCAGCCTGAAGAAGAGAAGACTGAGGGGAAATATGACAGCAGCCTACAAGTATTTGAAAGTCTGTCGTAAAGAGAAAGGACAAGATCTCTTCATCCATTCCAGAGTGTAGGACACGGAATAATGGACTTAAGTTAAAAGAAAGCAGATTTAGACCAGACACCTGGAAGAATTTCCTCACTGTCAGAGCAGTGCAACCATGGAACCTGTTACCTGCGGAAGTTGCTGGCTCTCCCTCATTGGAGACATTCAGAAAGTGCCTGGACAGGCATCCGAGTGGAATGGTGTAACTTGCCGTCCTGCGAGAGCCTCAGGTTGGACCCGGTGGCCTTCTGGCCCCTTCCACCTCTGCTGTCATGTGATTCTCTCCCACGCTCCTCATTCCCCACTCAGTTGCTGGAAGCAGTGGTTTTCAGCCACCATTGGTGGACCGGCACCGGCATTTCCTGCCTTTCAGTGAAAGAGCCATGCCGCACCTGCTCGCCCAGACCTGCGTGGCCACGCTGCGCTCTGGTGGCAGATTCCCCGCCTCTTCTTCGGCGGGGAGGGGAGAGGCAGCCAGGGGCTGCGCTGCACCAGGCCTCTGGGCGGACCAGACGGGCCCCTTCCTGCCTCTGCAGCACTTTCTGCTGGGAAGGGAAGCCCGAGGCGCCTGGTGCTCAGCACCTTTTCCCAGCCAGCCCGCACTGGTGTGTGTGTGTGGGGGGGTGATGAGTGGGGGGGGGGGGTCCTATTTCATTATTTAACATTATGAGTAGTAGTATTGTATGAAGTAACATTGTTTGATTTTGCATTGATCTGCTGCTAATACTGTATTTGAATTCATATTTGCTACAAGTATAGGATTGCATTTATATTGATTTTGTATTTTGCTATTGTAAATTTTTTATCAAGTATTCTTGAAAAGGAGCAACGGCAGATTTGCAGTAACCTTATTTGAATTACATATTGCTCTCTAAAAATGTCCATTGTATTCAATTGCACTTAATTTCAAAATCGGATTCCTTTATTAGCATTTTTACTGCTCAGTTTCTGGTTATTTTAGAAAATTTTCATTTCTTAGTACTATATTTAAGCTAATACACAAAATACCATATTATGTATATAATGGTTTTTATTTCTGCCTCAGTGGTCCTGAAATAATTTTCCTATTTTTGCCGGCCCCCAATGGTGCCAAGGCTGGAAGCCGTGGGCTCGAAGGCTCTGCAGTTGATGCCCTGCAGCCCCAGCTTGGCTTCCATGTTTCAGGTGCGCTTTCAGCAGGGAAGAGCCTTTCACAGCTAGGAAGGCACCACATGTTATTGTAAAAGTGAAAGAAACCGCATTTTCCACTTGTGTACCTGTGCCATTCCACTGCGCCACCTAGGCGTTCAGCATTGGAAGGGCAGGGGAAGAAGCGCTCCTTTCCAGCGTTCAAGTCTCACTTCTGCAGTGGAACCGCAAGTCAGCCAGGAGCCCCATGTGGAGAACCTCCAGATGCACGCTGTCCCGTGTCCCTTGCTGGGGCACTGCCCCGCTCTCTCCCCTTCCCTCCAGCCGGGGGACCGCTCTCCTTTCCACAAGGCTCTGAAGCCCAGAGCAGCGAGAAGCGGAGGCACTGCCTCCCTCGCCCCTCAGCGTGCCTGCCACTACCCTGCCCCACAGGCCATGCCCGAGGTTCTCCATGGGAAGCTCAGCCACGGGCAGAGGGCTGTGTTGAAAGCACGTCGCCATGCCAGAGGGGGCCAATCGGTGGAGGATGCCGCTTCTGAGAAACTCTGGGACAGTTTCCATGGCAACCCGGTTTCCTCGCTAGAGCAGCAGCTGTGCCCCGCAATCCTTCTTGGTGTGTTAGTCTATGGACGCGTTGCCTGTCTGCTCGGGTTTTCTCCTTTGTTCCGCGGCTGCAAGAGTAAGTGGCAGAAGTGGGGGGCTGGAAGGCACCCCATGCAAGCAGGGTACCAGCCAGCGAAGGGCTTTCTCGGTTGCGGTTCACCGTGAGCCGCTAGTCCAGCTCCCTGGTGTGTTCAGTGGCATCTGCACGGCCTTCAGCAGCCCTCCCACCCGTTGGGACCCGACTGACATTGCAGCACGGCCGTTTTTTCCTTCTGGGCTGAGCGGTGGTCACTGCTGTAGAGGCCAAAAGAGCCGACCTGAGAGAAGCACGGCGTGGGCGAGGCAAAACCGTCTGGCTAGGCTGGGGGTGCTGGCCAGGCTCGCCTCACTGCTAGTCTCCCTGCCAGGAAAAGGCGTGGGCTGCTGGCGACACAGGATTTGGGAGCCCGCACAGCTGTGGCCCACACGCCTGTCCTTCCCCGAGCACCGGAAGGGCCAGTTTCTTTGGGAAGCTGCTGATTCTGCAGTCCCTCTCAGTTAAGGAAACCCGGCCAGGCAATCACAGTCCGGTTCCACAGAGGACAACTGAGCGCCCTGCAGCCAAGCTCCTCGGAATGGGACTTTCCACTGGATTACACCCCAAGCCAGTCTCTGCCCTGGCGTTGCACCGCTCTTGACTTACTGTGGTTTGCATTTAAGGTCAAGCGCGGAAAACGCTGACCCGTCTTGTCAAGCAACTGCTCCGCCACCGCCCGGCACTGCTCACCTCAGGGCGCCCCATAAGCAGCTGCCTGTTTCCTTGCACAGTCAAGAGCAGCATGGTGGCAGCATCATGCAAGGTTGGACAGTGCACAGGAGCGGGCAGCAAGCACCCATGTGCAGACACACGTGCATGCACTCACACAAAGCACTCCCTCAGTCTAATCAGCAGCTCATGTTATGTTAATCATGAAGTTGTGCCCGACCCATCGCAACCCCATGGACAACATTCCTGCAGGCCTTCCTGTCCTCCGCCATCCCCTGGAGTCCACTTAAGCTCACGCCGACTGCTTGAGAGACTCCATCCAGCCACCTCATCCTCTGCCGTCCCCTTCTTCTTTTGCCATCTATTGTTCCCAGCATTAGACTCTTCTCCAGGGAGTCCTTCCTTCTCATGAGGTGGCCAAAGTATTTGAGTTTCATCTTCAGGATCTGGCCTTCTAAAGAGCAGTCAGGGTTGATCTCCTCTAGGACTGACCGGTTTGATCGCCTTATGGTCCAAGGGACTCGCAGGTGTCTCCTCCAGCACCACAATTCAAAGGCCTCAATTCTTCGCCGCTGAGCCTGCCGTATGGTCCAGCTTTCGCAGCCATACATTGCAGCTGGGAAAACCACAGCCTTGACTATACACACTTTTGTCAGCAGGGTGATGTCTCTGCTTTTTAATATGCTATCTAGATTTGCCATAGCTTTCCTCCCCAGGAGCAAGCGTCTTTTAATTTCTTGGCTGGAGTCA
Organism: Varanus komodoensis; assembly: GCF_004798865.1. Lineage (NCBI taxonomy): Eukaryota > Metazoa > Chordata > Lepidosauria > Squamata > Varanidae > Varanus > Varanus komodoensis. The sequence goes on from NW_025336010.1 coordinate 855,286, forward strand.
CCGTCTGCAGTGATCTTGGAGCCCAGGAAAATAAAATCTGTCGCTACCTCCATTTCTTCCCCATCTATTTGTCAGGAAGTGAGAGGACCGGATGCCATGATCTTAGTTTTCTTCATGTTGAGTTTCAAGCCAACTTTTGCATTCTCCTCTTTCACCCGCATCAAGAGGCTCTTTAGTTCCTCTCCACTTTCTGCCATTAGAGTGGTATCATCTGCACATCTGAGGTTGTTGATATTTCTCCCAGCAATCTTAATTCCAACTGGTGATTCATCTAGCCCCACCTTTCTCATGTTGTGCTCTGCGTATAAGTTAAATAGGCAGGGCGACAGTATACAGCCTTGCCGAACTCCTTTCTCAATTTTGAACCAATCAGTGGTTCCGTGTCCAGTTCTCACTGTTGCTTCCTGACCCGCATATAGGTTTCTCAAGAGACAAATAAGATGGTCTGGTACTCCTATCCCTTTAAGAACTTGCCACAATTTGTTGTGATCCACACAATCAAAGGCTTTAGCATAGTCAATGAAGCAGAAGTAGATGTTTTTCTGGAACTCCCTAGCTTTCTCCATGATCCAGCGTATGTTGGCAATTTGATCTCTAGTGCCTCTGCCTCTTCGAAATCCTGCCTGTGCTTCTGGTAGTTCTCGGTCCACATACTGCTGGCGCCAAGCTTGTAGGATTTTGAGCATCACTTGGCTAGCATGTGAAAAGAGTGCATAACAGCAGTGACGCGGTTTAAAAAGCAAGAGTGCGGGCTGCCCTGACATGGCAAGTTCGTGCCTTAGTCTGATCCATTGTGTCAGCCGTTTTCAGTGACGCTTTCCTTCCACTGTAGGCAGGACTCATCTAGGCGCTATGTCAGATGCCTCCTTCGGGATCAGGGGCTCTAGGGTGGAGTCTGCTCTCTCTGGGACTTCCTCAGATGCCAGGCTGTGCCCTTTGCAGATGCCCCCGCACAGGTGGAAGTCCTTCAGCCACCGCCCCCCATTTCTGGATCAGGGCAGCCGCAGGCCCACATCACAGAATTGGTTATTGATTCCTGGATTGTTCAGGGAACCGTGATAATTGAACTTATATAAAGAGGTTGCAAGTGCATCGTGCAGATAAGCTGCTTGTGATCTAGTTTGGGAAAGAAAAAATATTACTCGCACCAACGGGCAACATAAGAGAAGGGTTTGGTTCGGTTTCCTTTCAAAATCCAAGTACATTTTGCTTGCAGTGCATGTTCTCAAAAATCCCAGCAGAAGCTGCCAACTGCGAAAGGTCCCAGAAGGGGAGGCTTGCAGTGAGGCCTGTGCCACCACCCTTCCTTCTGCAAGTGCCCTGAAAGGCCCCAAGAACCGCCCGGGTCGGGGAGCCGCCTGCAGCCCTTCTGCCACCGCTGCCCCCTCCCGAAGCCCACGGGGCGGCCGTGCAGGCCGGTCATCTCGCCACCCTCCAGCGCAGCAGGGCCCGTGTGCGGAGCCCGCGGGGAGGGCGTGCCCAGCGGTGGACTCGCGTCGGGCCCCTCCCGGCAGCTGCGGCGCCTCCTGCCTGGAACACGCGCCCCGAGGCGCACGGAGGCGGCCGAGATCTGGCAGCGGCCCCAAGGTGGGGGGAGAAGCGCCAGCCCGAGCTGACATGCCCCGGGCTGGGAACTCACGGGAAGCTCCAGGGGCCCCTCCTTCCGCACATGAAGAGGTGAGCAGCGCAGTTAGAAAGCACGGCTCGGGCTGCCTCTAATCTCTCGAGCAGGTTTCCTCCCATATCAGCAGATGCTGACGTGCAGGCTGGTGCAGCTTGGATTGCCGCGGCATGCGCTGGGCTGCTCGTGTTGTGGCCCGTAGTCGGCCTGTGCAGGGGGCCCCGAGTGCCCCTGTGGGCGCTGTGGGCACCACGGCCATCTCCCTGGGCCCACACAAGAGGATCGCCAATGTGATGCCCAAGGATTCTGCAGGACTTTTCCCAAATCCTCCCCCACTTTAAATTCCGATCTTCTTACCTCGCCATAGCAACAGGTACATATGAAATGTGCCCACATTTCTAGCAGTTCTGTCCGGCCCCAACAAACGTCAAAAGACATGCGCGCACGCGGAGCCACGCACGTGGCGCTCATTCAAAGATCGCAAGCACTATGATTCCTTACATTGTGGGGGTGAGTATTTATCCTTCACTTTGTAATATCAGAGGTGTGTTAAGAATCTATTTCTGCTGGACATTTCCTAATTTCAGTTAATATTAAAGCTTCTTCCACTAGAAAATTTATCTGAGTAGTAATTTCCCCCCAAAATAAGCAACTGCAGGACATGGCCAAAATATTGGTCTGAATGAAGCATGAGCAGCATTGCAGCCCCCATGATTCGAAGAATTTGTTGCTGCAAGATGCTGCTGTCTCCAACTTGCAGTGACCCAATGGATGAAGACAACCCCCAGGATGGCCTGCCCTTGGCAGCCCTGCTCAGCTCTTGTTGACTTAAGGCTGTGTCTTCCTCTATGGAATGGATCCGTTTTTAGTCATAGAAACATAGAAACGGAGCGAGTCAGAAGGGGCCTCCCAGGCCATCTAGTCTGACCCCCCCCCCCCCGGCTCCAGCCGGCTCCGCTCACGACATGCCCACCATGTGTCATCCTCTTCTTCTGCCTCCAACTTTCCCTGGTATCATGGGATCAGAGAATAGTAGAACTGGCAGGGGCCAGAGGGCGTTGGGTCCAGCCACCTGCCCTGTTCAGGACTCCGCTCCACTACAATGCTGCCCAGCTGCACCCTGAATGCCCCCAGGTCATGGGCTCCACTGTTGCACTGCTGCAGCAGTCAGGAGGTTTTTCCTGATATCTAGCTGGAAACTGGCTCCCTGCGGCCTGAGCCTGGGATGGCCAAGAAGAAAGTCCGCCCAGCGGCTTTGTGACAGCCTTTCAAGTGCTTGTAGAGGGCGACCACATCTCCCCTTAGTCTTCCCTTCTGGAGGCTGAAGATGCCCGGCTCATTCGCACACTCCACATGGGGCTTTGTTCCCAGTCCCTGGATTATCTTTTTTGCCCTCCTCTGAACCCTTTGCAGCCTGTCTGCATCTTTCTTAAACTGTGGTGCCGAGAACTGGACCCAGGACCCCAGATGAGGTCTGACCAGTGCTGATCAAAGGCAGAGTAGCACTTCATGTGATTTGGAAGCAAAATGCCCATTAATGCAGCCTAAAGTAGCATGTGCCCCTTTTGCAGTCACATCACATTGTTGGCTCCTCTTCGGCCTGTGATCCGCAACCTTCCAAGACCCTTCTTGGTATTGTTGAGCCAAACACCCCCCATCTTGTAACAATGCACTGGGTTTCTTTTTCCTCAGTGCAGAACTTGGCATCTGTCGCTATTGAATTTCATTCTGCTGCTTTCAGTCCAGTGCTGCAACCTGTGGAGATCAGCTTGAGGGGGGCAGAGAGATTAGACAATCCCTTAGTAGAGTGACCTGGTGCTGTCGCAGCACGTGCAGCCCGAAATCCACACATGTGACAGACAAGTGCCGAAGCTGCGATTCCATGATTCAGCAATTCTGGTGATTCCCGTAGCAGTTTCTTGAGTCTCAAATGTGCCTGTGGTCCAAAATCTTGGAGCACCTTAATGACCAAGACAGGAAGAGTTTCATGAGATGACCTCATCTCCACATTTTTGCATGGTTTGTCCCTGGATCCCACCTAAGATCCTCCTAGACTTGCCACAAGCATCCACCTTAAGCCAGTGAGCCCTGCCTGGCCCACTTGCCCCTGCGGCCAAGACAAGCCGCGGAAGAAAGTGCTCCTTGGACCAGGAGAGCAGGCAGGCTGGAACACGCTGCCCGGCGCAGCAGTGACGGTCTCAGGCGCCCTGCTCTGCTCACACACGGACTCGCCTCGCGGTGGGGGAACGGGCAAGGGCTCGCTCGGACTGGTGCATGCAGTGGATGGTGTCCCCCCCCTCCGCTGGATGGCTCCCCAGGGGCACACGAGGGAACTGGCCCCAGAATGGGGAGGGGAGCGTCTTGGTGGGGTCCCACTGGTCTCCTCAGCCCACCATCCAGTGGAAGGAGGGACTTGAGAGAAGGCGCCCAAGGAGTCCTTCCAGCGTGCAGCTCCAGCTGCTCGGAGCAGTCGAGGGGCAGGTTGTGGGAACCATGTAGGTGAGCAGAAGGCCGCCGGCGGGAGGCGCCGCAGGCAAGGTTTGCCAGCCGCAGAATGGACAGGAAGCCTGTGCACAGATCCTTGAGAGCAGGCAGCCAAGTCTTGGGTGCGCATTGCAGGCAGGGCGACTCCAGGGAGGGAAGGCGGGGGGGGAGGTGGAGGCTGGTCTGATGAACCGAACCAGCACAGACCCCCAGAGACCCACCGCCTGCACGGACACCTGCACATCCCGGCTGCGCTGACAGCACTGGCACCGGGAGCACGCATGCCTCACCCGCCAGCAGCTCGGGCGGGCCTCTGGGCGCTGCCCGGGCTCTGGCACCCCTTTCCCCCTGGGGCTGCAGCCCTGGCCCGGGGCAGCCGGTGTTCCCTGCAGTGCTGGCGGCTCCCATGCTGCTCCCGCCCAGACAGAGGCGCCTTGCCGCCAGGCCAGTTGGCAAGGCAGGGTGCCCCGGCAAGAGCACGCGGACAGAGCCCTCGTGTGTTCAGGGGGGAATGTGTCCCCTTCTGCTCTCTCTGCATGTGCAGATTCAGCTTCGCTTGCCCTTCTGCAGAAGCCCCTGGTCCTCACGGGCCACTCAGGAAAGGGAGCTGGATCGGTGCTCCCCCTGCCTGGACACGAGGTCACTTCAGAGCAGCCGCACCTCCAGCAGCCCCAGGGGGATCAGTGGTGGGCCAGGCACCGCGGGCCGCTCGTGCCTTGCTGGCCGCGTGCCCCACGCTGCCGGCAGCCCCCCCCCCCCGCCATGGTCCTGGGCTGGGCTGGGCTGGGCTGGACGGAGGAGGAGAGCCCAGCCCAGCCCGCCAGCTCAGGCCTCCGCCTCCCGTTGCAGGGGCAGTGGCTCTCGTGGACAGCGGCCTGGTTCCCTCCCTGGTGTTCAAGCTGGCGACCGAGCTGGAAGAGGTCCAGGAGCTGCTCTTGGAGACGCTGGTGGGCTGCCTCCGCGTGGAGGCCTTTGAGGCGCTGGCCACAGGGGCCGTCCGCATCCTGAAGGAGAAGCTGGGCCATTCCTCGCTGGGCATCAGGAGCAGAGCTGCCCAGGCCCTCATGGCCATCAGGTGCAAGCCCGCCACTCGGGGTCCCGTCCCCAGCACCCGCCTGTAAGGGGGCAGCCTTCCCTCGCTGCTGGCCACAGTGGCCCTGCCTGGGGCGGCCGCCGCAGAGGGCACGGCCTGGCAGGCAGGCCTGAGCTGCGGGAAGCTCTGCTCGAGGCCTGCAGGACGAGCCGGGGGCACCTGCGAGCGGCTTGTGCTCTCGCCGGAGAGGCTGCATGGGGAGCCTTCCTCCGGATCGGGCCCGTGCTCCTCAGCTACAGGAGCAGGATGTTATCCCCACAGCCCAGCATGTCCGGGCTGCTCTGCCACGCCAGGCCCTTTCTGCAGAGCAGGGACCTCTCAGCATTGCTCCTGCTCCCCTGCAGGGGCGTCATCTGCTGGGGCCAACCTGCCCCGAGCTCTGCGGAGCGCTGGGATGAATGCTCGCACACCAGGGCCTCTGCTCCAGCCCCAGGCCCAGCCCCAGCCCCGGGTTGGTTCCGCAGGGGCACAGGGGCAGGCGGCCCGCCTCCTGGCTAGGAAGGGCGCAGCCCCGGGCCAGCCTTACCAAGGGCGGCCCCACAGGCCTCTGCGCTGGGCGGGGCGGCTGCCCTCTCGCACGCCTGTCCAGGTGCCTGCGGCTCCTGCCGCCAGCGCTAATCGGCCCTCTCCGCTTGCCCAGTGTGCCTCTGGAGGGAAAGAACATGCTCCTTGAGGAAGGCGTGTTCCCAGAGCTCGTTTTCCTGCTGGACGATGAGGATGCCGAGGTGCGCGCCAGCGCAGCCGGAGCCCTGATGAACGCGGCAGTGACCACACAAGGTGAGCAGGGCGCTGCCCGAGCCGGTCTGCCTCGCCTGCAGGGACGGGCCGGCTGCTCCGCGCCCGAGCACGGGACAGGCGGACAGAGAGCCGGCTCCCGGCCAGCCTCGGAAGCGGTGCCCCGCCAGTGGACCCCGTTGGAGCGGTCGCTCTGCCTGGGGCAAGGCGGGAGTCAGGCGCTGACGTGCAGCGGAGCCTCCGTGCCCAGGCAGGGCGGGCACCTGGAGCCTGCAGGGTGGCCGAGCCAGTCTTGAGCCGGGCTCCGTGCGGCAGCGCCACCGACCGTCCGCTGCCACTTGGATGCCCCGAGACACGTGCTTGCCACCAGCTCTCCCCGTGGCACACGGCACAGCTCATTCCGCCCCACGCGCAGCATTGCCCCGAGGCCGGGTGCGGGAAAGCGCGTCAGCCTTCGGGGAAGCCGCTGGCTCCGGGAGCACCCGGCATTGCAGCGGGTTGCAGCGGGTTCCTCCGGCTGCCCCACAAGCGCCCCCAGCCTTCTCCTGGCCCGTGGCCTCCGGCTCTCTCCGCACGCTGGCTCGCTCGTCCAGAGCGCCTGTGCCCCGGCGTTCACGGGGGCGAGTGGGGGCAGGCCGGGCGGGGCGGGGCGGTTTGCACACAGCCACATGCCTCAGGCGCTGGGCCGGAGTTGGCGATGCGGCACAGCCGAGCACAGAATGGGCTGCAGGGGGTTTCGGCCGCAGGGGCCGGGCCCACAGCACCTCCCCTCAGATCTGAGCCTGCTTAGGGAGCAGCAGGAATGGGTGCAGGGAGGAGGTGTGGCGGCGCGGAGGACGCCTGCCCCCTCCCCGGGCTCCTGAGCAGGCCTCCCAAGGTGCCCGGGAGCAGCGTGCCAGTTCCTCTCCCCAGGCTGAGGGGAGAGGGCAGCGCCCTTGCCAGGGGAGCCATACAGGCCCCCGAAGGCCCCCTGGCGCAGGGTCTGCCAGGCTCGCGCAGGACACAACACCCTGTCCGGGGACGTAGCGGCACGGGGTGTGGAGCTGCTCGGGGAGGGCGAACAGTTCTGTCCTCACGGAAGAGCAGCTGGGGAAAGCGGGGTCAGAGCACTGTGTGCTTCCTGAGGCCACATGGCCTTGACTTGACCTCAGCAAGCCGGCCCAGCTTCGGTCCGCAGGGGGCGCTCACTGCCCCATCTGCTGCATGGCAGCAGCCTCCTGGCTGTTCTTCCGGTAGAGCCCCTCCGGAGCAGAGGGCACATGCCGCTTCCATGCTCAGTACTCTCAGCCCCCGGGGAGCGTGGAGCTGCCTCTGATGGCTGCCACGGGGTGCCCCCCGTGCTCCTGCCAGGGGTGCCCCTTGAGGTTCCGGGGCAAGGCCCTCTGCTCATCCCAGGAGGCCTCCGTGGTAGAAGGGAGAGTCTTGGGGCTGTGCTGGCCACTTCAGGCTACCCATGTGCCGCCCCCTGAGCTTGGAAGGCTGCCCACTGTGGCTGTGGGGCAAGCTTTTGGAACAGCGCTTTTCCTCAGAGGGTTTTACTACTAAGACTCCAGGGGTCCTCCAACTTTTCCACCAGGGGGCCAGTTGAAACCTGCTAGAGCTGGGCGCCGGCCGGAAAGGTGGCGCTGACCGTGTGCTCGGGCCGGCAAGGGGGCGGGGGCGGTGCGCGCGGTGAGGCAAGGTGAGCGAGGCGCAGGTGGGCGCGGTCGGCGAGAGGAGGCCGGGCGCAGGCGGGGCGGGCATGCGCTGCGAGGCGGGCACATGCGGCAGCAGCTTGCTCGCCTGGAGATTGTTTTCTCTGAGCGAGCAAACCGCTGCCTCCCGTGCGCAGGTTGAGGTGGGCACGGCGGGCACAGGCAGCGGGTCCAAATGGGCATGGAGGGCCGGATCCGGCCCCCTGGCTGTAGTTTGAGGACCCACGCTTTGCTCTTTTGCATCATGCCCTGCCCGACTCTCCAGAAGCTGCTGCGGATCTTTCCAGTGCTCTGGAGAGCACTGAAGGGCACGATGCGTGTGCATGCTCCGAGCACCAGCAGGTGGGCAACTCCCGGCTGGAAAAGCACACCTGGCGCTGGAGCCGGCAGCAGCGGCTCAGAAGCTCTCGGCTGCTGCCAGGCGTGCCAGAAGCATGCCTGGCGCAAGGCGATCCCTTGGTGGCCCCTTCCACGCCCCTCCCTTTCACGTTTCAGGGAAATACGCTGCCCTCAATGCCGACGCTATCGACGCTCTCCTGCCTCTGCTCAGCGATGACAGAACCAAGGTCCGCCTGTATGCCGTCAAAGCGCTGACCATGCTGGCGGAAGCCCCAGAAGGCCGCAAGGCCCTGCTGCTCCACGTGCCGGCCTTCCGGGAGCGACTGGATGATTCCAGCGAGGCAGTGAGAAGAGCAGCCCAAATCGCAGTGCAAGTCATTGAGTGGAAGCCTTAAGAAGCCACGTGCCCCCCTCCCCCCATTGCCCAGAGCGCTGCCCGAGGTGCCCCCCCCCCCCCGTCCCCAGTAAAGCGCTCGCAGCATCCATGCCTCTCGCTCGCTCGTCTGTCAGGGGCTGCCTGGGGCAGGTGAGGCGGCGGCGCATTCCCTGAGGGACGGCTGCTCTGCTCCCTGGAGCGCTGGAGCTGGAGCAGCCCTTCCCACCATGTGCTGCCAGACGGGCCCCAAATGCTGCCGCTCAGGAGGCCTCGGAGAGCACGCGCATTCCCCCGCTCAAGGGGCTTATTCGTTTACTTTTGGTAGTAAGGAGGATGCTGGGCACAGCAGGAGGGTTGCCCCAAACGAAACACTCATCCAACACACCAACACACCGGCTGCGGCAGGCAGGCAGGGCCTCAGATGGAGGAGGGCAGCGGGGTGGGAAGGGGTTTCCGCGGAAACTCTCCTGCACGCCTGCCTGGTGTGAGGCAGAGCTCTGCCAGTGCTTATGGGCAGGGGGAGGGTCCTCTCTGTGTGCTGCCCCCGTCTGTGCCCCCAGCTGTTTCACACCTGCCGGTGGGGAGTCCTGCACCCCGCTCTGGGGAACTGCCACGGCCTTCCCATCAAGTCCCAGCACACTCGCACCAGCCGTCCCTCCACAGCAGCCAAGCTGCACACACCCCCTTCTTGGAGGCCGTGGCCTTTGGCGCCTGTGAAACGGTCGCACATGTCCCCCTGCAGTGGCCCCCGAAATGCCGGGCCTGGGGGTGCGAGCGGCATCCCCAGGAGGCTCGCGGAGGCCCCAGGGGCTGGTAACTTGTCCAGGAGGTTCATCCAGTAGAGGGGCTCAGGCGGGCACATGGCTCCAAGCCCTGCCAGGCCCCGCAGACCCACAGGCTGCGGAATGGCTGCTATACTAGGGACAAAACTGGCCGGGTGGCCAGCCTCGGCTCTCCCTGCGCCCCGTGCCGGCCGAAACCTCACAGGAACCAGAGAGCAGTGGATGCAATTCCGACCACCCCACACTGCGAGCCCCGTGTGCCCACAGCTGTATTGACTCGCTTGCGCATCCTCCCTGCCGGTTCCCGACGGGCAGCTGTTCAAGGACTGGGTGCGCAGAACATGGGGCCAGCAGGGCTCCTCCTGCCGCAAAGGTCTCCACGCCGACTCCCAGTGGCTGCCTGGCCTCGCAGACCTGCCGGAGACTGCCGCCGCCCGCCCACCCAGCTGCTGCGGGACGGGCAGCAGGGCCTGCGGCTGCTGGGGAAATCACCCTTGCCAGCACGCAGCTCTGGCCAAGCGTCTGCAGGCAGCACCCCCTTCCCAAGAGGCAGCCTTCGGCAGGAGGCCACTTCACCAGGACACACGACGGGAGGCTCCTGGGAGGCGTCTGGTCTCTGGAGCTTCCTTACGCCGGCACGGCAAGGCTGCGGCAGGTTGGCCCAGCCCCGCCGCAGCAAGCAAACCGGAGCCGGGGGCCCTGGCTCTGGAGCAGGGCCTGCCTATCCCCCACCAGGGCTCCCAGAGCGGGGGGCCGCCCGTCCTCCCGTCCATCTTGGGGGTGCTGGAGTGCTGGCCCCGCTGTGCCATCCTGGAGGCGCAGGGCTGCTCAGTTGCCAGGCATCTCGGTACAGCTGGGCCCGGCGGCGCCTCCCGGCTCACACGGGCGGCGGCAGGCAAGTGGTGGTCGGAGTGCCGAGCGGAACAAGTGGCGAAGGCGCCCCGGGGGGGAGCTGCGTGTGTGCCAAGCAGGCCTTCCCGCTCCCTCCTCCACACCGGGCTGCTTTGTGGAGGCGCCACAACAGGCCCCAATCCCTGCATGTCGCTTCTGCAGGGACGCCTGGGCTCTCCCAACCCATCTCCTGCGTCTGCCCCCCCACAAGGACAGCCACGGACACAAATCTGCTTTCACAAGCGCATGCGTTACTTGGGCTGTCCCGGGAAGTGGGGAGAGTCCCAGAGCACCTCCGTGCCCGGTGAGCTGACCCAGAACCTTCTGATGTTGCCAAACCCGCTACTCTCCAGTTTCCGTCCTAGAAAAATGCATCTGTGGGATGACTCCATTTGGATCGTAGCACCCATGTTTTCCACATATTGGAGGCTGGGGAAGCGACACTGGATCAGAACCAGCCGGAGGGTTCAGCTGGGTGTGCCAGAGGCTCTAGCTGCAGCGTCTGAAGTCACCAGGAGAAATGTGGGGGGCCCTTTGTAGGGCCTCCTGCATGTGGCAAGCGCTGGGCACTCCGTCAGCGTCCACTGGAATGAGGCCCAAGTTTTGACAACTGCCGGGCTTGCCTGCCCCTGCTGTGGTGCTGGACCCTGGGGCCCCCGGGGGGGGGGGGGAGCAGTGCCAGGTGAGGCCACCTTGCCAGAAGTCCCGCACTGCAACTGTTGCAGCCAGATCGCTGCAACTGGCGGAAGCGCCTCGCACAATCCCTGGCCCGGCTAGTCTGTCGCACTTGTCAGCAGAGGAGGGGGTCTCCTGCCCGGTGGCTCCTCGTCGAGTGGCAGGCTGGACTCGCTCTGCTCGGCTGGGAAGGCACAGGCCCGCAGCCAGAGGGGTGGCCACGGGGGGAGTGCGGCGGGGGGGTGGGCACAGTGGCCCCATGGGCCCCTTCCAACTCTGCCACTCTTCTGCTCCATTCCATTCTATTCCCGTCTCATGTGCGGCAGCTTCTGAGCAGGTGCTGTAAATTTGAGCACCATCTCTCTCTCTCTCTCTCTCTATCAGAAGCTCTGTAACTCAGTCACTGGACCCGCTGGAATGGCACAGAGGCCTTCCTGCCCAGTCCTGGCCAGTGAAGCGGACGTGCTCGTCTGCTAATCCAGGGAGGCTGCAGGCTGTGGCTTGCAGAGGGTCGCGTGAGGGGCCTGGCCGGGCGGTGGGTGTGCCTGACCCTGTGCTGCATTGGGAGGCCGGCGCGTGGCTGCAGAGGGGCTGGGCCAAGCCCAGGCCTGGGCCGGAGGCTGGCAGGCCGGGCACTAGCTCCCTTTGCAAGGCCTTGGGCTCTCGGGAGCCTCGCGGCGGATCGCTCCGCAAGGCTCGCCGCTCTTCAGGGAGGGGAGAGTGGCCGGCTCGGACGAGGGCGGCCCGGCACGGAGCTGTCCGAGGTGCTGCAACTCCAACCGCCTGTCGCAGCAGCCGCAGACAAGGGCAGACGGCTCCCCGCAAGGAGCGGCCAGGCGCGCCGGCTGTGCGGCGGCCTCCCCAGCATCCCAAAGCCCAGCTGTGCCTGGAAGGCAAGGGAGGGCCTCCTGGCCTCCAGCTGGCCAAGAAGGCCACGAGATCATTGCTGAGGCTGCCTTCCAATCCTTCTGTGGTCACCCGCATCCTTCTGCCGCGGGAGCACTAGCGGGGCAGTGCCACTCTTGGGGACGGGGGCCTGGCTGCCTCGGGACGGCCTCTGCTGCAGCGGGCGAGGAGAGCGGTGGGGAATCCACGCCTAACCCTCTCGGCCTCGCACCTGGCAACTCGGCGGGCCCCTGGAGCGGCTCGGCTTCTTCAGGGAACCAGCACGGCCACATCCTGCAGCGCTGCATTCGGTGAACTGTGCCTCGCCTCCGACACAGGCAGTTCTGTGCCTGCCTCCAAGTGCTTGGCCCTAAGGCATAGAAATGCAATAATAATAAGGCAGGGCTGGGCTCGTGTGGTCAGACCAGGGGGACTGCTGCAGCGCCTCCACCGTCGGGCAAGACAGAGCTCAGGTGCGTCTGAGGAGCTGGACTCGGGGGGCACAGGGGGTCCTTCCCCGCCAGGCCCATGGCCCTGCAGTTGTGCCATGCCGCCGTGCGCTTCCTCCCCTCGAAAGGCAGGTGCCCCCCAGCGGCGCCGGTCCCAGCGTGGGGCCAGCTTTTGCAGGGCAGCCCACCGTGGCTGTACACCTCCGGGCCTTTGCGCTCGGGGCACTGGGTCTGGCCTGCAGATTGCCCGCATGCACTATTTTCAGCACCACTGTTTTAAAAAACAGAGCTCATTTATTTCTGCACAATGATACAGTGAATTCATTGCACAAAGAGGGTTCTATGATGCCAGCTGTAGATGACTGTACCAGGAAAAGGTGTTGATCCTTCAAATAGTTTCAAGCTCATTCAGATTGTAGTGGTAATAAAAGTACAATTCAGACACCTGCAATTCCTATTTGACAACTGAAAACAATAAAAAATTTAGACTAGAAAATGGATGCTAAACTGTCAGTGTAAGAGGCAAAAGTAACTGGAAGGTTCTGCCTCAGATGAATAAAACCAGATTGATTCATACTATATCAAAGAGGAACAGACATTTATCAAGTCTACTTCACAAATCATATCACTTCTGAGAAACATTCTGGGGACAGGAGAGTGTCAGCAGCAGAAAAAACACCTCTTTACAAGCCACACATTAAAGAAGTGCATTCCAAAGCCCCGACCAGCAGCCAGCCGGCTCTGCCCATGCGAGGCAAGGCCAGATGGGGCAGGGGCCTCCCCGCACACCACGCCTTCTGATCGCCTGCGGGCTTCCTGGTCGCCCTGTCAATGAACTGATTTGATTGGACTGTCCACCAGCTTAATTGGCACACACAGGTTTCAAGTCTAATAAGGACATAACATACAAATCGTAGCTTTGCGAGGCAGTTTCCACAACATAGACCTTCACCTACGAAAGGAAAGCTCCTCGCGGGCCTCTGCAGGGTCTAGGCGAAAAAGCCGTGGCAGAAGACAGCCACGGCCAGCAAGATGATGGCGTTCATGTTGACCACACGCCTCCAGAAGGGGTCCTCGGTCGTGTCGCTCAGCTTCTGCTGCATGGCCTCCTCTTCCTCCTTGCTCAGCCGGGGGCCCCCCTGATCCAAGCCGCAGAACCAGTTGTAGACCTTCCTGCCACAGCCCACCTCCTCATCACGGGCTGCAACAGAAACCGTCGGTAAGGCCCCAGACGCACCCCCCGCGAGCCCGGAGCAGGCGCCTCGGCTCTCCCTTCCCCAGGGAGGGGTGGGAGCAGAGGGGAAAGCACCTTGCTCCCCTCTGGCCACACACAGGCCCTAGCGCAAGGGTGGGGCCCCGCACGCCCCATACACCCTCCCTGGGGCCTCCAAGGCACCCCCTCCCCTCTGCCCTCCTCACCCCCATGGTGCAGGGTGCTTTCCCGGCACCCAGGGTTCCCTCCAAGCCGGCTGAGCTGCCCCCAGCCAGGCTCCCCACAGGATCTCTGGCCACTCACGCAGCCCCGGGACATCCTCGGGGAAGGAGGGTCCCTGTCGAATAGTTTCACGTTCCAGCCACTGAGCAAAGGAGGGGGAGGGGAGGGGGCACCCACCACTTCTGTCTAGCAGAGGCCTCGAAGGGCAGCTGTAAGGCAGGACAGCCTGCGGGGGGTGAGGAGGGCAGGGCGAGTGGGGAAGGAGGGCTTGTGGAGGGGCAGTGGGAAGCCTGGGGGCTGGAAGACAGACGGGGTTGGCTGGGGAGGGCAGTGCCTCGCATGACCGAGTGGGTCGCCCTGCATGTGTGCATGCGAGAGGGAGGACTGAGCTGGGATTTGAGAGCATCCTGTTCAAAAGTGAGCTTCTCCTATGAGGAGCAGAGGAGGGGAAAGGGAAGGATGCTCAAGGGTGGAGGGAGGGAGAGCTTCCCATGCAGAATGCTTCTGTCAGTGCTGAAACCTGAGGATTCAGCGTGGTGCTTTAGTGTCCGGGCCTCAGCCCTACCCTGCCTGGTGCTCATCTTCCAAGCAAGATACTGTCAGCACACCTGTCCAGAACCTGAGAGTTCAGACCCCTTGGGTATGGAATGGGCTTCCACGGGAGGTGGCTGCAGCCTCATTGTGAGGGCATTCAAGGACAGGCTGGAAGTGCACATGGTGGGCATGTCATGAGTGGGGCTGACTGAGCCCGGGGGTCAGACTAGATAGCCCGGAAGACCCCTTCTGGCTCGCTCTGCTTCTGCGTTTCCAAATCGTTCAGTGCGGGTGCCCAAGGCAGCTTCTCCGATTTTGGCTGCACTGGAACCAATCCAAGAATAACCAAACCTTGCATAAGAAAATAAGCAATGGATGCCCTGTGCCCCCGAATTAAAGTTCCAGCAACCCTAAATAACGCTTAAGTGCTGAGTTACATATGTTCATTTACAAGTTTGATCCTGTTTAATCTTTTCATAAATGACACGGAAGAAGGGGTGAACAGTCTGCTGATCCAATTCGCAGACGACACTAAAACTGGAGCAGTGGCCACAACTGAGGAGCAGGTGATCCAGATTCAAAAAGACAGACTATGGAAGTGGGCAGGAGACAACAGGGTGGCGTTCAGTGTGGATAAGTGCAAGGTCTTGCAATTGGGGCATAGGAATAGGTGTCATAGGTACAGGTTAGGGGACAAGTGGCTGGAGAGCAGCACTTGTGAAAGGGACCTTGGGGTGCTGGTCGACTGCAGGCTGAACATGAGTCAGCCGTGTGATGCGGTGGTCAAGAGGGCGAACGCCACCCTTGGTTCCATAGCCAGAAGCGTGGCTTCTAGATCGAGAGAGGTATTACTACCACTCTATACGACTCTGGTGCACCCGCAACTGGAGTATCATGTTCAGTTTTGGGCCCCTCATTACAGAAAGGACATAGCCAGGTTAGAGTCAGTGCAATGTAGGGCCACAAGGTTGGTGGCTGGTTTGCAGGGGATGCCTTATGAGGTGAGACTGAGGGAACTGGGTCTCTTCAGCCTGGAGAAGAGGAGACTCAGAGGGGATCTGTTGGCAACATACAGGTATGTGAGGGGCTGTCACATGGAGATGGGTAGAGACCTGTTCTCCCCTGCAGAGGAAGGCAGGACGCGCTCCAATGGAGCAAAGCTCAGGGAGCCAAGGTTCCATTTGGATGCCAGGAAGCACTTCCTGACACTCAGGACCCCGAGGGTGTGGAATGGGCTTCCACGGGAGGTCGTTGAGGCCCCATTGGTGCGGGTGTTCAAGGATAGGCTGGACGTCCACATGGTGGGCATGTCGTGAGCGGAGCCGGCTGGTGCCGGAGGTCAGACTAGATGGACCGGGAGACCCCTTCTGACTCGCTCTGTTTCTATGAAACTAAATTCAAGGTTCAACATGATATTCTTTTGAGCAATATATTGCACATTAGACTTTGTAGTCTGGTGCTCATGATCTTTGATCTTTTCAGCAAAAACCAAAAACCTTGCTGCTCCTTACTTGGCTAGCAGTGCATAGAAACATAGAAATTTAGCAAATCAGAAGGGGCCTACAGAGCCATCCAGTCTGACCCGCTGCATGTTTGAGGCTGGTCTGAGCTCAGGGCAGGATGATGGAAGAGGTACTCTGGACTGTCTCACTCATGGCGGTACAGAGAGCTGGTTCTGCCTCTGTCCGTGGCTGCCTGAAGCCGAGCTTGGCACACAGAACCTTTTGGACCGGGCAGTAGTCAAGTGGGCCAAGCAGGACGTGTGGAGGGAGCGTGACACGGGGGGGGGGGGGGGGGGGGGGGGGGGGGGGGGGTGCCAAGGAACAGTCTTCCAGCCATGGAGCTACAGAATACGATGCAGCCCGATGCTCCGTTTGCGGCGCAGGGACATTTAAGCCCAGGCCTTGCGCAACGGGAAGAACGCTCTTCCAGGGACTGGCGCGAGGAGGGCCCTGGGAACCAGCAAGCCACCCCGGCGCTGCCTGCAAAGGTCCTTCTGGCGGGCAGAGCACCGCCAACTCAATTTCAGTCTGCAGAGGAGGAGCACGAAGGGGCAGGGGGAGAAAGGCAAGAGGCCCCCAGGCGTCGCCAAAAGCAGCGTGCCCCCGGGAGGGGCACAGGCGCTCCGCGCGTGCCACAGCGCCGGCCTCTTCCCGCTTCCCTGCCCGTCCCGCGCGGCACTGGACCCCCTCGCCGCCTTTCCCGCGTCGGCGCCCGCCCCCTGACGGAGAGCCCATCCCGCCTTCCTTTCTTTCCCTCCGGGCCTGCGCGGCCCCGGCAGTCGCTCCCAGCACTGCTTCCGCCGGGGAAGGCGACCCCCCGCCCCGCCCCCTCCCCAGCCCCGGGTGCCTGGCCTGGCACTCCCTCCCGCCCCGCGGCCAGGCTGCAGCCCCGCAAGGGGCACTGGCGCTGTGCTGAAGGCGGCCAGGCTTGCCTTACCGGGCTCCTCTTGGCAGGCCTCCTCTTCCTTCGGCAGCTCAGCCTCCCCAGCATCCAGATCGACTCGCTCCTCTGTGCTGTTGCGCAGCGTCCAGCAGAGGCGGTAGAGCTGCCGCGACCCAAAACGAAAGGAGGGTTGATGTGCCGAGGGCCTCCAGGGCCAAGAAGGGGCAGGGATCCCAGGTCCGGGGGGGAGGAGGGGCACTTACGTGCACATCATCGATGGGCTTAGTCAGGAATGAGACGGACAAAATTGTAACGACGCAGACTGTAAATAGGATGATGGCAAAGTACAGGTAGTGAACTTTGCAGATGATATCCGGGCAGTTGCTGGGCTTCACACAGCTGCCCGTCCCATAGGCGAACTCCGTTATCATCCGGGAGAGCCCAACCGCCAGCCCGACAACCAGGCCCCAGAAGGCCCCCTGTGGAGGAAGCACAGCGCGCTCAGGCATCCGGCTGCCCAGTGCTTCTTCCGCGGCAGCTCGGGCGCCTTCTCCAGGGCTTGCTCAGTTCAGCCAGTGCATGAGAGCTCGTCCCACAGGGAATGGCAAGCATCCTGCACGCACAGCCTGCATGCAAAGGGGAGAGGTCACTCTCCCCTGGGGTGTCCAAAGTACCTTCCCGGAGCTGCTTCAGCGCAAAACCCCTTCCTGGCTCACACACGTGCTGCAAAACCTGGGCCCTCTTAACACGCTACCTGCCACGACAGCCACGCGGCCCCTCCAGGGCAGAGGTGACCGACTCCTGCCTCCGAGCGCCACCGCTGGCAGCAGGGGAGCGGTGCCAGTGTGTGCCCTGTGGGTTTCCCTTTGGGGCACCTGGCTCCTCCCAGAGGGAACAGATCCCCATGATGAGCACCCCCAGCAGCTTCTCATAAAGGTTTAGAGCAGGGGTCTCAAACTCAACTTACCTGGGGGCCGCTGGAAGTAGAGTCTGAGTGAGGCTGGGCCGCATCAAGTATTCCACCACCGCGGTGGTGGTGGGCCACTCATCCCACGGCCGGCCCAGGTGCCATCGGCACTTTGAAGGCTGCAGGGCCCCTCCCCCGTGCCCCGCCGGCCTGGCAATTGGCCCGCGGGCCACAAGTTTGAGACCCCTGGTTTAGAGGCAGGAGGAATTGCAGGAAAAGCACTGAAAATGGCCTTCTGGGTAAGAAAAGAGCCGAGTATCGCCAGGAGCCCCGATCCCACGCATGCGAGTCATTTCATCCTTGATGCATGTTGCAGAAAGGCAGCAGCGGTCTTTCTCCATGGATCTGGCTGGTGCAGCCCCGACTCACGCCGGCAAGTGCCGCTGGACAGCACTTGGGAGTGCCCCACTCCCAGCGCTCCGCCTCGTGGCCCTGCCTTTGCACGGAAGCGGCTCTCCTCCCCAGCCTTCCAAGGAGATCAGGACAAAGGCTTTCTGATGCAATACTAAATGGAACTAAAACTAAACTAAAACCTAAAACCCAGCCTTTATTACACTAAAGCCAGGCTGGCTTTGTATAGCAATGGAACAGTATTGCAGAAGTCAGTAACAAAGCTAGAACACTTTGCCAGCCATCGGTACAAACAGCTCAACTGATCCAGGACTGAACACCCCTCCCCTTCAGGAGGGACCACGCTGCTTGTGCCATCCCTGGTAACAACTGCCACGACTCTCTTCCCAGTGCCACCAGGCTGGACTAAAGATGTGAAGCCTGCCCCACAGTCCCCCCACTTGCTCGCTAGACTGACCCACCAGGGGAACCCGCCTGATTCTCAGCCACAGCCCGACTCATCGCAGGCCCACTAGCCCTGGCAACTCAGCACTGGGCTCCACCCCCTCCTCCTCTTCTTCCATGATGATCCCAAGATCTTTGACGGCCATATTCTAGGCGGGGCGGACCCTTTTTGCCCCAACCCCTGCCAGACAAGGAGTCACCTTAATTTGGCAAAGTGGAAGAGGCCGCTGAAGGCCCTTTGTGGCGCCCCTTCTTCCCACCGAGGCCAGTGAGTGGGGCCGCGGCCGAAGTGCTGGCCAGACCATCCCCACCAGGAGTTCGGCTTGGCTTCCCGGCACTGGCCACTCTTGCTGTGGCGCATCAGCCCAATGTTTGCCAGAAGGGCCTTCTCAGAGAGCTGCCTTCCGGGCTGGCTCCATCACCATTTTGACCAACTGAGGCCCTCGGGGTCGAGCACGGGACAGGCCCCGAGCCACAGGCATGGCAGAGCCGCTGCTGCCACAAAGCCACAAACTGCCCCTTGGCAAGGTCGCCTCAACATGGAACTGGGAAGGCGCCCTTCCCTCCGCCACCCTCGGCGGAGCTCTGCACATCCCATTCATACATCCAAGCCTCCCCCAGGCTTAAAACCTGAGCAACAAGCGATTCCTTTTGAACTGAACTGGCCCCCAGTGCACAAGATCCCCAGGCTGAGGTGGAATTGGCAGGGTGCTGCAGGGACTGCAGCTCAGGAGCGGACAGGACAACCCCGGTGGAAGAGGGGCCAGGGACTCCGCGACTCACCACCCTTCACCTCCTTGGGCAAATCCCACCCCCAGCACCAAGTCTGCAGGAAAGGGGGTCACCCGGCACACCTTGCTCTGCTCAAGTGGAGGGAGGGGCTCCCGTGAGCTGTGGGGCGTGCGCCATGCGAGCCGTCCTGCTTGGGTCCCTCCCTGCCCTTCAGCTGGGGCAAGACAGGAGCACTCCAGGAAGAGGGAGGAGGCAGCCGCAGAATCGGGAATGCGAGGTTTAAGGTGGGAGGCGAGTGCAGCAGAAGGCGCCGGTTTCCATGGAAGAGAAAGCGTTCTGGTCCAGGGCTCCTGGCTGAGCACCCCAGGGGAAGCTGCCGCAGCTGCTCCAGGGCCTCCGGGACACCAGCAGCCAGGCTCCCGGGGAGCAAGTGGCCAGGGAGAGCAAGCACAAGTACGGCGGCGAAGTTCGGCAGGGAGGGTCAAGCGGGAGGTCCCTAACTTTTTCCCCAACTTTTTAAAAGCCTGTTCACATTTTTCATTTTACCTCTTTTTCCCCCTGAATTTCTCCCTACTTCGTAATCTTCCTTGTAACACACTCGCGTTTAATGGTAGGACTCTGTTGTTAACTTTCCAGGAAGCCAGGGAGAGCACGGGTTGCTACAAGAGACCCAGCAAGTTAGAATCAAAAAGGCAGCAGAAAGAACGGACCGAGAAGGCTCCGCCGTGGTGGCGGCCTGCAATGCCTGGGCAATGTTTGTTTTCTTGCCAGCGGTCAACATGGCCCACACATGCAACAAGTGCAGGAAAAGGTGACAGCATTAGAGCAGCGAGTTTCCATCCTCAAGGCAATAAAAGGTTAAGAATTTTAGAAACAGAGCGAGTCAGAAGGGACCTCCCGGGCCATCTAGTCTGACCCCTGGCTGGAGAGAGTAGTGGAATTGGAACAGCAAAGAGTAGTACAGAAGCTAGAAGTGCAACTGAACGCTGAGAATGAGGAACGTGAAGAAAAGGGAAATGAGAAGGAAACTCCCTGGAAAAGGATGACAGGTGCAGAAGAACTGGAAGAATTAAAAGACACTGGACTAGTGGAACTATGGAACCACTTTCAGTTACTCAGGGATGAGACTGGAGGGCAGCCTGCAGTGGAAGAACTGCAAGTCGCCCCGTGCAGCACCGAACAAGGGGCTGAAGGTCAGCCGAGTGGTGGCAACGATGCCAAGGCTTGCAAGAACATGAGATGGAAGCATGCATGAGATGGAAGCATGTTTGTCGTGAAGATCCATGGTCCTGTCAGGTATGCTTTCCCCCGGAGGACAGCTTAGTAATACAATTGAAAGATTGCCAAGGCTCATACAGCCCACTGACACGTATCCCTTCCTTTTTATACATGCGGGGGAAAATGACACTGTCAGCGGAGCTCTGAGGAAACCGCATCAGACTTCGAAGCTTGAGGGAGGAAAGTCAAGAACCTTGGGGCCCAGATAGTCTTCTCTTCAACCCTTCCAGTCTGAAGAAGTGGAAAGGGCAGGGAAAGAAAAATACTGCAGGTGAATGCCTGGCTGTGAAGCTGCTGGTGGACTCTGGGACCACGGGCTGCACTTCCGGGAAGACGGACTGCTGGCGAGGGATGGGTTGCACCGTGCAAGGACCGGCGAGAAGGGGCTTGGCCACAGCAGGAGAAATGTATCTGGAGGGCTTTGACCTGACTTCCGCCGGGAGGGAGAAGCACAGTAAAGAGTGCAAGTACCGAGAAGAAGCGGAAACAGAACCACCTGCAGGCCAGTTTGGATATGAACAGGGTGTGCTCTTGAGCAGAGGGGCAGGGGCTGCTGGCATTTGAGACTTAGCAGGGATGAGGAGGCCAACCTCACATGCACGAGTGGAACTGGAGTGGGGGAACTGGAAGGAGTTAGCCCCCCCCAGCTGTGACCACCAGGGAACTTCATGCAGTTATCGACATGAGCACGGGGGTGACGTGGGCCATCTTTCTCCTGATCCTGGAAGATCCTTAGGCTGGGGGAAAACATCCCCTTCCTGGGCCAGGTTCTCAAGTGGGTGGAGGCCAACAGCTCCAGCCACTCTCAGATGACACTGGTTACTGGGATCCATTTCAGGCAGCCTCAGGCCTGGTCTTGACACAGGAGCCGCTCTGGTCGGGGAGAGGCGGGGAGAGTGCGGCACGACTGATGTTCCTGCAGCAGCTTCAGTACCGTCGACCAGTCTCCTTCTGGGCTGGGCTTGCACTGGGCCTGCTCCTACTTGGATGGCCAGCCCCACAAGATGGAGCTTGCGGAATGTCGCTCGGCCCCCTGGATTCCGCAGCACGGCGTCCGCAGGGGTCCGTTGTGCCCTCCATGCTGATAACATCTACCTGAGACCACTGAGGGGACTCGGAATGTGTCGTTATGCTGATGACACACAGCTCTATTTCCCCTTTCATCCCCATTCAACGAGGCTGTGGAAGTGTCTGACTGCAGCAACAGGCTGGATGAGGGCGAATCAAATGAGCCCCAAGCAGAAGCTCTCTGGACCGGATGCAAGGGGGCCACGCTCCTCTGGGCAGGGCTGCACTCCCACTACAAGAGCAGGTTCGGGGCTTGGGGCCATCTTGCCACTTGAGGCTCAGGTGGCCCCCGTGCCTTGGAACAGCTTCTCCTGGCGGTCCAGCTGCACCCAAACCTCGGTGGGGATAGCCTGGCTTCAGTAACCTACAGGCTGGCAGCTTCCATGTTGAACTACTGCCCTGCTCTGTGGGGCTGCCCTGGGAGGCTGTTCAGAAGCTTCAGCCAGTGCAAACTGCAGCAGCCACATTCCCCAGCCGAGCCAAAGACGCACGCACACCCTTCTGTCCTGCTTGCAGTGACTTCCTGGGCACCTGTGCCCAAGTCACGCCGCTGCTTTTAACGTCTAATGCCTCACAGGGCCTGGGAGCAGATGCCTGGCCGGATGCCCAAGGGTGCTGTGCTCATGGATCCTCCTGTCGAAAGGGGGGACTTGCCTGCAGACACTGCTGCATCGACTGAGGACCCACGGGAAGCCGCGAAGCAAAGCTCGCACGCCTTTTGCCCTGGACGTGTGGTCCACTGGCCTGCCACTCGCCTCTGCATGGAGAGCTCAGCACCGCACAACGTTTGCCCCACCTGCGCGCCCAGGGGCTCTCTCCCGTTCGGCTGCCGAGTGCGGGGGGCTGGAGGCTTCTGCTCCCTGGCCACTGCCAAAGCGGCCCTCTCTGTGCAGGCTGTGTGTTTGTGGGGAGGGGGATATTCTAGAGAAAGCCCTTCAGGGAGCAAAGCACCCCAGCTGCTCTGAGCAGCAGCCACGCCAGAGGCCCAGGGGAACAGGCTCAAGGAGGGCTGCGGCCCAGTCCTCCCCTCCGGCCACACTCCCCCTTGCGGCACTCTTCCTCAGGCCCACCCCCCGCTGGGCGGCACCCCTGGCCAGGGCGGGATGGTGCAGAGAGGCTCCCGGGCAGGCAGCTGACACACCGCCCCGCCAGCCCCTCCGCTGACCTGCCTCGCCCTTCACTCAGCTCCCGGCTGCAGGAGGGGGCCGCCCGAGCGCCCGCGGAGCCCGGGGAGGGCTCCCAGCAGCTGCCGGAGGAACTGGCTTCCCCAGCGCTCGTGTGGAAAGGGCTGGGACGCGCACCGTGCTCGAGCCCTGCCTCAGCCACCCCCCCGGTGGCAGCCCATGGGCAGGCGGCCTGGCAGCGCACGGCCCTTCTGAGCTGCAGCCGCCTCCTCCAGCAATGTTCCCGTCCGTGCACCCCAGGTGGGCACCCCCTTCTGCTGGGGCCCACCTGGCCTCTCCCTCCCCGACGTGAGAGCCGGTCTGCTCAGGCCCAGGTGGCGGAGAGGGGCTACCTGCACCACACCAGACTTACTTGTTCATTGACCCGCTTGCAGAAAATGGCAAGGAAAAAGACGGCTGCGATGGGCGGGCCGAGATAGCTGGTGATGGACTGGATGTAGTCAAAAAGCTGCCCACTTTGGGCTGACTGCACTATAGGAACCCAGGCAATACTGACACCAATGAGAACCAGCATGAAGAGCCTGCAGACAGGACCAAAGCGTGAGCAGGACAGTGCTCGCCGCGGCTCCTTTCCGTGCCGGTGTGCAGGAATCCCACCGAGGCCGCGCCAGGGCCCGCTGGTTCGCCGCCTCCTCGAACGGGGCAGGGGGCAGTGACCACAGGGCAAGCGGACTGCGCAGACCTACCACCTGCATCCGTTCAAATCACGTCCCTGATGCAGAAATGCATGGACAACCCCCTGCTTTCGCCAACAGTGTGGTCAGCTCGCTGGCACAGCCGTCGTGTGTGGCCAGGAGCCACGCACGGAGAGAGGGTATTACTTTTCAAAAGGGGATAAGTGCAGAGAGTGACTGGGCAGGTGGCAGATGTTGGCATCTGGACAAGATGCACGTGCAATTGTCCAAGGGCCCGGCAGGGGGCGCTGTAGCGCCGCAGCTCCCATGTGGGGAAGAAAGGGGCAGCTGGCCCGCCCAAGGGAGCGGCGGGAGGGAAAGTGGGCGGCCCAAGGCGGTGGGAGAGCCCGCCTGCTGGACACGAGGGGCAAGCCCCAAATCTGGCATTTGCACCACTTTTCAGGGGACCCCAGCCATGGAGAGGAGAGCAACCAGGGCCCTCCGCAATTTTGGTCTGCAGCTCCCACGATCCTTCACCATGGCCCTGCTGGCCACCGCTGAAGGAAGCTGCAGGCCCACCCTGCCCATGGGCCAACGGTCCCCCCCCGCAATGAAACGGGGGGCATCAAACCATACTTGTCCTGCCTGCTGCCCCTGCAGGAAAGACCACTGCCCCCAGCAGAGTCCCACTGGCCCCGCCTTGGGCCGTGGGGCAGGCAGCAGCAAGTGGGGCTCCTGGCGCCACGCGGGGGCTCTTGGGCTGAGGGCACGCAGCAGGAGAGGCGCCAGCGCAGAAGGGCAAGCATCCGGGGGCAGGCTGAGCATCCTCCGGGGGGCGCCAGAGCAGCCCCTTCTCCCAGCCGGGGCTCTCCAGAGAGCTGGCACTGCAGCAGGGGCAAAAGGAAGGGCAGGGGCGGCGAGGGGGGCAGGCAAGTCCCAGCAGGGGCTGCCGGTGAGGCGGGAGCCGGCGGCCTGCGTGCAGGGGGCATCCAAGGTGCGTGATGCGGGGCACGGCACGCCACAGGGAAAGCCGGCAAAGCCGCGGCAGGACGGGCAGGCGGGAGGCGGGAGGCCCTCGAGCGGCCGGGAGCCCGGTGGCTGCCTGAGTGGTACCTGCCAATGATCATGAGCTCCCGTTCCTTCGCTTTCGTGCGGATCTTGGTGTAGATGTCCATCGTGAAGAGGGTGCTGGCACTATTGAAGATGGAGGTGAGCGAGCTCATCAGGGAGGCCAGCATCACCGAGAGCATCAGACCTCGCAGCCCTGGAACGCAGGCGAGGGAGACACGAGGCAGCTGTGAGCCCCGCGGGCCGGGGAGTGCGGGCCCTCTGCACTGCGGGGGCTGGCCGCTGTCACAGCCAGGGAAGGCCTGAGGCTGGATGGAGCCCGGGGCCGCCCGGTGCCCATGCAGCAGCCCAGCAAAGACCCCACTAGGAAGCCCCCCAGCAGGCAGGGGGGCATGGCAACCCTCCCCCAGGGGCCTCCCAGTGGGCTTGGCCCAGGCCGCTGCACTGCTCAGCATCCGGTGGGGCCACCCCATGCCCAGCTGTGGCTCCAGGGACGCCGAAACAACCACAGCCGTTGCCCTCAGCCGGCTGCTCCTTCCACCCCTCTAAAGGTGCGCCGGTTCGGCTCCCTGCACCATGTGCCGGCCACAGGACTGGTCGCACGCCTCGCAGAAGGGCCCCAGGGGTCTTCCAACCCACCCTCACAGGCAGGAAGGGCGGCAGAGAAGACGGGCCCCTCCAAGGGCAGGGCTGCTGGAGCGCGGAGTGCGGTGCCCACTCCCCGGAATCCCCACCAGCCGCTGCTCAGCACGGCCTTTGCACACGAGGCGAGACGGCAGCTGCAGGGATACCTCCCCCCCCGTGGCCCTGCAGCCTCCCCCTGCCCACCTCGGTGGTCCAGCCCCAGAGCCCGGGGCAAACAGACTGCGAGACAGCGAGCACCACTGGGCACCAGCTCCCGGATTACATTTCAGACTGAAACTGCAGAGAGACGCGAAGGGAGGCTGCCCTTGCCCGCCAAGAGGCTCCTCGCCTTTTCCGCTCTCGGCGAAAGCACTGAGTTGTCTGGACTGCGGGGGGACTTAGTCCCCAGCAATGCAAACGCCACTGGCCAGGCCAGGCCTCACCCAGCAGCCAATGTCCCTCCGCCCCACTGCCCCGGAGGGTGCTTTGCTCCTCGGTCTCTCCTCCCGCCCCAGGCCGCCACTCCTGCCACCGGCCCGGCCGGAGCCTCACCGTCCGGCATGAGCCTCACCACCAGCGTTGGGTAGGCGATGTTGGAGCAGCCCACGGGCGTCCCGCACGCTCGCATGCACTCCTCGGGCAGAACGCAGGCGACGTCGTCTGAGGGCGAGAAGAGCTCAGCCACGGCCCACACAGCCTCGCCGAGACGGCGCACCTGGGCCGGGAGCCAGGCCCACGTGGGCCGGGCCAGGGAACGCGCAGTGCCTCCCCCCGCAGGTGGGAGCCGGCCAGGGCCCACCTGTGTACAGGACCCGGCTGATCATGCCCGGCATCACCATCAGGAACATGGGCAGCAGCTTCAGGTAGCCGCACAAGATGCAGCCGGCCTTGACGTGCGACATGTTCTTCCCCGAGAGGCAGCGCTGCACGATGACCTGCGCAGAAGCAGCGGTGAGGCCCAGAGTGAGGCGCCCTGGAAAGGGGGCCCGGCCCGGCCCGGCCCGGCCCAACACAGCGAGGCGAGGCG
Organism: Varanus komodoensis; assembly: GCF_004798865.1. Lineage (NCBI taxonomy): Eukaryota > Metazoa > Chordata > Lepidosauria > Squamata > Varanidae > Varanus > Varanus komodoensis. The sequence continues at coordinate 881,021 of NW_025336010.1, forward strand.
AGGCGAGGCGAGGCGAGGCGAGGCGAGGCGAGGCGAGGCGCGGCAGCTGACCCAACAGGTGGGGCTGGGAAGCACCGCCTGCTCGGCCCCCTCCGGAAACATCCTTGGGAGATGGGTCAGTTGGCTGCTCTGAGGAGAGTCCCTTCCCCACCGTGCGCAGCACGGCCCACTTCTTGGGTCATCACAAACCCCTGTGCTGCGGGGGGCCTGCGCATAGCGTGGCACTTCACCCGTGGTGCAGGCGGGCTTGGCACCCTGGAGTGACCTCTGCGGCTGGGGCACTGGCAGGCCGTCAGCCAGTCAGACCGCAGCGGGAGCAGGGGGGCCTCCTGCATCCAGCACCCCGGGCATCACCAGCTTCTGAAGCCGGGTTGTGGGACCACTGCCCCTGGGTGCCAGCATTCCAGAGTGTAGTCCCCTCCAAGCTGCAGTCCCCGGAGCTGCTGGCTGCTGGGAACTGCGGTCCAGCTCAGCCGGAGTGCAGCAGCTTGGGGAAGGCGGCAGGGCGGTGCGGCAGGGAGGACGCTGGCGAGCAGGCGGTGTGCCGGGGACTGGGACCAGATTGCCCCGCACCACCGCGGGCAGCGCTTGGGAGGCCACGGATGTGCTACCTGGTCCGTGCACCAGTACCACAAGGCCAGGATGGTCAAGCCGAAGATGAGGCCCGGCCAGGGCAGGTCGCCGCTGATGGGATCGCGGAAAATCTGGAAGGCGTCCGGGCGGGGGCTGTAGCACTGCTCGGGGACGGCCACACTTCCATTGGAGACGAGCGACGGGATCGCTTTCATGTATTTGTCCATCAGCTCTTCGTATCCCCCTACTTCCTTGAACGCTGGGGAAAGCGACACAGCCAGTCAGGGGAAGGCCATGGGGCTCTGCGGGGTGAAGCCTCGGCACCCCCCCATTAGCGCTGCAAGCCCAACGTGCAGGTGCACCCAGAACGGTTTGGAAGCTGCGCCCAGGCACCCACGTGGCCCGTCCACATAACGGAGCTGTGCCTGCGTTGCCTCCGTGAAGGAGCACAGCTGCGGATCCGGCATCCATAGAACCTTAGCGTTAACAAGAGGAGGACTCTTCCAGGCCTCGTGAGCAGGCCACAGGTGCAAGCTTGCGGTGTTGCGGCCTGGCTGGTCCTGCTGTGTGCATCCCGGAAATAATCCTTATCGCAGGGCAGCGGGGACAGGATGCATCTCATTCAGTGGGGCTTGCCCTGGGCACTCCCCCTCCTCTCGCCGAGGGGCACCCAGCCACCCTCCCTCTGCCTCCGCCTGGGACTCGCAGCGCCGAATCCTGTGCCCTGCCTGACAGGCCTCTCGCGCGGAGCGTGAACAAGGTGAGGCCACGGGCCAGGCCCCACGCATGGCAAAGCCCGGCCTGTGCCTGCCGCTGGGCGCGGTGGAGGGGCCCGGCCTCCCTGTTGGGGGCACCCGGCACGGGGCTCCCGGGCAGACCGCGCCCGGCCTAAGGCAGCTCCGCGGGGAGGAGACGGCCGGGGCGCTGGGCCAGCAGGCAGCCGCCCACCGCTTCCCTGGGGCCAGCACGTACCGAATACGGCCAGAATGATCGATCCCAGCAGCATGATGAAGGTCTGCAAGGTGTCGGTGTAGATGACGGCCGCAAGTCCTCCTGGGGGGCAGAGGGCGGAAAAGCAACGCGGCGGCGTGAGCCCCGGCCTGCTTCCGGGGGGGGGAGCCGCTCCCAACCGCCCCACAGCCCGTTCTTGCTCGGAGGACGCCCCCGCCACTCCGGGGCTGCCCCGCGCGGGCGGGGGGGGCGCGCTGGAACCGGCCGCGCTTCCCGGAGTTCGGCGCAGGCACGCGGGGGAAGGCCTGTCCGCGGAAGCCGGGCGCTCACCTGTGATGGTGTAAAGCGCCGTGATGACAAGCAACAGGATTATAGCCACGTAAATATTCAGCCCCATGGCAAGCTGGATAAAAATGGCTCCAGAAAATATATCTGCCTAAAGCCGGGAAAAAGAATGGGCGCTCTCAGCAGCTGGCGGGGAAGGCGGTCGGCCCCAGCGGGGAGGCGCCGGCTGGCCCGCGAGCGCGCCTCCGAGGTTTGGCGGGAAGGCCGGCGTCCCGCGCGCCGCGGGCCGCCCTCCCAGGCGGCCTCCTGCCCGGCAGCGCCTCCTCCGCGCCGTGGAAGGGAGTCCCGGCGCTCGGCAGGGCAGCTCCCGGCTGCAAAGAAAGCAGCGGAAGGAGGCGGAGCAGCTCGGCAGCCGCGGGCCGAAGCTCAAGCCAGAACGGCGGCCCGGCCGCACGGGCGCCCGCGGGCGAGGGGACGGAGGCAGGCCGGGGTCCCGGGGGGCGGCCGTCCCTTTAGCGTCCCAGGCAGGGCAGGGCAGCGCAGCGCAGCGCAGCGCTGCGGAAGGCAAGGGAAAGGGGAGAAGCTGACGCTTGACGACAAGTCGGCAACCGTGGGAGCCAAGCTTGCGATTGTCAAGTGTTATAAGGGCGCGCGAGAGAAGCTGGCAAAGTGCAGAAGGGAAGGAGTATGCTGAGATAAATCGCATAAGGACTGGTCAAAGTGCATTCAGAAGAGGGGGGGATTTGCGAGTGAGGCGTGCCTGTGAAGGGGAAGAGTGCGATGCCTCAGTCAGAAGTGATTAAGGTACCCTGTTTTATCCAGTGAGGAGATACGTTGCAGAATATCTTGAAACCCGCGCGCTTATTGTGCAAATAAAGTTGGATTTCGTGTATTGTTAACTCCTGAGCCATAGGCTGTTTCATCCTCGGGAGTACATGCCCTGCAGCTTCAGCACAATACTGTGGGAGAGGCTAAGTGAAAAGAAAGGCAAGGAGAGCTCCTTGGCAGCCGTGCGTGCAGGGACCATGGAGGAAGAGGAGGGACAGAAGGAACGGGGGGGGGAGTCAAGACAAAAAAGGCAGGCTGGCCTTTGCAAAGGGGCCAGATCTTGGGCAGAGAAGCTGCAAGTGGCATTCGAGGGGGGGCCGTGTGCAGAGAGGGAGGAAGGGGGGGCAGGAGCAGTCCCCTGGGGACCCCAGAGAGCAAGGGAGAGCCCGCAAGAGCGCTCCCCAGCAGAATCCGTGGTGCGGGTGTCCTCTCCCCCGGCGCCCTGGGCAGTGTGCCAAAGAGGGCCCTCGCCTGGTGGTCAGCCATGGAGCGGGCTGCTCTCACGGCCAGCAGGAGCGGCCACGTGCCACGGGAGTGCCCTGGATTCGAGCACGGGGCTGCAAGCACCGGCTGCCCAGGCGGAGGTCAGCCACCCCCTGCACTGCCAGGGCGAAGTGAAAGGGGTGCACAAAGGCCTGGAGGGGCTCCAGCAGGAAATGAGCCCGGGCAGCCCCCCCCCCTCCTCTGCTCCAGCCACCAGGCAGCCCTCTCTGGCCACCCTTCTGCACCAGGTGCTGGCCTGAAGGGGGTTCCTGGTACTGCCAAGCCAGAGGCCCCGAGCAGCTGCTCCCGCTTCCCCCCGAACCGCTTTCTGCGGTGAAGGCAGGCTCAGCAGCTGCTCTTGTCTGGATGCACGTGGCTTGGAAGGCAGCCGCAAACTGGTTCAGAGACAGAAAGTGCCTCTGTGGATGCAGCGAGGAACGGGCCAAAGACGTCTTGCTCGGAAGTGGCCTTGCCCAGCCACACAGGGCAGCACTTCCGGGCGGCTGCCCCCGCCCCCGGGCTCTTCTCCCCACAGCACATTACGTCCGATTGCTCATCAAGGGTTGTTTTATGGCCCGCACGAAAGCCCTGCCCCTCCTGCCAGGCTCGGCAGACATGATCCAGCGGCTGGTGCTGCCAAAGCGGGAGGGAGCGGCCTGTGGGGAGCAGGAGGGGTCCAGGCGCCCCAGTCAGTGCTTAATCAGTAACCCTGATGGAGCTGGGTTATTGCAGGGCGGGGGAGGAGAGGGCAAAAGGCCAGGCCCTTTAAGTTAATTTGTACAATTATCTCTCCACTGCTGCACATGAGGGCAAAGAGTAGCCTCCCGTGGCAACCGAAGGAAAGCACCTCGCCAGGCCCGCAAAGCCCAGGGGCTGTGCAAAGGCTGGGCGATGCCCCCCGCAGCTGCCCCCCACAGCGCCGGCCAGGCGGGAGGAGCCCCTTGACTGAGCCCCCAAGCGGCGGCTCGCCACCGCCACTGCGTCCAGGCCCCCACCCCACCTTGGCTCCCAGCACAGCAAAGGCCTGGGAGTTCCGGTAAGGTGGGGGATGCCGCCATGCCGCAAGGGAGGGGGCGCCCAGCAGGGAGGCAGGTGTGGGGAGCACCCTCCACGCCGCTGCGCGAAAAGTGGCAAATGGCTCAGAATGACAGAAGAGCCGAGTTGGAAGGAGCCAAGAAGGCCGTCGGGTCCAGCGCCCTGCTGGTGCAGGACACCAGTTCCCCATCCGAACGGCCCTGTGATCTGCATTTGCCAGTTCACAGGTTATGCCAGAAAGTGGTTTCTGCCAAATAGAGGTCCCCCTTTTTGGTGGGAGAGGGCACGCCATTTGGTATCTACAGCTCAGGAGCCAAAATGCCTTGGGCTAGCTGAAAAAAGGGCCCAGCCTCTTCCAGAAGGGCCACCACCTCTGAATAGCGCCAGAGGGAAGCCCAGCTGACCTCGTAGTCTCTGAGTATTTGCAAGGAGCCGTGCAGCGGGCAGAGGTGGTGTTGGATTGAACCCTCTGCCTCAGAAAGCCTTTCCCAGAGCAGCAGTGGGGCAGGAGCCTATAGCGAGGCAGGTGGGGGGCGGGGGAGATCCAGGCCGCTCCTCCCTCACCCTCTCGCCATGCCGCACACGCAAGAGGAGGCTCGGGCAAGCTGCTCAACTCACCGAGATCTTGGTGAAGATGTAAAGGCACAGGGACAGGACTGAGAGGTAGACCTGAATCCTCTTCCCGCCAAACCGCTTCCGGAGGTACTCTGGCATGGTCACCACCTGCGGAGGGAGAGGGTGCGCGTGCTGCTGGGAGAGCAACGCCAAAAGGCTGCTCGGGGGAGGCGGCACCCGGAAGGGGCAGGAACCCTCCGCGTGCGGGTGGGGGGCTGGAGCCGGGGGCACGAGGGCCTTACCGGGGACTCGTGGATGAGCCCACCAGGCACGGCTTGCCATGGGCACCCACCATGGCGACCCTTCAGAGGCCCCGGTCCTGAAATCTAGGGGAGCCTTCGAGCAAATCGCCCTCCTCCCCACTTTTCCCCAGCGACGCTGGAGCGTCTGCCCATCCGCAGAGAGGCGGGTGGGCCGCCGACATGGAGTGGCCAGAAAAGGGCCCCCAGGCAGCCACCTGCCTCGCCGCGCAGCTCCTCGGTGAGCGTCCACAGGCTCGGGGGTGGCGGCAGCCAGCGCGACCACCGCCCACGCAGAGGACATGTGGCACAAGAGGCACCGGCCGGGCCCGAGGAAGCCGCTCTCGTACTTACCCCGGCTTTGATGTAGATGGGCACGAACATCCAGCCGAGAACCACCACCAGCACCAGGGCCTGTGAGCAAAGGAAGGCAGACCCAGACCGTCGCCTTTCCTCCTGAGGCGGCGCATCCGTCGGGACACTGCGCCCCCTCCCTGCCAGCAGCGACCGACCGGGGCTTGAGCCAGCGAACCTGCAGAGCGGCCCCAGCTGTCCCCAGCCGGCTGGCCAGTGCTGACACAGGCTGTGGCGGCCCGCGGGGGAAGCAGCCGGGGCTTGGACATGCCCCCGCCCCGGTCTCCAAGGAGGCGTTCCCCAGGAGAGCCGTGGGGGCAGACGGCTGGCGAGGGACAGGCAGAGCACCCTCCCCCGGCTGTCACTTTGGGCCAGAAGCCGCAGGCACGGCACTTACATTCCACTCGAAGCCCCCGATGGCGATTCCGGCGGCTGCCCCCGTGCCAGCCAGTCCCACAAAGTGGCCGCTGCCAATATTACTGGCAAACAGAGAGGCACCGATCTGCAATGAGAGAGGGAGAGCGTACTGGTTCAGATCACAGCTGGGGAGCCCCATGTGCAACAGCTCCCCCAAAACCGCCTGCGTGGAGAAGTGGGGGCAGAGACCACGGACAGCCTGTTGCACAGATGGAAATGGCTTTAATTGCTTGCGTGTTGACTGGAATAAGTGCTAACCTGCCTTTCAGGGCATGCGGCACACCTGAGGCAGCTGACAACTGCCCAAAAACACAAACCCAGAAAAGTGCCATCAAAACACACACAGTGGCCACAGCAACTCGTGATTTCCAAACACCAAAAGCTGGTGGAAATAGATGTACTTTAGGGGCGGTCCCTGAGCCAGCAATGGTGAGGCTGCCCATAACCCCTGGGGAGGGGGCTTCAGAGGTGCCAGGCCGCCACTGAGACAGCTGCCACCCCCAAAACCCACCAGCAAAAGCTCTGGTACTGATTTCTTCTACTGTGAATTTTAATCATCAAACTAAAAACCCCAACATAAAATAGAACATTACAGTGCAGCAGAAGGTCTGAAGGTATTCATCGCAGTGGATCCCTGTGCGATGTGTCCTCTTACTCACGTTTTGGGCGCTTCAGGCCTGGACGTGGTTTTGCACAGACCCCAGCAAAGGCAGGCCACAGGTCCGCAGATGCCCAGCAGGCCTCCCACTCAAGACCTTACACCCCCGGGGCATTGTTTGCTCAAAGGTGGATGTTTGCCATGAGCCTTTTGCTCTCAGGCACCGGGAACCCGCTTCCACTGACCTTCTCTTCAGTTCCAAGAAGCAGGTAGATCATTAAGAAGAAAGTGCAGATCCATAAACATTAAAGAGCTTTCCTTTGCAAAGGTTATCCCTGTCATTGCCTCCTCCCAAAAAGAGGGGGCCATTGGGCATTACCCAAATTCCAGGCTACCTTTCAGCCTGCAAGTCCTTACTCATTCCAATCTGCCTCCAAACAGTCCAGCACTTAAACTGCCTTCCCAAGAGACACGGGAGGTCCTCCTGCTCCAACAGCTGCCCTCCAGGTATCTTTGTATTGCAGGTCCCATAATCCTTCATAACAGTTTAGTCTAGCTGGCTGGAGAGTATAGGCTTTGTAGTTCAGCACCTCTCTGGAACTCCTTTTGGGGCAGGTATACCTGCAGGCCTGAGCATAAAGCAAGCCTTGTGCCGGCTCTCCGTTTAAACCAAGCGCAGCAGCATTTCCTTTGCCCCCATCAGGGCAGGAGCAGCAGGTTGGGAGACAAGCCCCCCGCGCAACGGCCCCCGCCCTTCGGCCTCAGCCTGGCCTCTGGTCCTGTGCCTCTTTTCTCACCGGCAGGAAAAGCGCTGCCCCCAAACACCAGTCAACGGGCAGCACAGATGGGGCCAACCCAGACACGTCCCTGATCTGAGTCAGCGCCCCCCCCCCCCCCCGATGCTCGAGCGAAAAGCTGTGGTGACTCCCCAGGACAATTTTCTCACCCCAGGCTACAGAATAATGGGAGGAGAACCAGTCCCTCGGTGGAGGGAAGAGATCTCAGCACCCAGCTTGTGGGGCAGGGAGGGAGATAATCTCATCTCCAAATAATTGCACCCGGTTTCTTGCAGGGGCTTCTCCGAGTGCCCCCCCCACTTCCTGCTCCTCCTCTGGGGTGCGTCCCCTTCCTTCCACGAGGCGTGTTTATCCTCACTTGAGGCCGGCCGTTCCACTGCAGGATCTCTGCGCGGCCGCGGCCCATTCTCGCAGGGAGCAGGAGGCCACCTGGCAGGCGTCCAGGTGGGGGGGGCGAGCAGGGCTTGTGGGGAGGGGGCCACGGGGGCTGTGCGGCCAGGGGCCTCCCAGTTCTCGGGCAAAAGGAGGCGCCCAGGAGGGAAGCCGCTTCCCCTCCTGCGGCTGCGGCACCGGGCTCTGGAGCGCCCTCCTCTGCGGGGCCGTCTCACGGGAAGCCGTTCCCCAGGCCCAGGGTGGAGGGGTCCCCGGCCGGAGAGGCCCCCAAAGGCCAGTGAGCGGCCACGGAGGCTTCTCTCTGCTCTGGGGCTGAGACCCCTGCCCCGCCCACGAAGCCACAGGTGGTCGAGCCCGGCAGCCAGGAGCCCAGGATTTGAGCAGGAGCCCGAGCAAGAGAAGCCCTGGAGGCGGAGGTGGCATCATGAAAAGGCCCACGAATGTCCAGGCTCAGGGAGCGGCCCTGGCTGTCCCCCTCATGCCATCAAATGTGGGTCACGGTGGGGCAGGAGCCGCTGCATGCACCAAGGGTCAGGGGTGTCAAAATGCCCCCAAATGCCCTTGCTGCTCTCCCCCTCGGAGGCAGCCACAAGACGCAGCCCCGCTGCTGCCGCGCTGCTGCCCAGCCCGGCAGCCAAGGGCAGGAGGCCGTGCTTTCCTCCCCAGGATGGTGCCTCTGCTACCCCTCAAGCCATGGCGGCCCTGGGCAGCGCTTGGCAGCCGTGCCAGCCACCCGCACCCCAGCGGCTCACAGCAAGCTGCCGGAATCCCAGCTGCCCTGCTCTCCACGCCCTGAGAAGTCGCAGTGGGGCAACAGGAAACCAACCGTGGGGTAGCTGCTGGGGGAGGGGTGCACCCACCTGCCCGTTCAGCGCTCAGCATGTGGTGATTGAGGCCTGCTGACCCACCCAGAGTGGGAGCGCAGAGACGGCCCACTCGCACCAGGGGCCCCTCCACAGAAGCACAGCCCCCGGGGCTGGCCGGAGCCGGGCCTCATGGAGCAATGCTCCCTCCGGGAAGCCCTCCCTGCAGCAGCCCCCAGCTGGCTGCCCATCCCTCAGGCAGGTGAGAACCCTCCCCGGGCGAGAAAGATGGAGCCAAAGGAAGGGGAGTGGCGCTCACACCCTGCCCTTCCTTTCTGCAAGCGAGTTCGGGCTGCACAAAGGTCAGCTGAGGAGCTGCCCCCAGCCCCGGCCCGGCCCCAGCCTAGATGCCTGGACCGGCCCTCCCTGGCCATGGTGGCCTCCTGCTGGGTCCTCGGAGGAAAGAACAGGCAGGTGCCGCTCGCTCGGGGAAGGTGCACACCCTCCTGCCCTCTGTGAGAACACCTCCCCACAGCGCCCAACTCACCGGCCACCACACCATGCTTCGGCCAGCCAGGAAGAACCCTCCTACAGTCCCGCGATTTGTTGTGTACATGGCCTACGGGGGAGAGGAGAGGAGAGGAGAGGAGAGGAGAGGAGAGGAGAGGAGAGGAGAGGAGAGGGGGCGTCAGTGTTGATGGTTCTGCATGCTGCCAGCCTATGCACATCCACGGAAGCATGTCAACTCGTCTTGACGGCCATCTGGAAAAATGGCACTCTGCCTGCTGCCCAGCGATCTCTGGACGGGAGGCAGCTCCACAGAGGAGGGGAGAGAGGTGCTGCCGGCACCGTCTTGGACGTGACGGGCCGGAGTCATCCCATGAGTCTGGCGTTTTTTCCTCAGGGAAAGGAATACTGAACAGCAGAACATATCCAGACAATGTTGGAGAAATGTACTTTCAACAAACAAACAAACCAAAACACTGCAGCCATTCTTCATGCAAAGCTATGGCATAAGCACCACGGATTTCGTGACAGCCCTCAACCATGGAAGCCTTGGCAAGATGAACGGAGAGCCTTTTGCTCCCTACGGACGAGCACGTTGCTGGGGCAGCGAGACCAGCCTGCCTCCCGGCAAAGGTGCGCAGCAGGATGAGCGGCCCGTCCCCGCTGGCCCAGGTTTCGGGGGAATCCGCACGGGCATATCATCCTCTCGCCCTCCCATGTGCCCCCAGGGCGGCTTCCCTCTTCTTCTCCTTGGAGCAGGGTGGACTCTTCGGAGACGGGGCAAGGGTGACGTCATTTGCCCAGGCGTGGGTGCCACTGCACTGGGGGGGCAGCAGAGCCCGGCAGCACCCCGCTTGCCACCCGGCCCGCACATGTCTAGCTTCTAGGCAGGCCCCCCGGGACTTTCTGCAGGGAGCGAGTGGGGAGGGCCGCCAAGCGCCACTTCCGCCAGCACGTCGCTCTCCCCGATCCCGCTCAACTCGATGGGGCCCCTCCCTTGCCAAGCAAGGGGGCGGGCTGAAGGTGGGGCTCGGGGAAGGGCTTGGGGATTCTTCAAGGAAGGCGTCACAGAGATTAGCTTGTGCCCCTCGATGCTAGAATGTGACCTTAGAGGACGTGCTGGATGGCGCTGCAGAGGTGCAGTGCTGCACCTCCTGCCATGCTCACTGGCCGGGCCCAGTCCTGGCGGCCTCTGCGACCATCTGCATTCTTAGGAGCCCAGCCCCAAGGTCCCGCAGCCCCAGAGCTGGGGCTCCGACAGCCAAGCCCCCCTTGCAGCCCCGTGGGACAAAGTTGTGCCGGTGCCCTCAACCGCGGCTGCAGCTCGGCCTCCGAAGGGAAGGAACCCCGGGCACCTCCCTTCCCTGACACGGGCTCTGAACAGCCAGAGGAACCTCCCTGGAGAGGGAGCCTGCAGGGAGCACAGCAGGGCGGTGAAGGGGACCGCCAGGACCAGCTGGCCTCCCCCCATGCCCGGGTGCTCCCAGGCCCCAGGCTGAGAGGCTTGCGGGCAGGCATCTGCCATGGAAGCGGCACGGTGGTGCAAGGCTGCGCAGGTTCCCCTCCTCCAGGCTTGGGAGAGGAGGGGAACCCTCAAACAGGGTGAGGCGAAGGAGGTGGGGAAGCCTCCGGCCTGCAAAAGGCTGAATGCCCAGACCAATCGGGCGACGACGGGTGTTCCCACCCTCTTGTCCTTGAGTGAGAATATAGGCAAGGGAAGTAGGGGACACGCCAGCATGGGTGCCCGCTCCTCTTCGCACAAGCAGAAGCTACTCCATGGATGGAAGGGGACAGTTACGTGGCTTTATTTTTTTTCCAATTTATATCCTGCTTTTTTCCTACAAAGGGCTCAAGGCAGCTTACATCTCCTCCTCCATCTTATCCCCACAACAACAACCCTGTGAGGTAGGTTGGGCTGAGAGTCTGTGACTGGCCCAAAGTCACCCAGTGGGCTCCATGGCTGAGCGGGAACTAGAACCCAGATCGCCTGAGTCCCAGTCCGCTTGTACAACTGTCAAGCGCCCACAAAGGGCCATGATCCCAAAGCTTTCATCTGCCTCTTCAAGAAACGGAAAAGGGGAAAGACACGCTCACGATGGGGGCTGCCTGTGAGCTTCCGAGCACGGAGGATTACAGGTGCCCGTCAGGTGCAGGAGGAGCGCAGAGGTGCGGGACACCATGCACTTCCCCCGCCTCGCAAAGGACATCGCCGGGTGGCTCAGGAGCCCCGCGGCTGCCTTCCCTGCCCACCAGGCCCCCCATTCTGCAGAGCGGCACCTGCCAAGCGGGCGGAGGGAGGGTGCCCCGCGGCCCAAGTCCCAGCTCTGGCCCCAGGACACACTTCGAGGGGGGAAGCAGGAGCCCCAACCTGCCTTGTGGCTGCACAGGCAGCGGCCCGTTCACGCAGTGCCACGCGCACCCCTGCATGCGCAGGGCGGCCTGCAGGCGCTCGCCACGGGTTCCGAGTGGCTCTGCGTCATCACGGTTCCCCCCTCCTTCCTCCGCCCCCCCCCGTTGCCACGTATCCTGTCAGCACCACATCTGCATACAGTCCCACAGCGCTGTGCCTCCTGCCTGTGCTGCCTTCATCTCCCTCGCCGGGCCGCACAGGGAGGCTTCTGTACCGGGCACTCTGTGGTAGCTGGGTGTCAGGACTGTGGGAACCACCAACTCAGGTTCAGGCAACACAGCAAGCCAGGGTGGTGCAGAGAAGTCACAGACCTACACCGTCTTATCATGGTTTCTAAAGACCAAACAAACTTTAAATGGTGCAATACCACGACTGGGTTCAAACAGCATGACAGACCAACCACAGTGAAGAGCCACCGGGTTCGTGCATTGCCCACATCCAGCCAGGGTCGAGCAGCCACGCGACTGTCCCTCTCCAGGGGCATCTCACCGTTACGTGTCTCTGGGGAGCGGCTCCTTAAAGCACAGACTAGAAGCGGCAATGAGCGGCTGAGCAGCCAGCCAGCCAGCCAGCCAGCCGCGCCGCGGGTGCCGCACCCCAGCAAGGGCGGCGGAGCGCCGGGGGCCCTGGGCAGGCGGGGCACGGCAGGAGAGGGGCGCGTCGGGCGCGTCGCGAAGGGAGCCGGATCCGCTCGCGGCGGAAGCGCCGGAAGCAGCCTCCGGCCGCCGTCGCGCTCATTGTCCCGGCGCAACGGACCGGAGCGGCTGCTGCGCTGGAACTTGCCCAGCGGGCGTCCGGTGCACCCTCCTCCCGCGCAAGGGCCTGGTGGCCGCGGAAGGCCGTCTCCGGAGCTCGGCGGCGGCTGGCCGCAGGCCGGGCTGCTCCGCGGGGCTCTGGCGGGGGCGGCGGCCGAGGGGCGGCGGAGCCATCATTCTCGGCAAGCCCGTCTGAAAGCGGGCGCACAATTGCTTCCATCGCTTATTTCAGGAAGGTAGGCTAAGACAAGCCACGCCAAACACAAAAACATGCAAAAATACCGAAATGGCGGAGGGCACTGAGCTTTTTAACCCCTTTTAACGCGCTCCCAGGGCGGCCGCAATTCGAAGGGCGGCCGCAGCGCAGAGTGACTCCGGCGGCGCACGTGTGGCCTGGAGGCCGCGGCACCCTCTGGCTGCGTCGGGGCCACGAGTGGCTCGCGCCTCGGGAAGGACCAGCCCCCGCAAAGGGCACGCGGAGCTGGAGCCGAGACTGGGGCCTCCCCAGGGGGGACCACAAAGGGCCCGATGAAGCGCTGCACCCCACTTGTGGGCAGGGAGGAGAGCGGCGCCAAGGGCGGCTGGCTGGTCCTTCGAGAAGCAGCAGCGACGCGGGGTTGGGGGGGGCATCCCGGACACTGGGACGAGAGAAGCAGAGGTGCTTATCTGGAGGGGAGCTGCTCAGACACAGAGGGGGCAGGGTGGGCGTGGCCCTTGCCCCCACGGTGCCCTGCCAGCACAGGAGGCGGCCGCACACAGGATCACTGCTCATGCCCAGAAGCCCCTCTGGAAGGGACCGGACGGGGCCCAGGCTTGCTCAGGAGAGTTCCGGGGAGCGAGCGCTAGCCCTGCGCTCTCATCGCCGGGGTTTGTGTGCGTGCCAAACACTTTGGTCAAGCAGAAGAAGGTTTTCCAGGAAAGGTCCATTGCGTGTGTAAAGGTCACAACGAGGAGACACAACACCAAGAGTTCCCGTGCTCAAGAGAAAGAAATTAGAGGCCTATACAGCACCCCCAGATCAGCTGCTCTTGCAGGAAGGCAGCAGACAGGCTTCGGAGTGTTTGACTGGGGACCCCCCCTTTCACTTTCTCCAACTGTGGCAGCATTTGGGGTGGCGGGGAGGCAGTCCCGCATTCTGTTGCAGTAAGGAATGCTTAAGACGACTTCACGTGTTTGAGTCGCAGTCGCTATTTTGGACAGTGACTGCAGCTTTCTGGTACAATACAGGGAGAACATACAGGAACAATTATTTGATGCCTAGATCTCGCCTAAAGGGAGCACGGACCTCTCCTGAGGAAGCAGCCCGGGGTATGCCTATGCCGTGGGCACACAGTCCTCGTGTTCCCGTGCCAGAAATTCCATGCATCCCCCCACAGCCCAGGGCAAGGGCAGCCCCTCAGCAACTCCCCTGAAAGCTACCAGAAGCTGAATATATGACCAGAGAAAACAAGGGGCTTTTACAAGTCTTGAGTGTTTTGAACTGCCACATTCACACGCGAATACATTTATCTGGGATAGTCGGCATTCACATGCAAGTGCTGAGAGTCCCAGACCAGTGTTCTCAAAGCTTAGGAATTCCAGGCAGTTGGGCTGGAGGGCAGAAGCGGGGAGGCTTCATAGTGGTGGCACCTCCAAAACTGGCTTCCCCTGTGAGTGGGGGATCATCAGGCCCTCCTCTGCAGGTCTCCAGGGTCTGGCCTCCAGTGGGGCCCATGGCATTTCCCGGAAGACTTCATTTTTGCTGATGCGAGTCCACAATCTCTGTTTTTATGGGTCAGTTGCAGCAGTCCATCCCGCACACCACCCCAAGGGGCACGGCCCCTAAAATGAAATCAGGGAACAGTAGAGCTGAAGGGGGCCAGAGGGCCGCTGGGTCCAACCCCTGCTGGGTACAGGACTCGCCCCTCTCCAAGGCTGCCCAGCTGCGCCTCGAGTGCCTCCACCACCTCCCTGGGCCAGGCCTTCCGTTGCCATGCGGCCTCACTGAGGGTCAGCTGGGACCTGCCTTCCTGTCACCTGCGGCCGTTATGCCACGTCCTGCGTACTGGGGTTTGGCAGTGGCGCCTCCAAGTGAGAGCCTTTCAGGGACTGGGGGAGCGCTATCACATCCCCCCTCTGTCTTCTCAGGGTGAAGCATGCCCAGCTCGATCAAACTCTGCACGCAGGGCTTTGTTTCCAGACCCGTGTCACCCTGCCCTGAGCCTTTATTAGCTTGTCTGCGTCTTTCTTAAACGAGCACTCCAGGCGAGCCCTGGCCAGTGCTGAGTCGAGGGGAGCTAGCACTTCACGTGACTGGGAAGTGCTGCTTCTATTAATGCAGCCCAAAATACCATTTGCCCTTTTCGTGGCCACATCACATTGTTGGCCCATATTCAGCTTGTGATCTACAACAACCCCAAGATCCTTCTCACTGGCAGTATTGTTGAGCCAAGTAACCCCCATCTCGTGACAATGCATCTGGTTTCTTTTTCTTCAGTGCAGACCTTGGCATTTGTCCCTAATGAATTTCATTCTGTTGCTTTCAGCCCAGCATTCCATCCTGTCAAGATCACCTTGAAACTTGTTCCTGTCTTCCAAGGTATTAGCTATCCCACCCAGATTTGTGACATCAGCAGATTGTATAATTGTTCTTTGCACTTCCTCATCCAACTCATTAATAGAGATGTTGAAGAGCACTGGGCCCAGGGCTGAACCTCGCGGTGCCCCACCTGTGACCGCTCCCCGGTTGCAGGAGGTGCCACAGAGGAGTGTTCTTTGTGTCCAGCTCCGTAGCCAACTGTGGGTTCCCTTGATGGTGCTTCCATGTGGCCCACTTTGCCTAGTTTGCTCATCAGAAGATCATGGGGCACTTTGTCAAAAGCTTTGCTGAAGTCAAGTTAGTTTATGTCTACAGCATCCCCACAGTCCATCAGGGAGGTTACTAAATAATAATAATAAAAAATGAAATCAGATTAGTCTGGCAGGATTTGTTGTTGAGAAATCCATGTTGGCTTCCAGTAGTCACTGGATGGTTTTTAAGGTGTTTGCAGACTGATTGCCTCATAACCTGCTTCAGAATTGTCCCAGGGATGGTCAGACTGACTAGTCTGAAGTTTCCTGGTTCTTCTTTATTTTCCTTTTTGGAAGACAGGGATGGCATTAGCCCTTTCCAAGTCACCTGGCACTTCCCCTGTCCTCTACAATTTCTCAGAGATAATCAACAGAGCTTCACCAGCTCCTTGAACTGGTGAACACTAGGATGGAGTTCATCAGGCCCCAGAGATCTGAACTCATTCAACCCAATTAGATGATCCTTGACCATTTGCCTGTCTGTCTTGAGCTGCCATCCTGCTCCTTCAGCTTGTGCTTCCCCTTCCTCAGGAAAGTCATAGATCTTCTTTTGGGAGAAGACTGAGCCAAAGGAGGAGCTGAACACTTCTGCCATCTGTTAGCATTTTGCCATCCTTTTTTGAGTAGCTGAACCCTCAGTTCTTTCCTTTGTCTTTTACTTTGGACATACCCGAAGAAGGCTTTTTGTTGCCCTTGGCATCCCTCACTAGCTTCTGTTCATTCCTCGCTTTAGCCTTCCTGCCACCAGCCCTGCAATTCTGTGCTACCTGCCTATATTTATTTTTCCTTGGAAGCCTGGCGTTCCTTCCACTCCCTGTACATTTCCTTTTTTGTTTTCAGATCATCTCTAAGCTTGCTGTGAAGCCACATGGGGTTCTTCTGTTGTCTTTTACCCTTTTTCCTTGTTGAAATTGGGTAATTGTGCCTTTAGAATTGCCTTTCTCTGTAGAGTCACCTGCCATGGGACTTAGCATCGTTCTGAGTTTATTAAAATTGGCTTTTCTAAAATCCAGGGTGCATGTTTGGCTACACTTGGCGTTTGCTTGCTGCAGAAGCGTGTTTGGCAGGGTCACTCTCTCCCAGAGCGAGCTGCCACTTTGCTTCGTATCAAGGCAAGGGACGCTGCGGCGCTCCTTCCTTCCTCCCCTTTTGCTGCTGTCAGTCTTCTGCTGATGCAGGCACCGGTCCATTCAGGCAGCACTGGGGGGCTGCCTTACCCCCACTCCGGAGGCAGGAGGTGCTCCCCTACCTCTGGCCTGCGGCTTCTTCTGGACATTCCCTGTGCCGTGTCAGCGGGCCACTGTGGTCCTCGCTGCTGCTCCCTGTTTCTGCTCTCTGCTTGCTTCTTGGGCTGTCCCAGCCTGAAAGGTGTGGGGCACCACAAAGGAGGTTCCTGACACGCTGCTCCGCAGCTGCTGAGGCGCAGTCCCTGTGTGCCGGCGGGCGGAGGGCGGCGTCTCGTGCTGCTGCGCCCGTGCAGCTGCATGTCCACAGAAACTGACACACAGAGCGGAGACTTGCAAAACCCACGAGGCTGCTCAGGAGATGCCCGGAACCGAGTTGTGAAATGTGACCGGGCAGCTCCAGAGCAGGCGCTTCCTGGTAAGAGCCTCACTAGCTCTTTGTCTCAGAAGATTACACGTGTGTCCAGCCCGGATGACTCCTGAAAGGAACCTGCTGGAGCGCGTGGACTGTGCAACTGTTCCTCTTAGTTCCCTGTTTATTGTATTGAATTAATCTTTTGTAAACCATGTGATGGGATGGTTCAGAGAAGTTTTAAATAAGCAAACAAACAAATGTCCCGATCCAAGAGAAGCCACTGCTCCCAGCCTCCCTGCGGGCCCTCCTCTGGAGACCTGCGTGGCCGCGCCGGAGGCCCCTGCAGCAGGGTGGGGCGGGGCAAGGGGAGCGCTGCCCGAGGCTGGGAGTGCAGGCCGGACTGGCCACGGGGCAGCAGGTGGCTTGTCTGAGCCATGACTGTTGACCGTGAAGGCCAGGCCAGGCCAGGCCAGGCCAGGAAGAAGCACCTGCGGGGTTTTCCGCAGTACCAAAGCACAGGCAATGGGGAAACATATTTCCAGCAGCAATCGAAGCCGGCTGCGAACAAACCAGAATCTGCGCGGCCAAATGGCGGCGCCAGTGGAGCCAGGCACACAGTGGGGCTTGTGGCAGGCACTTGGGCGGGGGCACCACTGGCTGCCTGCCTCTGGCAGCAAAAGCAAACGCTTGCCTGACCCTCTGTGCCGGAGGAGAGACCTTGTTGGCAGGAGGAGAGGCTCTGGCTGGCTCAGCATGGCGCTCGGCCTGCGGTGGCCCTCGGAGGGAGGCCCCCAAGCAGTGCCTGGCTCACTGGGCGTGTGGCGTGCAGGGTCGGCGGCAGGCAAGTGCAGTCTTGCCCTTCCAATTTCACAACGCCCTTTTCATTGAGCTTGACTCAACTTTTAGCTCATCCCTCCCAGAGTGAAACCAGGCCCTTAAATTGCAGTCCTGGCGCTGGGGGTGCTGGCGGCGACCTGCAGCCGCTTCCGGACTTTTGTGAAGTGCTGGGAGGGGTGAAACGGCACAGTCATGGCAGGCCACTGCAGCCGGGCCGGGCAGCCTTGCTGAGAGCTCACTGCAGGGCACACGCACCTAGCCCTGCCCCCCCCCCCCGCAGTCTACCACAAGGCAAGCCATGGCACCCCCCTGCCTGGCTCTGCTTCGCCTCCTGGCACCCAGGCAGTGGGCACTGGAGCTTCCTCGCCCTCTCCATGCTGGGAGACGCCGTGCCCTCTCCAAAAGCATGGGGATCGCTTGTCATCACCGTCCCCACCTTCAGTGTCCGAGGCGCAGGAGCGGGGCCAGGGGGAGGCAGCAGCAGCCGGGCGCCTGCCCTTGGAGATGCTCGGGCCAGCCCGCCCCCAGCCGCCTGGACGCTCCTCCTCACCTCACCTCACCTCAGCCAGGGGCTTCAAGACTCACCCCCCACCCCAGCAGCTCCCACAGGACTTCCCCACTGGAGCAGCCCAGGTGGCACGCGCCCATGCTCCACCTCAGCCACTCCAGGACCAGGAGGTGGGGAGGCTGTGGTGGCTCCAGCCCGCCCCGCCAGCTTCCTGGTGTGCTCTTGTGCTGGCCTCCCACACATGGCGGGCGCCTTCGCATTGCCCCCAAGGCAGGACCTCCAGCTAGGAAGTTTCCTCCCCCCAGGGGCACCCGCCACGCCTGCCTGACCGCGTCTCCAGCATCCACCCACAGCCTCTCGGCCCGGCAGCGGCCTGGCCCCCACCGCTGCGCTGCACTGCAACGCTCCTTGTCCACCAGCGGGACTGACCGGGCTCACTGCCCCCCAGCCAGGCGCACCGCCTCTGTCCCGCCTAAGTGCTCCCAGGCCGGCCGCTGCAAGGAGGCCCCGCGTCCAGCCGCCAGCCCCCGTCTGGCTCCCCTGCCGCTCCGGTGGCCGCTGGCCGTCCCAGCAGCCTGCCCTGGTGAGCCCCTCAGCCCAGCCCCGTGTGCCGCGGGGCCAAGAGGGAACCCCGGGGCAGCCTGGCGCTGCCGGGCCACCAGTCCCAAAAAGCCGCGGCGTGCTGCACGCTGGCGGCGATGGGCTCCCTGCCAGAGAGCGGAGACCTACCCACAGGCCGACCGCCAGGACGATCAGGAAGTAGATGACAATGACTGCGATGTCAGCTGGGTTGTCGATGGCGATGCGAGCGCTCTCGGGAGCCACCGTGGTCAAGGCGGTGGTGGCCGCGGGGGTTGCCATCCTGCTGGTGCTGGTGCTGGCGCTGGCGCTGCCTGCTCCCGCGCGGGTCCCCTTCTTATAGTACCCGGCAGAGCCTCCAGTTAATGATAAACTTCTGTTGTCCCCTTCCACTGCGCATAATCTGCAACTCAGCCGCTTCCCAAGGCTCTGCCCTGCATGGCACTCTCTGCTCCACGAGCTGCTCTTCCCCCGCAGACGGGCAGCGCTGGCTTCAGGTGCCCTGCAG
Organism: Varanus komodoensis; assembly: GCF_004798865.1. NCBI lineage: Eukaryota > Metazoa > Chordata > Lepidosauria > Squamata > Varanidae > Varanus > Varanus komodoensis. Next base: position 899,864 of record NW_025336010.1, read on the forward strand.
CAGCAGGTTTTGGCGTCTGGGCAGGTGGCTCAGCAGGGCTCCGTCACGGAGGGCGCGGCTTGGCTGGAGCAGTGCTGGGGGCGTGCGCCGTCCTGCGCTGCCAGTCGCGGTCCTGAAGTTCCTGTTCCTGACTGCCTGGCCGGGGAAGGAGGTGCGGAAGGAGGGAGAGGGCCTCCCCGCGGCACTACGGCTGGCACTCCCGCCATGCTGCGCCTCCCATGCTCCCAGCGGGAGGAAGAATGCGCTGCGACACTCCTGGGAAGAAGGGGACAGCAAGGCGACACTGCATGAGTCCCCGTGGCCAAGAGAGCGGCACAGCCACAGCGGCCGGTGGGCAGCCGCCGAACAGAACCCGAGGCCGATGTCACAGCGGTCATTGTTTTATTAGTACTGGTGTGTATTACACATCTATAGCACTCATAACTGAAGTTCTCTGGGTGGGTTACAGCACAGTTACTGTCTCTGCACTCGATCAGATTGTATGGATACAATGGATACAGTGCAATGGATAAAGACTTAAACATCAATTTAAAATAACATAAAAGGACATTAAAGGACCATTTTAAAAGACCTGGCCAAGAGTAAAAGAAAAGTGTCCCAGGCCCCAGATGACCAGGCAGGGCTGCCTTAACTTGGTGCTGGAAAGATGGCAAATTTGTGGCCCGTTGAGCCCCAGATAGCGACTGGGCACCGTGGCTCTCAAAGGCCTCCCTGTGGAGCCACGTGGGGCAGGGGAATCAACACATATATGGGGATAATGCGCAAGGTGTGTACAAGTCCCATTATCCCGGTGGTGCTATGAAAAGTCTTGACGCAAGTCACTCGTGGCCCAAGGGCAGTGCCCGGTTCGCAAGACACGCAGTGCAGGGTGTGCGACTAAAGGCGTTGTGCGGGCAGCCAAGTGTCTCCTGGGGCTCCGTGAAGGCCCCCCGGAAGCGCCAGAGGGGCCAAGGGGAAGAAATGCTGCTCTGTGCAGATCAGATCCCTCAAAAGGCAACAAAGGGCAAACAGAAGCATCACACGCGCACGTGCCAGAGACCCCGGATGGATTCTGGCTATTCTGAGGGGGTGTCAGAGCTGCTCTGGGCAGCGTTCTCATCGAGCGGAATCAACGCCAGGAGCAGAGCTGGTTTGAGGGGGATCCTGGGCGTGGGCCGCCAGTGGGTGCCCCGGCCCAGGCAGGTGCCCTCCCTCTGCACCGGAGCCGGCCTGCCCAGAGCCGCTCGCCCCGCGGAGCCCCTCCCGCTCGCCTCTCCCTTTTGCCGCCTGCCCCAGCAGCGAACCTGGAGTGCCGCAGGCCCACTGAAGGGCCCTGCTTTGGCCAGGACAGACACCTCTGACAGCCGAGGGAGGCGCCCCGAGAGAGGGCGGGCATCCACTGGGCGTGACCCCGGCAGGAGCTCTCTTGCGCCGCCTCGTGTGCCGGGCAGCGCTCCTCGGCCATGCGCTTGGGAGCAAGCGCCACTGGATGGGGCGAGTGGGGGCAGGTTGCGTGCGTGCGTGCGTGCCGGGGCGTGCAGACCCCTTCCTCAGCGCCATCACATGCATCCTCATGAGGGGCGGAGGCAAGGCTCCAGCCTCTCGCCTGCCTCCGGCACATGGAGGTGCTCAGGTTTGCACTTACCAGCCTTCTGGTTCTCAGTGCGCAGCCCACCTTGGGAGGGGGGCTGGCACTTTTAAATAAATGTCCGATATTCTCTCCCCTGGAGCAAGGCTTTGATCAGGCAGTCAGACTGCATTTAAAGGCTGCATGGTGAGAAATGAAGTAGTGAACCTTTTCTCCATATCTACCTGTTAAAGGCACCTGCAACTGTTAAAGACACAGGAGCCCTGCCAAAATGAAACATTGTCGAACTTAATAGGAATCACTGGTGCTAGATTTTCAGCTAGTTCCTTTAACATCCCTTCAGCAGCGCTGGATGTGCAGACATCAATGGGCAAGAATATTTGACTGCCGGGTGCGAAAGGGTGCAACTGTGTTTGCAGGTATTTTTTCTGTGGGAAGTGGCTGTTAAGGACACATAAGCAGGCCAGCTTTCTTCTGGTCAGTTGGCAATCCCTGTGTAGCATTAAGCGGTGGTCCATGTGTCAATGCATCCCTAAGACAGCACTGATATCCCTGCCCTTTCCACAGGGAGAAATTCAGCGTGTCCCTTGGCACACATCCTGGAACCTGGCTGTTCTGGATAAATCCATGGTGCCTTCCTGGCCCTGCCAGCAGTGCCTTGCCAAGCCCCGCTCCCCCTCTTCAGGCCCGGAAAGCTCTTTACCAGCCCTCTTCTTTCAGGCCCCAGGATCGCTCCCCGACTTCCCCTGCCTCCAACAAGGAACCCACAGGGCTCTCTCGAGAAGGGGGGATCCGAGCCTTGGCGGCTCAGCCATGAACTTACCAGCTGATCCAGGTCAGAGAGTGGTGGGCAGGCGGGGGGGGGAGTACCTGCAGCCTGGAATGGCGCCCCCCCAGGGAGGCGACCAATCGGGGAGCAGCTGGCGTTTCTGCGAGGGAGTCTCGGAACAAGCCTCCACGAGGACAGTTAAGAGGCAGTTGGTCGGAGAACGAGAGGCAGAGGCGGCGCTTCCAGCCTCCCGCAAGGCAGCTGAGCACAAGGGGATCGCAGCCCAGTGTATCTGGGGGCTAGGGAAGGCCAGTGTGCCCTGGATGGGGGCAGGCGGCTCCCAGGCCGCTCGCCGCCTTCATGGCTTCTCACTGGAGACAGGCGCTGGCAGGACCTGGACGCGGAGAGGTGCCCGCCCGGCCCACCTTTCCCGGGTGATGGCAGCGCTGCCCGTGCAGCCCCCTTCTCTGGCCACGGGGCCCACTGCCGTGCCTCCCCAGCAGTCTCAGGGTGGCCACGCTCGCTCTTCTGCAGCTCACAGAGGAAGAACTTCCAGAGTGCTTGCACTCCGGCGAGAGTCGCAGCATGTCTATTTTCCACGTTTGAGGGAATGGCACTTTGGGGCTTGACACATAACCAGCTGCCCCAGCTCTCCCCTGCTTGCTGGATCTTGTGCTCCTGGCCAGGAGCTGTGGGGCTCACGGCACCAACATGCGCTGGGCCCCCTTTGGCACACCACAAGTGCCCCCTCACGCCACAACAGCAGGCTTCCTTGGCCATAGCTGGGATTGCCCCGGGGCACGTTCAGGCGGGGCTGACCAGCGTGGCCTCAGGGGGGCGCCACCCCACCCTGCAGACCGGCTGGGGGTGCGCCACTCTGCCTCGCAACCTGTGGCAGCTTCCTGTGGCTGTGCCCTGGCCCTCGGCACTTAATCGCTTCTGCTGTATTCTTTCTCTTGGCCATGGCTTCTCCTCCGTGGATTTAAAACCCAAGGAAGTGGTTTTGGGGAAGGATACATGTGAAGGAAAGGCAGAGCTTTCGCCCGGGCCCTGTTCCTCTGCTCCGTTTCCGAGCCGCTCTGCTGCAAGAGCTGCTTGCGGGCGCAGGCCTCCTGGCTTTCTTGTGCCGCGCTTCTCCTCCCCTTCGCAGCTTTTCCACAGCAACAAAGCAGCTGTGGGAAAGGGGCTCGCAAGGGGAGGATGCCGCACCAGGGCCCCCTGAGTTCCTGTGGACAGGGCTGGGTGACGATGCGCCAGAGGCCTTGTCTGGAGGGTACCACACGGTGCCCTCCAGGTGCGCACGGATGAGAGGCGCCGGCACTGGGGAAGGCAAATGCCCCCCCCGGCCCTGGAGAGAGCCTGCTGTGAGAGGCGAGGCGGCCCGCTGAGGGAGACGGCAAGGGGCAGCCTTCAGGTCGAGACCGGGGGCGCAGTGCCCGCGGGTGGGCCATGTGCCCATCACGTGCCCATTTGGGGGCGCACTGCCCTGGTGCAGCCCTGCTGTGGAGGGGCGCCGGCTGCACCGTCCACCTGCAGGCACACACAGGAGCTGCCCACAGGCGCCAGGAGTTTTATGAGGCGTTGTGATGGCTGAGGTTTAGATACACCACGTTAATAAGTACTTATTAATCTCTCTGGGGTGGTTACTGGTTAGCTATTCCCCTGTTCTTTGTTCTCTGGCTGGTAATGATTGCGGGAAGCGGAGTGCCACTTCACGCAGGAGGCTCCCCATGGGAAGACTGAAGCCCGGGCTGCTGCCACTCCGAATGCTGCCTGGGCTGGACGTGTTGCAGGGGGACGCATCCTGCCCCAGCCTCCTGGCGCAGCACTGGCGGTGGTTGCTGCAGCCCCGCTGCATGTGCCGCCAACAGCCACCTGCTCCAGACTGCCGAGCCAGTCCTGGGTCTGAGTGCTGGAGCTGCTCCACCCTCCGCTTCCTGCCCCCAAGCCCCTAGGCATCCCCCACCTGCCTGAGGGCCCCAGGAAGCCCATGGCCGCTGCTGGTGCACTGATTGCTGTCACAGCCACTGGTATCCTGCAGCTGTTTTGGACTTCATTCATTCATTCATTCATTCATTCGATTTATATCGCACTCTTTCTTACAACAGACTCAAAGGGGTTTACATCATGTTCTTCCTCTTGCTCTCAGTCTTACCCCTACAACAACCACCCTGTGAGGTAGGCTGGGCTGAAAGTCTGTGACTGGCCCAGAATCACCCAGAGGGCTCCATGGCTGAGTGGAGGCACAAATCCGGATCTCCTGAGTCGCGGTCCTGCACTCGCACCGCGACGTCGCACTGGCTCTCTCCCTCGGCACCTCCCCACACCCCGCCAGAGCCAGCCAGCGGTCCGCTGCGTGGGGGCTGCGGGGCAGAACTTCAGGAGGCAGCAGCCAGGGCCCGCGAGCTGCTGGAGATCACTGGCCAGGCGCCCCTGGAGCACCGCGGTGGCCGAGGCAATCCCGGCCTTCCACTGGCCGCTGAGGAGGAGGGAAGCTTTGCTCCCGCGAAGGGTCGCTGGAAACTGGCCTAAGCAATGCAGCCAGCCTCCTCCTGGAGCAGCCTGCCTTCCCGCCTAGGCCTCGGGCAGCACGCTGGCTTGGTGCTGCAGGCTGCCGAAGGAGCAGCCATTCCGCCCAAAGGGCATCATGGAAGCGTGTGCCTCTCCCCGAACCGAACCCCGAGGGCCGGCGCTGCTTCCGAGTTGTTATGCACAGGCTTGCTATCGGGAATTGATGAGCAGCAGTAAAAGACAACACTTAAAACATAATGAAAAGAATCATGAAACAATCTACTACAAATACGATCAAATACGACAAAAGAAGAATAAAACCAGCACAATCCAACCGTCTCTATACATGACAAAGGCTGGCTTGGGAGGAAAGAATTCAGCAGAGGGATGGCGGGGCCGCCGAGATTGCTTGGGGGGGAGGGTCCCAGAGCCCAGGCACCACCACAGAGGAGACCACCCCCCCCCGCCTCCACCCGCGTGCAGCTCTGTGCCAACAGAGGCGCTCCTTCCGGAGACCCAGAAGCACAGGCCGACGCACAGGGCAGGAGGCCGCTGCCCTGGCAGCCCAGGAGAAGCAGACGGGGCTGCTGGCAAGGGGGGGGGGGGGGGGGGAGGGGCTCATGACTTGGGATTGGCTGCACATTGTTGTCCCCTTTGGTTGCCCGCCAAAAGCAATTATCTTTCAAAGGGTGTGAGCCAAACCAGGGGATTCAAATTGCAAGGAAGGGAAATTTTGCTATGCATTGGGAAGGACGTCCATGTATTGCAAAAAGTTTCATTGTGGCAAGAGCAGGGGAGGCTTGGCTCTGCGCTGCTGCTATTTCCCCAGCTCCCGCAGGATGAGGCCCAGCCTCGCCCACCCAAAGGCGATTCCCAAATGCAGGTGCCAACGCTTTTGCGTTCTGACTTCCCCAAGAGCCAGTTCTATTTCACACAGTTTTAAACAGCACTGGCTGTTAGCATTGGCTTGAGTCCGGCCTTTGGAAAGAATGAGCCCCCTCTGAGCAGGACTGCATTTCGGCTCATTTGCAGCCAGTGCTCCTCAAGGCAAGGGGCAGGAGGAGGCTTCCAACTCCCTTTTTTGGAAGAGGAGGAGAAGGGGGGGATCAGCATGCATTTACTGCCTGGTTCACCTGCCAAGTTAGAGAGAGAGAGAGAGAGAGAGAGGCTGGAGGGGCTGGAATGGAGCGATGGAAGTATCCCGAAGCTGCTGCTGTTCTGCTGATGTCCCACAGGACTTGTCCTCTCCCCTGCCTGCCCAGAACAGTTCCGCCAGCCTGGCACACACTGATATATATGCAGGGAAAAGCTGCTATGCCTCCAAAGACCATGGTATAAGAGGACTGAAGATGTCCCGGGGCAGAAACGGAGGTCTGTGACCTCCGGTGCGCCACGTGCTGCAGTGTCAGCAGGAGTGCAGAGCCTGCCAGCCCCTTCCTGCCGCTTTCCTGCCTCCCACCAGCGCATCCCATCCCCTGCCCGGGAGTCTCCCGAGCGAGCCAGGCACAGGAAGGCCTCTCGCCTCTCTTGCTGCTTAGTCCTCATGCTTGCCTTTATCTTTAAGTGTTGGTTGCATACTATTTTTGTGCAGGGGGAGCCAGTGGGCTGCTAGCAGGCCGGGAGGGCAGCCCAGTCGGGCGCCTCACTTTTTGCCCGCCTCTGCGCACCTGTGGGATCTCCCCCGAGGCCCCTCACTCACACCAAGGGGCCGCCCGGCCTTGGGCCACCGGCCCCAGCAAGCGCGACAAGAGCAGGTGGGAAGTGCAGGGATCTCCGTTCATGAGGAAAGACTGAGCACGAGCAAAAGGGCGGCTAGCCCAGGACACGAGGCACTGTCCCCCCACAGCCTTACTGGCCAGGCAGCGCAGCCAGAGGTTCACCTGAAGTCCCTGCCGTGGAGGCTGATTGGTTCATTGGAATGCAGGTAGTTCCTGTGCTCACCTGGGAGCCCAGCCAGGGATGTCTCATCCCCTCCCTGCGTGGCGGCTCTGGTTTCACCCGTGTTGCCAGGGGTGTGGCCAGCCAGATGTGTCCTGCAAGCTGATGGGGGACCCTCTGTTCACTCGTAATAAGGACAGTCCTGTCCTGACATCAAATTTTGTCCAGGTATGCTCTCCAGGTAAGAACTGGGGGCAGCTTGACGGCAGGCCAGATGTGCAGGTGGACGGGGGCCTGGCCACCTTTGCCCATGCTGCGGTGAGATGCACCATACTGCTGTTTAAACCTAAATGCTGTCGTGACTGGCAAAGTGTCTGAATGCACCTCATTCGTGCACTGGCAGGTTCATGACAGGGCAGTCACTGCCAGGCTGCCCGGGATCTGTGGCTGGGCACCAAGCGCGCCACGGCAGGCAACACAACGGGCTGCAGGTGTGGGCAGGAGGAAACCTGGCTGGAGGACAGGCATGGCAGTCCCCCCCAGGGGCCCACGCACCAGGGCGCTGCTCGGGACTGTGGGGAGAGCTGGGCACCCCTGCTTTGCATGCCCAGAACCGCCTCAGGGAGGGGGGAAGAGCCCCGCCCCCAGCCCCGCCTTCCTCCGCCCTGAAGCTCCCTCAAAGGCGCCTGCACACGAGATGGACTCTGTGCACCTGGGCCGGCCTTTGCCTGCACTGGCCTTTTGCGCTCTCCTGGGCCCACACACACCCAGGTGCGCCTGCACCCAGCTTCGATGTGGCTGTCAGCAGAAAGCCATTCCTATCAGGAAGGTGTGACAGCCGGTTTGGGAGCAAAGAGCAGCCGAGAGAGGCTGGGTTCATGCGCTCAGGCGTGCGCTCAGGCGTGCGCTCGGGCGTGCGTCTGCCCAGGTGACTGCCAGCGCGCCCATCGCAGGGTGCACAGGATGCCCCAGCCCAGGTCAACTGTGTGCCCCGGGAGGGATCCAGCAGTGACTCTTTGTCGAAGTAAATGGCAGAGTTTAGGCCGCTGTTTGCAAGGCCGAGCATGACCTTGCTGGCTGGGAAGGAGGGGTGTGGGAGCCCAAGGCACCTGGAGCAGCAGGAGTGCCAGGAGCTTGGACTCATGTCCAGGGCCCAGTGGACCGGGGGCCAGACCGCTGAGCCCGGGCAGCCCGGGGAAGTCGGCAGAGTCCTCCCACATCCCTTGAGAGCCAGTGTGACGCAGTGGTCCAGAGCACAGGCCCGGGACTCAGGCGCTCGGGTTCAAGTCCCCGCTCAGCCACGGAGCCAGCTGGGTGACTTCGGGCCTGTCACAGGCGCTCGGCCCAGCCTGCCTCTCAGGGTTAAGAGTGAGAGAAGGAGAGTGGTATAAGCTGCCTTGAGTTCCTTGAGGCAACATATAAATAACAAAATGAGTAAAATTTCATGTTGATTTGAGTAGCTCTCATTTTCCACTGGTACAATGGAAACCTTTACACTATCCAGTATACAGAGAGGCAGTGTGGTGTAGTGGTTAAGAGTACTTTCCTGGGACTTTGGTGACCTGGGTTCTAGTCCCCACTCGGCCATGGAGGAGAATGATGTCAGCTGCTCTGAGTTCTTTGTGAGAGAAAAGGCAGGCTATAAATTTAAAAAATAAATTTATTAAAAAAGAAGACATTCAAAAAGAAACTGGACAGCCATCTGAGTAAGAAGTTGTAACTTGGTGTCCTGCAACTGCAGGGGTTGGACTCAATGGCCTTCATGGCCCCTTCCAACTCTCCTATGATTCTATGAAATACATTGAAGACCATGCACTTAATATTCTAATTTTCTTCCTACATTTTTATTTATTTAGGTTTTTATATACCATTCATTAGCATGGAGCTCTCAGAATGGTGTACAATAAAATCCTATCAAAACAATATACAATATCAACAATCAATTAAAATCAGGTGTACCTGTCATAAAACATCTGTACAACCATTACAATTCAATCAACATAGACTATGATCAATAATAAACAAAGGCAATTCATGGCAATAATTTAACTACTAATCCACATGTACCAATATAGATAAAAACCCAATATGAATAATCATATTCAATAATTAAAAGAGTGAGGGAATAAAAGGTTTTATTCTTTTTCTTTATGTTTAGGCTTTTTTATTTTTGGAGGGCTCTGAAGGGGCACCATCAGGGCTGCTCTCTGTTGTGCACAAGCCTTTGTCTGCTGTTCCGCCCCGATGTGCTTCTCCCTCCCGGCGGAAGTCAGGTCAAAGCCCTCCAGATACATTTCTCCTGCTGTGGCCAAGCCCCTTCTCGCCGGTCCTTGCACGGTGCAACCCATCCCTCGCCAGCAGTCCGTCTTCCCGGAAGTGCAGCCCGTGGTCCCAGAGTCCACCAGCAGCTTCACAGCCAGGCATTCACCTGCAGTATTTTTCTTTCCCTGCCCTTTCCACTTCTTCAGACTGGAAGGGTTGAAGAGAAGACTATCTGGGCCACAAGGTTCTTGACTTTCCTCCCTCAAGCTTCGAAGTCTGATGTGGTTTCTTTGGAGCTCTGCTTTGTGGTCCTTCTTGTTCCCACATGAACGAGAGGGAATGGAAACGTGTCGGTGGGCTTCATAAGCACTGGCAATCGCTCACCCACCTTCCACGGAGACAGCACATCTGGCAGGTTCACAGTTCTCCCTGACATGCGTGAGTTCCCATCCCGTGCAACAGGGAGTCTCCCACGACCAGCATGCTCTCCGAGGTGTTACAGGCCTCAGTTTCATCACCTCCGCATATTTTTATGATGTTGTACTCTGGCATTTTTACTGCACTCCTATTGTATATTATCCGTTGTAAAATGCCCAAAGAGCTTTGGCTATATGGTGGTATCAAAATCACCACCATCATCAACATCATCATCACTCCAACAAATTGAATGGTAATATCAGGTTCCATTTTCCTCCTGCCACCCCTGAACCTCTTTTTTTTCTTTTTTTTTCTTTTGCCTTTTGCTTTAACATCATGGCTTAGTGTGTATGTTTTACTTTACATGTATTTTAATCATGTGCCCTTTGGGTGCAATAGAAGTAGTATGCATCATCATCATCATCATCCCATTTATATTTCTTCTTGCAAGGAGTTTAATAAATAATTGAAGTTAAAGGGAGAAAGGAAGAGACTGCATTTCCCCCAACTTTCAGTCTCAGAAGATCAGCGTCTTCCACAGGGTGTTGGAGGTGGCTTCTCACCACCAGGCATTTAACCAGCATTTAACCTGCAAGTTTGCATGAGTCCAGCAGCTCCCCACATCTTCCGGGGCGGGGGGAGGGGGGAATGTTTGCCAGGCTCAGAAGACCCATTCTGTTCCCAGTACACGGTTCCTGGGTGGCAGGAGATGCACACTCAGCGGCCTGTTATATCGACCAATTCTCTTTTTCTGTAAACAAGCAAAACATTCCTTCCATTCTTTGATTCGCTGCCCCAAAGTGGCACGCCAAGGAAATACATTATGGAATGCCTTACAATTAAGGAAGCACCCTTAAATTTAAGCACGAATGACGCAGCGTGAACTGGGTCATCGCTCCAAGAGGCAGAAACGGGGTAACTGACACGAGAGGCAACACGCTGGAAGATCCAGGCGCCAGCCGGGCAGAGGCTCGCTGTGCGGATGGAGGGGGCGCTGGCTGACTCCCCAGGGGCACCGGAGCTGCCGCGAGGGGCACATGGCCCGGGGGCGCGGGGGCGGCTCGGGACTGGCGGACCTGGGCTGGCGGGACGGAGCCTTCGAGGAGGCGCGCCGGCTGCCGGCAGCGCGGAGCCGAGGGAGGCCCGCCGCCCCGCCGCCGCCCTGGGCCGCGCAGCTGAGGCCAGGCCGAGCGGGCTGCTCGACGTCCGCGAAGTCCTGGCGCCCGGGGCCTCTGGTTGGCCGCAATTCTTACTGCTGCCGCTCTCCGACTCCTCTTCCCTGTCTCCCTTCTTTCCCTTTCCAGTCCTTCAGCTGTCTCAGTACCCCCCCCCCCCCATATCTTATCCTTTAAATAAAGGCGTCCCCTCGCCCACGCTTGGCTTTGGTGTGCTGAATCCAGGGCCGGTCCAGGTGCCGGGACCAGGGAGAGAGCGGCCGGGCGGGAGGCTCGACCCAGTGCGGAGGGCGTGCGGGAGGCAGGCAGGCAGGCAGGCAGGCGCCGGAAGGGCGCCCCAGGCAGCCCGGCAGCCCGCTTCGTGGCCGCTCGCTGCCTCCGCTGGGAGCATCGGCTCCAGCCGCTGCAGGGCGAAGGACCGGGAGGCGCCCCAGGTGAGGGCCCGCGCCGCGAGACCCCCGGGAGGCTCCCCGAGAGGCCGCGCCGTCCCTGCGGCAGCCAAGCGGGGGGCGCCCGGCCGTGCATGTCCCTCCGAAAGCCCAGCGCCTCCTGCGGGTGGGCGCGTTGCACCGGGTTCCCAGCGCTCCTTCGTCCTGTTCTGTTCCAAGTTGTGCTCATTCTCTCAAGTGTGCTTAACGCAGGAGGCCAGACCTGCCAGGAGAGGAATTTCCAGCCGTGGCCTGAAAGCGGCACAGAAATGCCGTGGAACCGGCCGGGCGGCTCTGCCCAGGGAGCGCTGCAGCGCGCGGGGGCCGGGCCGAAGCGCCGCGGCGCGGGAGGGACCAGGTCCGGCACAGCCACGCACTGCGGCTGGGAAAACCATCGGCTTGCCCAGGCGCACCTTTGCTGGCAGGGTGATGTCCCTGCTTTTTAGTGTGCTGATTGAAAGAATATTGACCGCTTATTCAGACACCCGGGGAATGTGTGTGGCTTGTGGGCACCCCCGAAGAGGCTGCCAAGATTGTGTCTGCACAAGATGATGGTGTAACGGGCCAGTTACATACAGTTGGAGGGATCACGGAAACCACGTGCCGGAGACACAATGGAATGCAACAACAGGGATGGACTGATGCAGAAAAGAACCTTCCGGAAAGGCAGCCATGAGCATGCCTGAGGCATGCCCGAGAGGCAGGCCTTTCGGAGCAGGGCAGGAGCGTTGCTAAGGCGCAGGTGGGAAGCAGTGTGGAGCTCGCCGCCTCCCCCCCCCCCCGGTGCCCAGCGGACGGACCCAGGCCCCCCTCGCCACAGTCTCCAGCCCCAGAGCAGTGAGCGAGCGGGTGGGGGGCCTCGCCCAGCGCCACTCCCAGTGCGTGAGGAGGCGTGGCAGAGAGGCGTGGGGACGTGACCCTGGGGCCGTGTGGAGGGGCACTTCCCCCCACGACCGGGGAAGGGGATGGCAGGCCTGCCCTCTGCAACATGCAGAGACCTCCCCGGGAAGATCGGGCTACTTAAATCGGGGAGGCAAAGAGCGTAGTTTTCAACATTTCCCCCTTTTTATGGAACCACCTCAACTGGTCCAGAGAGCGGAGGACTGGATCCACTGAGGATCCCTCCGTCTGCCATAGACCATCTAATGCTAGACAGGCTGTCCAAGTCCCAAGCCAGGAGCATTTTCTTCTCGACTGTCCTATGAACAGCACCCTGAGGCGGCTTTTGCACTAGCCTCCAAACTTGCTGTTTTTGGGATCAAGCTGCAAAGACATTTCTGGGATTCTTTAATTCAGAAGCTCGTTCCTTTGAACTACAAGAGGATGGGGAAGGTATCCAAGAAGCCCATGGAAGATCTCATATGGATGTCAGATGTGAAAACCAAAACTCCTCTGCACCTGTAAGACCAACCTGCTCCTTCAAAGGTACCCTTGCCCATGAAGTCATTTAGTGTAAAGACCTCCAAATCTCCTGCTGTCTTGGACTTGCCATTTTCACCAAATTCCACATCTTGATCCAATAAGTTCAACCATTACTCAGACTTGATGGAAGATGAGGTTGACTCCAAATTTTTGTCCTCCTTCACCATTTTGCCACTTGGAGAACAAGAAATTGTGATGACATTACTGGAATCTCTCGTTCTATCACTGAAAAACCTTAAACAGCCGGCATCTACCCTCAAAGCCTCTAGGGACAGCCCGCTGAAGGAGACCCTTAAGAAAGAGGAGTCTTCCACCTGTAAGGGAAATCACCTCCCACTGGAACCATCTGTACTAATTAATAAGGGATGCTGAACTCCAGTGTGACTGTTCCAGCAAATGACCCTGCAGTTTACACAACAGTCAGAGAGGGACCATCAGAGGCTTGCTGCAGCTCAAGCAAGGACTGCACAGAGCCAAGACTGCAGTGGCCACAGTGAAGCCTCTGGAAATCGCCTCCTGGAATATCGCAGGCCAGACCTGCTGCAAAAGTCGCAGCTGTTCATTTTTCCAACAGAATGATGATATAATTCTGTTTCAGGAGACTTGGACAGCCGGCAAACTTAGGATAGCCAGCTATCTTTCTTGCAGCACTGGGGTAACTTCGGGTGCAGGGGGGTTAGGTAGTTTGGTGTCCCCCTCCTTATATGCAAGATGTAAGCGATTGCACTCTCTGGACCACCAGGCCATGGCTGTCTGCTTGATCTGGGCTTTGCATCAGCCCTGGTGGGGAATATCTATCTTTATCCCCAACAAGCGAACATTAAGAAGAGATCTGGAACATTATATCAAAGATACATTGAAACAAAGCTAGTCAGAAGGGAGGTCTCCTGGGCCATCTAGCCTGACCCTCGGCTCCAGCTGGCTGCACTCATGTAATCCCCAATATGTAGTCACCCAGTGTTTCCTTGAAGACCCTCATTGGTGGGGCCTCAACCATCTCCCTTGGAAGCCCATTCTGTATCCTTGGGGTCCTAACCTTCACAAAGCACTTCCTGACATCCACCCTGGTTCCTTGAGTTTTGCCCCATTGGAACAGGTCCGGCCCTCCGCTGTACGGAAGAACAGGTCATGGCCCTCCTGCACATGACATCCCCTCACATACATTTAAGTCACTAAAAGAGCCCCTCAGTCTGCTCTTCTCCAGGCTAAAAGACCCATTTCCTTCATTCTCTCCTCATATGTCATCCCTCCCAACCCAGCTACCATCCTTGTGACCCTGCATTGAAGTGATTCTAACCTAGCTTTGCTTCTCCTATAATGTGGAGCCCAGAACTGGACCCAGGACTCCAGCTGGGGGCACACCAAAGTCATATAGAGCAGTATCAACACCTCCCTAGATCTGGAAGCCACGCTTCTGGCTATGCATCCAAGGGTGGAGTTTGCCTTCTTAACTGCCCCACTCTGCTGGCTCATGTTTAGCCTGCTATTGGCAAATACCCAAGGATCCCTTTCACAAGTGCTGCTCTCCAGCCACTTGTCCCCCATCCTGTACCTGTGGCACCTATTCCTGTGTCCCAAGTGCAAGACTAATCCACATTGCATGCCATCCTGTTGTCCCCCGCCCACTTCCACAGCCTGTCCAGATCCTCCTGGATCTGGATCACCTGCTCCTCAGTTGTAGCCACTGCCCCCACTTTGGTATTGTCTGAAAATTTAGTCAGCAGACTGGCCACCCCCAGGTCACTGATAAAACGGTTGAACAGAATCAGTCCCAGAACGGACCCTGGCAGACTCTGCTTGTCACTTATCTTTGGATAACTCAGTAGAAAAGGTTCTGTGGGAAGAGAATTTAGCGCATGGATCAGCCCTGATGGGCATTCCCTGAGAGGGAAGGCCAAAGGCTATGTAGCTGGCCAGGACAAGATACAAATCTGCCCTTGTTACCCATGTCTTTGTAAAGATTGCACAGCAAATTTTGCCAGTTCTTGTTTAGTAGAATTGGTGAAAAGGCTTAATCTTCATATCCTACATGGATCTACACCAAGGGATTACCCTGGGGAATTTACCTTCATGGCAGGAGTCAGGTGCAGCACTATTGATTATATTTATTACCCTTTGTCAAAAGCTCACAGGCACTTCCTGACCTCGAGAACAACAATTTACCTCTCCTTTTTCAGTCAGATCCATCACGACAAGCTGATCCTGGAGCCTGGCTTGGAACACACATTAAGTCCTCAAAAAAAGTGGACTTTCCGGTTGGAGCAAAGGGGAAGGAGTTTTTGGAGAGGGAAAGTATTAGCACATGCCATAAGGCCATCATGAGCAATCCAGTGGGCAGTGATCTCCTGTCCCCCTACGAGCAACTCATTCAGAAACTGAAACCTCTTCTGGCGCATGAGGCCAGTCAAGTACAGAGATAAACTAAACAGTGGTTTGACAAGGAATGCACTGAAGCCAAGCAGGCACCTGCTTCTGCCTACTAGGTTTATGGAACAGTTCCTGGATTTGACACTCAGTCTTTTTGTCAGCATCTCCTAGCACTAAAGAAGCCTTACAAGCAAATGGTGGCTAGGAAGCAGAAAGTCGACGTAATGGCAACATGGGAACATCAATCCAGGCAGCTAAGTATAAAAACTTGGCGCGCTTCTGGAAAATGAGATCTAGTCATTCATGTGAGGATCTCTCCCCTCCAGACTCCCTTATACTGGTGGGCACCTGGGAATCCTACTTTCGTGAGTTATGCGCAGATTCCGTCTGTCAAGGCCCCTTGCAATTGATAGATAGCCTTCCCCCATGGCCCCTGTCTCAGGAAAAGAAGTAGCATGATTTAGCATCTAACTCAAAGAGGCAAAGCTCTTGACAATACCCCCCTTGAGCTTTTAAAAAGTAATGTGGGCTCCACTTTTAGCCTGCCTTTTGCTCTTGCTCTTGCTCTTGCTCTTGCTGACCCTCCTGGGGCACATGCCAGAGGACTGGGGGCAGCCAGTCATGGTTCCGTTTTTCAAGAAAGGCAAGAGCAATGACCCAGCTAGCAATAGACCAGCAAGTCTGCTGAGTATTATCAGTAAACTATATGCTGTTCCTTTCTTAGACAAACAAAAGAGCAGGTTCAAACAAGAAAATCGCAGAGGAGCCAGCGGGATTCAGTGAAGGAAGCCACAGTGCGCTCATATAGCACTTGATGGAAAAATATGCAGTTAACTGCCCAGCATCTCTGTATGCCAGCTTTTTTTGGTCTAAAATCCATTTTTGACTCAATCTCTAGGACAAGATTGTGGGAGAAACTAGAGGCCATGTCCATCAGTTGCAGGCCACTGTTTTCGGTATGTGCCGTTTACTTCAACACATCCCTCAAGGTGAGAAGCAGTAAGAAAGGGCACCTTTCAAATCGTATATCAGCATCCAAAGGAATGAAGCAGGAACGTGTTTTATCACCCTCCCTGCTCATTATTTATATAAACAATTTGATTGACTACTTGAGCACCCCTGATTTCTACCCTCCAACGTTAACTAATCATAAGATGCCTTTGCTTTTGTTTGCTGACGACATGGTCATCCTATCGAGGACCCCCCTGGGGCTCTGAAGGGCCTTGAAGAAGTCCAGTCGTTTTGTGAGGAGAACCAGTTTGTGCTCAACCACCAGAAAACCAAAGTTCTATCTTTGGGCAACAGGCCTAAGAGCAGGAGTATCAGCAGCCACAAGATAGAACAGGTACTTACATACAGATACCTGGGGGCCACGCTGCATCATGACTATGTGGCTGAAGTTGCCCAGAAATCTGCCCAAGCAATAGTTCAAGTCTCATGTACCAAGGGTGGCTAGTATATACCAGCAGCACTTCAATGGCATCTGGCTAAACCCTGTCCTGGCTTTTATATGGGACAGTATCCCCCGCCCCCCGCTCCACACCTAGCTGTGTCCTCCTGGACATGCCCAATCGAGGTTCTGAAGTCCGCATTTCAAGTGTCCGCCCGTGTCTCCGACGAGACATTTGTGCTTGGCAAAATTCCGGGCCAGGGGCTCCCTGGCCTCTGTCCATTTCTAGCCCCAGCTGGATTGCATTCCACAGGATTCAACGTCTTTATCCCCCGAGATAATTTCCCTTCTTCCTGGCTCAAGGCCTCTGCCTGAAGTGGAGGAATTTGGAGAAGGGGTTTGGAGTAGGCTAAGGGGGCTGCAAGGCGGGGGCTGCTGCGTGTCGACCGGGAAGGGCATGTCAGCCGGACGGCAAACCGCCTGGCAGCAGAGAACGCTGGGTCTCCCCGTGGGAGCTCCCCAGGCACGGGGCTTTCTTTCCAGCCAGACGGAGAGTGCTTCCTTGGCTGTGGTGGACAGCTGCTGCAGGAGGACACCCCTGCCTGCCCGGAGGGGAGGGAAATGCTGGCGTGCTTGACGGCTCACTTTACCAGGAAGTAACTGGTCAGTTTATCCTGCCCCCGATTAGAACATTTACTGCCACTTGGATGCAGTGGTGGCCAAGACTTTTCTTCTGGGAACTAACCCACAGACCTCAGCCTGGGCATGGACTTTTTGGCAGCTGACAGGTTGTTGTCCGTCACAGTACAAATTTTAATGGCTCCCCCCTTTTTAATATGATATGATGGCATACAAAAGTTTTAGATGATGATGGTGTGCACCACCATCTGTTTAGACTTTGGATTTTAAATCTAAATGTAAAGTGATTGGGATTTTGATATTGTTTCTTTGATTATGCCTGTCATTGATTGTATTAATACATTGATTGATTGATTGACTCTGAGGTTACAGAGCATGGGGAGCGCTGGCGGGGGAGGCAGCCTGCTTTGCCCTAATGGAGGGGAACCGAAGGAACTTGGTGTGGAGGCGGAGTCTCCATTCTTCTCCTTGGCAAGCACACAGATGCCCTGGAGGGCCAAGCCCCCATTTGACTTTGGAAGTGGACCTTCCCTTGAGCTCTCTTGGGGGAGCAAGGGGGGTCGACGTCCCCCCACCCCCAGACACAGTCATACCTCGATTCCAAATCTGATCAGGAATCCCACCTTAGGTCTAAAAGCTGTTCTTACTGGGTCAGGCTTTGAGCAGCCATATCATGGCACTGCTTTTGCTTTGCTCATTTTGTTCTGACACCAGGTGAGGGCTAAATGACAGGAGACGTTAAGCAAGTCATTGGAAATGACATCAGGGATTAATTTCAGGTGGTAGCAGGGGTGATCCTAACCCGCATCCCCCGATACCCCCCACAGTAATTACCTTTAGGGATGAGAAGCTGCTTCCACCTGCCCTGTGTCTGTGCGGGAAGCCTGAGCCTGGATGCACAGAAGACCCTGCTTGAAGGGGGCTTCAAAATGCTCCCCATAGGTCAAGCAGGGACCAAGGAGAGACACTGATTAGCCAGAGGAAGCACCAGAGCAGAGGAACTGCACCGCCTGGGGGCGTCCAGACCGAGGCTTCTGGTGCCACTGCTGAGAAGGCCTTGCACAGCTGTCCCTTATTCTTCCCTGTAACAGATTTTCACAGAAAGAGAAATGATAGGAAAAGCGGTGGGAAAACATAGGGGGTTACGAGGGGAGGACAGCTTCGTCTTGTAATATACCGCAGATGAGGCTGAGCTCCTAGAAGCCACCTTGTCTCTTCTCAGATCTGCTGCTCAGCTTCCTGGGAAGAGACACGGGAAACCAAGGGGTTATCAGCGACCACCTGAAAGCTTGCACATGAGGAGAGGCGCGCATCCCCTCCCCCGCCCTCTTCATCTCTGGCGTCAGTACAGCTGGTGCGTCTTCCTCCGTAGACATGGAATGGGTATCTGCTAGGAGGCAGGCTCACCGCCTGCCTCAAGGGCAGAAAGACTGCGCCCTTGGAAAGGACATGGGCACACAGCCCAACAGCAGACGGACCGGGTTGGGTGTTGGTGAGGAAGTGGAGGCTGCGGCTGCGAGGTGCATCTGGACGCTACAGCTGATTATGCTGGCAGCTTCGAACAGGGCAACTGGGCTGATCGCAGCACGAAGAAGTGCTCTGGTGCAGCCAGCGGCTGCCCCCGTCATCTGCGGGCTAGAGAGCCTTTCCTCCTGAGCCAGCTTGCAGGCGCCGCGGAGGCCTCCAGCACTCCCCAGGCCTCACAGCGAGGCCCTCGCTGAGTTGGGACACCTCAAAGACAGGGAACGCCTGCCTCTTGGCTGTGGCACAGATGGCGCGCGGCACTTCCCTGAAGTCTGCTGCCAGGCTGTTCGCTTTGTATTTCTGAGTTCGGTTCCCAGTTGCAACACACCAGCATGGAAGTTCCTGTTGGGACAGGTGGAGCCGCAGCTTCGTCACTGCTGCCGCACAGCCGCTTTAGCAGTCAAACGCATCTCAGGCAGCCTCGGCCTTCTGCATGCCTGGCACTCTTCCGTCAGTCCTTCAGGCACTCTGTCAGTGCCGCTTCCTCTGTGCCCAAGCCTAGGACTGGGGCTTTGATGGCCCCCTTTCTGTTCTGACAGACTCCAGAGTCACTGCAAACAGCATTACAGCCAAGGAAGCTGAATTGCTATCCCAGCATGTATTTCACCAGTGGAAACGCAGTGCTATAAAATGTGCAGAAACACCGCCAGAAACCTGGTAAGAGGCCGGTCATGCTCATGACTCCGGTCTGACCGTGGTGCTGAAGAGCAAGAGTCTCTGAAGGATCTTCTGCACTTTGAAGCATCCCGGGAGGCTGCCATTTGAAAAGGCTCCCACTGCGTGCGACGCTCCATCCCCCACCGGTTTCTACCTGAGAGATCACACGGTGCTCCGTGTCCGAGCCTCTGCAGTGCCAACCAAGGGCCAGTTCAGCAGCCTTCACGGAGCTTCAAGGAACGTTGCCCGGACTGCTCGGAATCAGGCCCATTCCGAGAGGAGCAGCAACGGAGACTGAACAAAGGTGAAACCTTTGGAAGTCCATTGCCATCCCGTGGGCAATTCCCTCTGAGCATTAACAAAAACCGTGGAGGCGGCTCTGGGGCATCCCTGGAACAGAAGGGCATCATCCTGCCACCACGAAGCAGATCTGTGACTGCACCCAGAAGAAGCTTGCCCATTCCCTGCTCTTTTGGAAAGAAGAGAAGGGGTGGGGGGCATGTCTGGTCTGGGACTGGACTGCACCCACTTCACTTCCCTGCAGTCCAGACAATGTCACAGGGCAGAGATCTCCGAATGGGCTGCAAAGCAGCTCCTCCGGCTCCTCCCACCCCCCACCTGGCCAGGTGGCCTCCAGGCGCAGGGGCACCTGCTTGCGGCTCTGCCTGCGCCTTGCCTGACTGTTCCTGCTCCGGTTTCCTGCTCTGCCTCTTGCCCGGCCCACCTCCCACCTCGCCGTATTGCCTTGGTGATGCAGGGCCTCCCGCGAGCGGTGGATCAGCCCCTGCCCCTGCCCCCGCCCCTTCCCCCCCCCCCCCCCCCCCCCCCCCCCCCCCCCCC